>NC_092095.1:31989838-32294526 GCF_045679555.1 Salvelinus alpinus
TTGATCACATAGCCAGGCGAGGGATATCCACTGATCTGTTCTCCACTACACACACTAAGTGGATTCTCTTCTATGATTGATTAGCCTGGTCTGGTGGATATAGGATGCAGTAGTGTAGGCTACATCTCACACTATTATCCCCCTACACCAGTTGGTACACTCTGTAAAAAAAGATGTTATTTGAGCTGTCCCCAAAGGAGAACCCTTTTTGGCTCTAAGTAGAACTCTTTTGGGTTCCACATCGAACCTTCTGTGGAAAGGGTTTTTACCTGGAACCAAAAAGGGTTCTGCTATGGGGGACAGCCGAAAACACAATTTAGGTTCTAGATAGCACTTTTTTTTTTAAAGAGTGTAGCCTTGGTAGCTTGAGTAAAGATTGACCAATGAGGATGTGGCTGAATGTTGAGGATTTTATAATTTTCTCCATTAGGATGCATTAATTTCACTAGGCCTCAAACTCAATAACATCCTATGCCCCGAGCAGCCATCTTGGCTTTCTAGGCCCTTGACTCTAATACTGAATGATGGAACGGGGACAGAGAGATGGGGACAAGGCTATTGGATCAAGTGCACAAGACGCAGCAGCCAGCCCTATGATTTATTAATGTTCCATTTCCCTCCATCTCATCAATGGAGGACTTATACATTAATATCACTAGCTTCTTATGCAAGTTTACTGCATAAATTGCCCATCCCCATGATAAATCTCTGGACTGTGTTAATGGAAATATGTTTTTGGTTAATATCACTGACATAAATCAGAATGTAATTTTAACAGTCATATTTACCTTGTCCTCGTTTTTCTAGCAGGCTGTAGCTTGTGATTAGCGTTAGCTGCCCCCTTCCTAGACCTGGAGATGGAGGGCTTATGGTGTTGAGACAAGGTCTTTCACTCAAATGTACAAGCAACCTTAAAGCGAGTCAAGTACCTCTGTGTCCTTTGTCTTGTGTTAGATGGAGTCAAGATCAAGGACGATATGTCCTCCACTGTATTTCCTCTGAAACAGTCATTCGTCTCCTCAGCCACCTTACGTTTTACATGTACAGTTGAAGTCGGAAGTTTACATACACCTTAGCCAAATACTTTTAAACTCAGTTTTTCACAATTCCTGACATTTAATCCTAGTAAAAATTCCCTGTCTTAGGTCAGTGAGGGTCACCACTTTATTTTAAGAATGTGAAATGTCAGAATAATAGTAGAGAGAATGATTTATTTAAGCTATTATTTCTTTCATCACATTCCCAGTGGGTCAGAAGTTTACATATACCCAATTAGTATTTGGTAGCATTGCCTTTAAATTGTTTAACTTGGGTCAAACGTTTCGTTTAGCCTTCCACAAGCTTCCCACAATAAGTTGGGTGAATTTTGGCCCATTCCTCATGACAGAGCTGGTGTAACTGAGTCAGGTTTGTAGGCCTCCTTGCTCGCACACACTTTTTCAGTTCTGCCCACAAATTTTCTATAGGATTGAGGTCAGGGCTTTGTGATGGCCACTCCAATACCTTGACTTTGTTGTCCTTAAGCCCTTTTGCCACAACTTTGGAAGTATGCTTAGGGTCATTGTCTATTTGGAAGACCCATTTGCGGCCAAGCTTTAACTTCCTGACTGATGTGTTGAGATGTTGCTTCAATATATCCACATAATTTTCCTGCCTCATGAAGCCATCTATTTTGTGAAGTGCACCAGTCCCTCCTGCAGCAAAGCACCCCCACAACATGATGCTGCCACCCCCGTGCTTCACGGTTGGGATGGTGTTCTTCGGCTTGCAAGCCTCCCTCTTTTTCCTCCAAAGATAACGTTGGTCATTATGGCCAAACAGTTCTATTTTTGTTTCATCAGACCAGAGGACATTTCACCAAAAAGTACGATCTTTGTCCCCATGTGCAGTTGCAAACCGTAGTCTGGCTTTTTTATGGTGGTTTTGGAGCAGTGGCTTCTTCCTTGCTGAGAGGCCTTTCTGGTTATGTCGATATAGGACTCGTTTTACTGTGGATATAG
Organism: Salvelinus alpinus; assembly: GCF_045679555.1. NCBI lineage: Eukaryota > Metazoa > Chordata > Actinopteri > Salmoniformes > Salmonidae > Salvelinus > Salvelinus alpinus. Next base: position 31,991,839 of record NC_092095.1, read on the forward strand.
ATACTTTTGTACCTGTTTCCTCCAGCATCTTCACAAGGTTCTTTGCTGTTGTTCTGGGATTGACATCCACAGGTACACCTCCAATCCACAGGTACACCTCCACCTCCAATAAGAAGCTTCTAAAGCCATGACATTGTCTGGAATGTTCCAAGCTGTTTAAAGTCGCAGTCAACTTAGTGTATGTAAACTTCTGACCCACTGGAATTGTGATACAGTGAATTATACGTGAAATAATCTGTCTGTAAACAATTGTTGGAAAAATTACTTGTGTCATGCACAAAGTAGATGTCCTAACCGACTTGCCAAAACTATAGTTCGTTAACAAGAAATTTGTGGAGTGGTTGAAAAACGAGTTTTAATGACTCCAACCGAAGTGTATGTAAACTTCCGACTTCAACTGTAAACCAAATCCTCAATAACTCAATGAAATCTATCTAGTAAACATTCCCAAACCATCTGTGCCAGTGCAATCTCTTTGTGGACAAGTCCAGACTAGCTTGAGGATCTCAACCAAACAGAGGGATGAGGAAAGAGAAGACAATAGACAATTTCCTCTGGAGTTTTGGAACAAAGGGGCTATTTTACACACACACACACACACACACACACACACACACACACACACACACACACACACACACACACACACACCCACAAAAACACACATGATATATTGCCTGAACATGTCTTTGTCCCACACCAGTTGGCTCTCTTTCCCTGACCACTGTTGCTTCAGCCTCATCCATCAACCACCACATCTTCTCCTCAGCTACCTCCTTTGCATCTTCTCCTCCTCCTCCCTTTCTTTCTCATGTTCCCATCTTACCTCAGCCCGCTCAATAATAGATGTTAATAAAATCCTGTTCACTCTTCTTGGCCTCTCGATCATCTCACTGGTTAATTTACTCCCAGTTCATTTCCTCTCACTGTACCACGGAGGAGAGAGCCAGGTTCTCTGCCTGTGTTTGTCCTGCTTACTCATTCACTTCATCAGCCAGCCAGAGGAGCTCTGTGACAAATTACATGGCTCAATCTGCCACACCCAGCTCAACCCACTGCGCATACAAAACCACACATTAGTGGTACACACACACATATCAGTAAATAGAAACACACACAAGCCCATACCGGTGAACGCACGCACGCACGCACGCACGCACGCACGCACACACACACACACACACAAACCCACTCGACAGAAACAGTATTTACATTTTAGTCATTTAGCAGACTCATCCAGAGTGACTTACAGTTAGTGCATTCATCTTAAGACAACCACATATCTCAGTCATAGCAAGTACACTTTTCCTCAATAATGTAGCTATCAGAAAAGTCAGAGCTAGGGGGGGGGTCAAGTGCAAGTGTTGGATCAGGATTTTTTTTGGGGGGGGGTCAAGTGCAAGTGTTGGTTCGGGATTTTCTTGGGGGGGGGGGGGGTCAAGTGCACATTTTGGACCAGGATTTTTGGGGGGTGGGGGTCAAGTGCAAGTGTTGGTTCAGGATTTTTGGGGGGTGGGGGTCAAGTGCAAGTGTTGGTTCAGGATTTTTTTGGAGGGGGGTCAAGTGCAAGTGTTGGTTCAGGATTTTTTGGGGGGGGGCAAGGTGAGGAGGGGGATTATTTAAGATACTCTTTGAAGAGGTAGGGTTTCAGGTGTTTTTCGGAAGGGCAGGGACTCTGCTGTCCCATCTTCAGGGGGAAGCTGGTTCAACCATTGGGGTGCCAGGACAGAGAAGAGCTTGGACTGGGCTGAGCGGGAGCTGCCCTCCCGTGGGGTTAGGAGGACCAAGAGACCAGAGGTGGCAGAACGGAGTGCTCGGTGTGGGATCCCATCCCACATGCTTGGGGAGCTGTTTTATTCTGTTCTGTATTGTAATGTACTGCTGTTTGTATCAGGTTCATGCCTCACCGTGCCGCCTTCCATGACATAAACAGCACCATACTTTACACATGCTGCGTCCACTCTCTTAGAGGGCATTGGAGGCCAGCAGTTTAGTTGACCACGGCTGAGTCCCAATTGACACCGTAATCCTTACATAGTGCACTGGGACCTGGTCAAAAGTAGAGCACTATATAGGGAATATATTGCCATTTTGGGATGCGGCCTAGGACACTTAGTCACAGTCTTCACAGGGAAGCTTTAGAAGCAGGACATGGGTTATGAGTGGTGAAGGGCTCTCCCATATATAACTGGAGGTCCATCGTAGTTGCCCTTAGTATTCCGTAACCTTCGGCCCTATGTGCAGTCATAAGTAGGCATACTCACATTTACCTTACTGTACGGAAGAGACACACATTTCAATTCAATTCAATAGATCTTTATTGTCTGAGAAGGGAAATTCACAATGAAATGGAAGAGAAAGGGAGAATGGGAGTTTGAGATTATGGAGAATCAATACCATTTTATACCTCTGATTCAGAGGCGTTGGGTTAAATGCGGAAGACACATTTCAGTTGAAGGCATTCTGTTGTAAAACTGACTAGGTATCCCCCTTTCCCATCTGTGTTTTTGTGTGTGTGTGAATGCATGTGTGTGCACATGCTTCTCAAGATTAGATGTATTTCAATTGATTGATTAACTCAACCACACATACTGTAGCCTTCCACACAAGTAATCTAGACACTTCACTAAATATTGACTATTCCTCGGGCTGACAAGGAACATCATGCAACATGTTTTGATGTTACCAAACTTAAAAGGTGTTTTGCCTCCTTTAATATTTTAGATATGCTGCTCAATAAAACATGATGATCAGCAAGTTCCCAGATGAATACTAATAAGTATGTTTATTGCAGATGAGGAGGAGCACACCAGGGCTGTGTGTGTGTGTGTGTGTGTGTGTGTGTGTGTGTGTGTGTGTGTGTGTGTGTGTGTGTGTGTGTGTGTGTGTGTGTGTGTGTGTGTGTGTGTGTGTGTGTGTGTGTGTGTGTGTGTGTGTGTGTGTGCGTGCGTGCGTGCGTGCGTGCGTGCGTGCGTGCGTGCGCACCACTTTGTTGCCAGCGGAGCAGGAGCTCATGTATTATTCAGACTTTTCTGACTGACCGGGCCGGGTTGCCAGGTTGTGTTGTGACAGGGGGGTTAGATCCTGATTGAGGCCAAACCACAGCATGGCAAACAGTGTCGCTATCACAATCACACTCTATTGGCCTGTAGTACAATGCTTTAGTCTATAGCAGTAACACAGTAGCATAAGCTGTCTACTAACAGCCTCCCACCATCAACATTATAGTTATCAACTCTACTCTGTGCAGATGGAACTATAGCTATATGTCACAGAAAAACATGCACAGTATAATTATAATGTTTGTGCGTGTTGTAGGTTTGAATACAGTAACAATGGGCTGGGGAGACCGGGGGTCAACATACCACCATCAGAGATCAACAATGGGTCTAAATATGAGGTTACAAATCCTAGGGTGAGTTGGGCTATTTCTGAGAGAGTATATGGTCTCCCTGCCTTGCGACCATCTCTCTTGAGAGCACCAGTCATAAATCAAACTAACCCGTCTTTGTTATCTCCCGGTTATGGGTCTGGACTGTCTGGAATAGGCTCCTCTCTGCATTAGGGACGTGACAGGCTTGGTAAATAGAAGGCAGAGGAAAGAGGACCCGCTCATACAGTACCTAGCGAGCCGGAGAAGCTTTGATAGCGGTTGTGTCCCAAATGGCAGCCTATTCCCTATGTGGTGCATTCTTTTTTGACCAGAGCCCTGTGGGCCCTGATCAAAAGAAGTCCACTATATAGGGAATAGGGTGCCATTTGGGACGCACATTAAGATAACGTTTAAACGGCCTATGCTTCCAGGCCTTTGCATGGTATTGGAATACATAATGGACTGAAGGAAACGAGTGTATAGGGATGTGTGATGCTGAGTATTGGTATATGATGGAGTTAAGAGGGGGTACTTTTCTATCAGTACAGTGTTTGAGATTGTGGACGTGTGCTGGTACCCTCATAATACTATTCTTTCTCATAATACTATTATTTCTCATAATGCTATTATTTCTCATAATGCTATTCTTTCTCATAATGCTATTCTTTCTCATAATACTATTCTTTCTCATAATACTGTTCTTTCTCATAATGCTATTCTTTCTCACAATACTATTCTTTCTCTTAATGCTATTCTTTCTCCTTGATCATACTTATCTTCTTTGATTTATTTCTATATTTTATTTTCTCCATATGTACATACAGTATTACAGTATATGTAGTAGTTTTCCCACCTCTCCCTGGCTCTGTCGCCCATCTCTTCACTCCCCACGTTTGGAACTTGGTTTCCATAGATACCGAGGCAGCACCATGGTGATACGATAGCTTCAACACCTGGGTCATATGGGTAGCATTGAGAATCAGTGTGTGTGTGTGTGTGTGTGTGTGTGTGTGTGTGTGTGTGTGTGTGTGTGTGTGTGTGTGTGTGTGTGTGTGTGTGTGTGTGTGTGTGTGTGTGTGTGTGTGTGTGTGTGTGTGTGTGTGTGTGTGTGTGTGTGTGTGTGTGTGTGTGTGTGTGTGTGTGTATGACTGATTGTGTGGGTTGGTGGTGTGTTTCCAAAGCGTAGATAAGCCAGGCACCCCAGCTGCTTTCCTGTGTGTGGGTTGTCCGACCTAAGGTGAGGCACATCTAAAGGTGTAGCAGCTCAGTGAGACTAAGAATAAGGCTAAGAATCTGACTAATACTAAGAATAAGGAAATAATAAATAGCCTTTTCGTAGTCAATAGTCGTAACTGACTTGTAGAACAGATTCACGAGGAATGAAGATACTATTTGGAAGAACTGCAAATAGTGAGTCTTAATGACTGTAGGTCTAACACTGTTCTGTCTGTCTTTTCAGCTCCTTTTAACATCCTCTCTTTTTCTTCTCTCTCTTTCACTTTCTCCCCAACACTCCTCCATACACAGAGTTTTTCATCTATACTCTAAGAAAAATAAAGAGGGTTCTTCGGGACTTCCGAGTGGCGCAGCGGACTAAGGCCCTGCATCGCCGTGCTTGAGGCATCACTACAGACCTGGATTAGATCCCAGGCTGTGTCACAGCCGGCCGTGACCGGGAGACCCATGAGGCGGCACACAATTGGCCCAGCGTCGTTCTGGGTTAGGGGAGGGTTTGGCCGGTCGGTATTTCCTTGTCCCATCGTGCTCTAGCGACTCCTTGTGGGGGACCGGGCACCTGCAAGCTGACTTTGGGCTGCCGGGTTAAGCGAGCAGTGTGTCAAGAAGCAGTGCGGCTTGGCAGGGTCGTGTTTCGGAGGATGCATGGCTCTCGACATTCGCCTCTCCCGAGTCTGTAGGGGAGTTGCAGCTATGGGACAAGATTGTAACTACGAATTGGATACCACGAAATTGGGGAGAAAAAGGGGTAAAAGTATACAAAAAAGGTTATTTGGCTGTTCCCACAGGAGAACCCTTTTTGGCTCCAGGTTAAACCCTTTTGGGTTCCATGCTGAACCCTCTGTGGAAAGAGTTCTATATGGAACCCAAAATGGTTCTACCTGGAACCAAAAGGGTTCCATCTGGAACCAAATAGGGTTCTTCAAAGGGTTATACTGTGGGGACAGCCGAAGAACCCTTTCAGGTTCTAGATAGATCCTTATTTTCTACAAGTTTATGTTTCATTCTCTTTTGTCTCTTTCATATCAGTCCTTTCTTCCTTCCCGCTAACCACTGGGTAGCCTTTGAAAAACAAGCTATGAAGAAATATCTTATTATTCTTCTCATGTAAAACAACGGCTTTGCTAGCTAGCGCTTTGGTGCTACCGCCTGCCTGCCTTTGTGCTAACTAACGCAGTATTCACCAGTGGTGAGCGTAGAACTAACCCCCCCCCCCCCCCGGCCAGTGTATTGATGTGTTCACAATATTCATGTTTAACTGTGTCAATAAGACAAGGTGGGAAAGGAGCAGAGGGAAATGAATTAGCTCCCGCTGGTCTCCGCTGAGTCTCTCTCTCTCTCTGTCTCTCTGTCTCTCTCTCTCTCTCTCTCTCTCTCTCTCTCTCTCTCTCTCTCTCTCTCTCTCTCTCTCTCTCTCAAATAATGTAACAGTGTGACATGGTTCTCCCCCAGGTAGCTTCTAATATCTAGTTGCTACATTGCCTTCCTATGGGGCCTGGCTGGTTAGAGTAAAGTTGTCAGGTTTTTTAACATATGAAAACGTCAGAGGCTTTTTGATTCTTTGTCTGTCATCCATCTCTCTATCTTTCTCTTGCTGCAGACCTCTCAGATGTGGCTTAGCGTCACCTCAGAATCAACACAATAACTGCTGCATGTTTCTGTTGTGTTGTCCATGGAAATAGAGACGCCTCGTCAGTATGTCTTCTTGCATTTGATGTGTGTGTGGCAGGCTCAGTCATGCTGGCACAATTAGAGCAAGTTTCTCGACAGACAAGAGGTGCCATTAGTCCTCAACCTGTCTGCCACACACACACACACACACACACACACACACACACACACACACACACACACACACACACACACACACACACACACACACACACACACACACACACAGACAGACGCCCAGGCATGCACATAGACTCGACACAAACACGCATACAGACACACACGAACATACACACACTGACACAAACACACACACACACAGCATTATGAGGTTAATAAAGCAATCTAGTTAAACCAGGCGAGTGACAAACACAGTGCAGGAAGTTGATTAAGGCGTGATGAGTTTTAATGGATGCAAGACAAGGTTGTAAGGTTCCTCCCTGACTCATAAACAGCCTATTGCAGCTCCTGGGCCTTAGTGTTTGTGCCTCAATATGCTAAGCAGGGAACCTCAGGAGAAATGGTAGACAGACCTGCAGACACACACTCACACACACACACACACACACACACACACACACACACACACTCAGACATGCATACTTGCACGCACACACACATTCTTTCTAATAATTCTCCCTCCCTCTCTCTCACACGCTCTCTCTCTCTTTCTGTCTTTCTCCCTCTCTCCCTCCATCTCTGTAGGTGTCCTAGTGATCCTGGCTGTGCCAGTGGGCCTGGCGTCTTCTACCCAGGAGCTGTACCCCAGCCGGACCCCCCAGGACCCTGTCTCCATGGCAGCACCCCACAGCAGCCCCCTTAACCCGCTCTCGGCCCTGGCCCCCCCAGACTGGCAGCAGGAGGGCTCCAGCAGCGGGGACTCTTGGTCCCCACAGGGAGGGGCAATGCCCACGGGCATCATCCAGCCCACCGCATCCCACAGCTCTTGGGGCTGGCATCTAAACCACAACACCAGCCTGGGACACATTGTCACACCACCCAGTAGAGACAGCCTCATTCACGCTGCAGCTACTGTCAGTCCTAACACTGTGAGCTCTGTGGGAGTTAACCAAGACCCTGGCCTTAGCTCTGCCAGCCCCAGCCCAGTCAAGCAGGCCCACTCCCCCAGCTCTAGTGCTCTCAACCAAGGTCACAGCTCCAGCTCTCTCAGTGCAGACCAGGGCCTTATGCCCAACTCGTTCAGTGTAAATAAAGCCCGTAGCCCAGATACTGTCAGTGTTAACCAGGGCAACAGCCCTCCTAGCCCTACCAACTCTGGTGGCCCGCATAGTGAGGTGGCTCCAGACTCTGGGTCTGCCCTGGCTCCTCCTGTGCCCAGCCCACTCACAGAGAGAGGGCATACTCTTGACCCGGAGCTTGGTGGTCTCCCGTCCCCCACACACACGCATGCCCCCCTGGTGGGGCCACAGGAGGCCACAGACCCCAGTCAGCAGGACTTCACCACTGAGCTGCAGCCTTCCTCCCTCTCCTCCTCCTCCTCTTCCTCAGTGGATGCTGCATTAGATCAGACCCTCAGGGAGCATGTTGAAGCCACGCCCGAGCTGTCCCGACCCCACGCCATCACCCTACGGGAGGTGCACCCCATGGTCAACGAAAGGCCCACCAGGGAGCTCAAAACAGAGGGGCCTGCTTCTCCAAAAGAAAGCCCAGCAGACAAGCCCCCCTCCCCGGCCCCCACCTCTCAATCTCCCCCCTCCCTGACCCATGCCAGTCTGGCCCCAAAGTCCAGCCCTGTCTCCACCAATGGTACCATAACCAATGACACCACAGCCCAGGAGACTGGCAGCGGCGGGGGACCCCCTCTCCCCCCTCAGGGTACAACAACAGACGATGCCCCCCTTGGCCCACAAAGCCCACTTGGGAATGGCACTTTTTATAACGGCAGTGTGGAGGGCAGCCCTAGCAAGAACCCCTCCTCCCAGTGGAACAGCTCGTCCCCTACGGAGCCGCCCTCCACGGCCAGTGGGAACTTTCTGAACCGCCTGGTTCCCGCCACCACCAGGGACCCCTGGGGTCCAGGCAACGGCTCTGGCCCCGCTATGGACTCGCCGCTGTCCCGCGCCACCATCTGCCTGAGCAAGATGGACATCATGTGGATCGTGTTGGCTATCAGTGTGCCTGTGACCTCATGCTGTGAGTATCAAATAGCAACCTGATGAAGGCTCTGGTGACAAGAGGTTAGAGAAATTGTGTTTGTGTCAGTAGGAGGCTAACCAACACTTTTCGGCGGCTGAGATCACTTTCATACCGACCACCGTATCCACTGAAACACTGTGATACATAATGAAAGACCTTGGATTGATGTATTAGAGGTTATATCATCCCCCTCTCTCCCTCCCCCTCCAGCTGTCCTGCTGACTGTGTGCTGTATGAGGAGGAAGAAGAAGTCTTCAAGCCAGGAGAACAACCTGAGCTACTGGAACAATGCCATCACCATGGACTACTTCAACAGGCACGCGGTGGAGCTGCCTCGTGAGATCACGTCCCTAGACAACGCTGAGGTACACCTATTCCTGATGTCACTGACAATCTTATTATAAAGCCCAAAGAGGTATTCTTGTAGGAAATGAGAAATGTTTCACTTCAGTGGAAGGGCCTGTATGTAAGTTACAGCCCCCTAATCTGGCACCAAATTGCTCTACAATGGATAATGGACATTTGGTCAAATTGACATAATCTGTGTGATGGCATAGACTAGAGTTTAGAAATAAGGGATTTTCTAAATATACAGCCTATGTTTGTACAGGCATTACAGATGTGGGCTCCTCCAATCCTCCAAGTTAGGCTCCTCAACTAGATGTTCTTCAGAATTCACTAATGATACAAAACATGTAAATAAGTGAGCAGTGTTGTTGCCAAGTAGCTAGAGTACTTTAGTAGATGCGAGGTCAACATGTTGGTTACAGTGGACTATATATGTGGACTATAGTGCCCTCTGCTGTAAGATTACAACCAAAATTTAAACTAATCATTTTGGGGTCATTTTAAACCGTTAGATTATCCGTTGTATTGTTCAGGGATGGGCAACTGGGTGGGTGGTGCTTAGGGCCCACAAAACACTGTATGTGTGGGTATAGATGTGGGTAGCAGACCCGCAAGCCACTGCGGCCCCACTTGATGATTACAGATTTTTTTTGTGGCCCTCATCAAAGTTGCTTATCCTTGGTGTAGTCTATCGCATTTCAATTCACTCTACGGACCTATTTTTGTTGCTATGAAATCAGCATGTCTCATCGGCTCTCCACATCATTTCTCATCTGCATACTGACCACACCTCTATTTCTGATTTGTCCTCTCTTTCTGCTCACTCCATTGCTCTCTCTCCATCAATGCCTCCTCCCGTGGTGCAGGAGGGGAATGCCGAGGTTGGAACGTGTTTAGGGTGTTCGTGGTGACACACAGGTGTTGTCTTGCATCCCTATTTTATTCCTCACACTGTAGCGCTGCCTCGTCCCTCCCTTCCTCCCTCAATCTTTGTCTTACCTTATAATTCCCCTAAAGTGCCTCTAGCTTTGCTGATGCTGTTACAATACAGATGAATCGTGAATTGACTTATCTATATGGCTGTTACGGTCAATATCTATTGTTGCCAAAATAGCCTTTTTCCAGTGCATCCTAGTGTATCTTCGATACAATAGTTCAAGTACTACAGTGAGGGAAAAAAGTATTTGATCCCCTGCTGATTTTGTACGTTTGCCCACTGACAAAGAAATTATCAGTCTATAATTTTAATGGTAGGTTTATTTGAACAGTGAGAGACAGAATAACAACAAAAATATCCAGAAAAATGCATGTCAAAAATGTTATAAATTGATTTGCATTTTAATGAGGGAAATAAGTATTTGACCCCTTCTCAATCAAAAAAGATTTCTGGCTCCCAGGTGTCTTTCATACAGGTAACGAACGGAGATTAGGAGCACACTCTTAAAGGGAGTGCTCCTAATCTCAGTTTATTACCTGTATAAAAGATACCTGTCCACAGAAGCAATCAATCAATCAGATTCCAAACTCTCCACCATGGCCAAGACCAAAGAGCTCTCCAAGGATGTCAGGGACAAGATTGTAGACCTACACAAGGCTGGAATGGGCTACAAGACCATCGCCAAGCAGCTTGGTGAGAAGGTGACAACAGTTTCTGTGATTATTCGCAAATGGAAGAAACACAAAAGAACTGTCAATCTCCCTCAGCCTGGGGCTCCATGCAAGATCTCACCTCGTGGAGTTGCAATGATCATGAGAACGGTGAGGAATCAGCCCAGAACTACACAGGAGGATCTTGTCAATGATCTCAAGGCAGCTGGGACCATAGTCATCAAGAAAACAATTGGTAACACACTATGCCGTGAAGGACTGAAATCCTGCAGCGCCCGCAAGGTCCCCCTGCTCAAGAAAGCACATATACATGCCCGTCTGAAGTTTGCCAATGAACATCTGAATGATTCAGAGGACAACTGGGTGAACGTGTTGTGGTAAGATGAGACCAAAATGGAGTTCTTTGGCATCAACCCAACTTGCCGTGTTTGGAGGAGGAGGAATGCTGCCTATGACCCCAAGAAACCATCCCCACCGTCAAACATGGAGGTGGAAACATTATGCTTTTGGGGTGTTTTTCTGCTAAAGGGACAGGACAACTTCACCGCATCAAAGGGACGATGGACGGGGCCATGTACCGTCAAATCTTGGGTGAAAACCTCCTTCCCTCAGCCAGGGTATTGAAAATGGGTCGTGGATGGGTATTCCAGCATGACAATGACCCAAAACACACGGCCAAGGCAACAAAGGAGTGGCTCAAGAAGAAGCACATTAAGGTCCTGGAGTGGCCTAGCCAGTCTCCAGACCTTAATCCCATAGAAAATCTGTGGAGGGAGCTGAAGGTTCGAGTTGCCAAACGTCAGCCTCGAAACCTTAATGACTTGAAGAAGATCTGCAAAGAGGAGTGGGACAAAATCCCTCCTGAGATGTGTGCAAACCTGGTGGCCAACTACAAGAAACGTCTGACCTCTGTGATTGCCAACAAGGGTTTTGCCACCAAGTACTAAGTCATGTTTTGCAGAGGGGTCAAATACTTATTTCCCTCATTAAAATGCAAATCAATTCATAACATTTTTGACATGCGTTTTTCTGGATTTTTTTGTTGATATTCTGTCTCTCACTGTTCAAATAAACCTACCATTAAAATTATAGACTGATAATTTCTTTGTCAGTGGGCAAACGTACAAAATCAGCAGGGGATCAAATACTTTTTTCCCTCACTGTATATACAGTGACGTGTTAATGTTAGGGTTTGGGGTATTGCCATCTAGAATGTACCTCTTCCCGTCCCCTCTCTTTCTGTAAGGCTCGTTCTTCTGAATCACTTTTTCTGCTTATTCTCCCCCACCCCCCGTTCTGTCTTTTTAGCTGAGTCACTGCCACCATTTCTCTCTCTCCCTCTCAACTCTCCTCTGTCTCTCTCTCCCTCTCCCACTCCTCCCTCCCTCTGCTGTGTTGCTGTGTTCTGCTGAGTCTCCCCTTCCCTTCTTTACTTATTTTCTCTGTTGTGTAGCCTGTTCAACTCCCCTCCCTCTTTCCCTCTATTTTTGTCTCTCTGTGTTCTTTCTGCTAGCTTAATCAGTCAGCCATCTTTTGTCCTCACCTTTCTACTACATACGATTCAGACCCCAAGCCCAGAGAATTGTTTGTGTCTCCTAAGTAACAAAACACTCTGTCCTGAATCTCACTAGCCTTTGTGTGTTGTGTGTTTTGTATGTGCGTGCGTGCATGTGTGTGTGCGTGTCTGTGTGCGTGTGTTTCTGGAGCAGGAGACGTTCCTACCTCCTAATGGAGACTACAGCGACAGCGGGGTGGTGCTGGTTAACCCTTTCTGCCAGGAGACCCTGTTCATCAACAGAGAGAAGGCCTGTGACATCTAGAGCGGACAGATGCTGGTCTGGTGGCCATGTCCTGATACCACCAGTACAAGACTGTCAAAAATAAAAGTCTGACTTTCAAAATAAATGTCCCCCTGCCCTTTTCTCCCTTTCGTTGTCATTTTTATACATGTGGTTAACTTCAGAGACACCCACTTTATACTGTATATTATGAATACATAAACGAGACTAAGAGAAGAGCTAAAAACAGAAACTATTTACTATGAGGGTTTGCCTGCATATTTTTCTGATGTACATTTTCTACAAAAGCTTAATTGTGATAATGGTTTTTATGTCTTTATAATCTATGGAGTATGTGTGATTTGCGTTATGTTACAGTGGCTTGATGGTGAGAGCATTGTGGACATGGCCACTTGAATTCTGCTTTAGAGAAAATACATTATGTAAGAACGTTATGTTTCATTTTCTTAAAAATCAAACCCAAAATACTTACTGAAAAGCCTGTTGAACTTGAATTCTGCACCTACGTACTTGAGGGGATACGGTGGTTTAGGGCAAGGTTTGTGAGGCCAGGTTTTAGTAGAGAGTGCCCAAAGGGTATAGGGTTGTATCTGAATAGACCAAATGGACTTTCTCCCTCGCGTGTCACCAGCCTCTCTGTTGAGGGACCACGTACATGTCTTAACTCCCTTTGTCAAGCTGTGTGTGTGTGTGTGTGTGTGTGTGTGTGTGTGTGTGTGTGTGTGTGTGTGTGTGTGTGTGTGTGTGTGTGTGTGTGTGTGTGTGTGTGTGTGTGTGTGTGTGTGTGTGTGTGTGTGTGTGTTTTTGTTTGTTTGTTTTTGTGTGTGTATCTCTGTCTGTTTGTCTGTATGGATTTGTGTTATGGAGTGGGTTCTGGTTTTGGCAGTCAATGATGTTTGTTTAACGTTAGCCCTCTCTAACCCTAAATATTTTGAGACCAAACATATCATAATCTCCCTCCATAAGTACAGTATTTGTCCATGAGAGTAAATTGTGTTTATTACTGTAATGTACAGATACTGAATGATATTTGATTTAATTTCTGGATGTAAAAATAAAAAATGCCGTAGAAATCATGACCAATGAAAATACTGAGATAATATTTTATCCTGAATATTTACTGTGAGCACATACAGTGGCAGAGTTGAATCAAACATACATATTTTGTTTCATTATCAAATCGATTTGTGTATCATGCTTTACTTTTGCTTTGTCACATGTTTGTAGTTGCTAAATGCTGCCTTTTGTTACCGCCTCTGCTTGTCACATTGTGTGAAACGCTGATCTGTTAAATCATACTACCCTGTGTTTGAAAATTTTGTTGAATTATCGTTTTGTTGAATATGTTATCAATCTACTGGATGTGCACTGAGTATACCAAACATTAGGAACACCTTCCTAATATTAAGGTGCACCCCTCCCCCCTTTGCCCTCAGACACTCAATACGTCAGGGCATGGACTCTACAAGGTGTCGAAAGCGTTCCACAGGGATGCTGGCCAATGTTGACTCCAATGCTTCCCACAGTTGTGTCAAGTTGGCTGGATGTCGTCTGGTTGGTGGACCATTCTTGATACACACAGGAAACTGTTGAGTGTGGAAAAACCCAGCAGTTCTTTGCAGTTCTTGTTGCAGTTCTTGATACAAACTGGTGCGCCTGGCCCCTACTACCAAACCCTGTTCAAAGGCACTTACATTTTTGTACTGCCCATTCACCCTCTGAGTGACACACATACCCCATCCATGACTCAATTGTCTCAAGGCTTAAAAATCATAATTTAACCTGTCTCTTCCCCTTCATCTACACTGATTGAAGTGGATTTAACAAGTGACATCAGTAAGGGATCATAGCTTTCACCTGGATACACCTGGCCAGTCTATGTTATGGAAAGAGCAGGAGTTCATAATGTTTTGTATACTCGGTGTTGCTGCAACGGTTATGAGGTGCCATACCAGAGAATGGGTATTTTGCTAAATGTAGAATGGAGAGGAGGGGCAGTATCTTGTGTCCAGCGTCATGTATTTTTTGTATCGTAACATACACTGTCATTTTTACTGCTGAGCAATAAAAGAGAAAAGCTTTGAACATTCTCTGTGTCTTACTGACTATTCATCAATTTTACTTCTTCCACTCATCCATGAAGACTGGTTTAGTTACATATTAACTGCATAGTAGCTGCATAGTACTCCTGAGAAATTGTGCCACTGCCAATTGGTATTTTATATGATCAACCTTCTACGCTACACAAGGCTATCTTAATTTTAATTGTTCATTAACTAAAAAATGAGAGAAGAATCATTACCACTTGCTGCAGACAGATGTACATTAAACCTCTGGGACAAAGCAATGTGTCAGTGCCTTGCTGAGTCCAGCTAAACCATTGACTAGAATGTTCTCTGTTCATCTCTGCTGGATCTGGCTAGTGGCCATTCTATACATGGCCTCACTGTTATTGGATAAAGCCTACACTTTGCTAATGCTTAACTGGAGAGCTTCACTACCTGGGGTGCATTGATGACCTACCGCTTACTCCTAATAAATAAGCTAATATTCAATGTAATTTGTTGTCATTGTTTGACTATTATGTAAGAGGTTTCAACTACCCTAGGATGGGACCATGTAGGCCCTTTACACAAAATATACTGGTGGGCCTGGATGTGTGTTGGGTCATTGTCCTGCCCAATAGTCATAGTAGGCCTAAGAGAGGAAAGCTGCTCTATGGACAGCCCAGTCCCATGCTAAGCCCATAGTTTCACACGGTGGCATCACGCCTGTAGAAAGCACACAATATATAAAGCGAAGATTATCATTGAATGGAGAGCAGGAATAAGTATGTTTTCATCGAAGGTCGCATCCAGGCTCCCACAATACTTCTACTGTAAAGACTTGGAATGTTGGCTTTGAGAAAACAAGTAAACGCATTAATAAAATAAAGATTTGTTTAAGTGCTGCTCTCTGGTTCCATGATCAACTGGTCAATGATCAATACAATCAATTGATCAGTGAGGACCACACTACTAACAGTAGACCTCATGGTGTGGTATCAGATTACTACCATGCTACTGTGATAGGGCGATAAAAAAGACATGCAATTTCATTGGTTAAAGTTTTTTTTATTTGCAGTTAATTGGTTCTTCAGCATGTCCATTATGTTTCTGCTCATGTTCATCCGGGGCATCCTGGAAAGTATGTATTGGCTGTACATCCGGTTTGCCTGTCAAATAGCAGTGAGCGAGCGCAGCCCCCAAAGATTGGTAATGTGGCACATTGAAAGACAGGCGGTCAGACAGTAGCTACATTTTCTTTTTCACGCTAGGAGGGAAATTGTTTGATTGCTCTGGTCGAATAACAATTTAATCCCTCCCATTCAACTGAGTTATAGAGACGTTGTGAAATTTACGATTGTCCTTGCATAGCGTTTGTTTCTGAAAGAAGATGGCGGATGTAGAGACTTGTGGTGCTGCTCCGGAGAAGAGCCTTGATGATTTCTTTGCCAAGAGGGATAAAAAGAAGAAGAAAGAAAAGGGAGGCAAGGGAAAAGAAGCTCCAGCTGGGCCCACACCAATTGTCTTGAAAAAGAACAAGAAGGAAAAGGAGAAGTCGGGCACGAAAAACGAAAATCAAGATGCGCAGCCGGAGAAGGTAATGTTAGCTAGCGCCGCGCTAATACTAGTTAGCCAGCAAGCTACTTGCTACTACTAGCCAAGTCAATATGTTTGCTAGCTAGTTTGCCTGATAACGATGATGACTCATGCCATGACTGTTTGGTAATACACAATGGCTGGCTAGTTATTACACCGGCCTCACACATGATTTATGGAGAGAAATATCTACGTTTTAGTTAGCTAACTAGCCAGTTGGTTAGCTACTTAAAAGAGCAATCCAATAATTGAGTTCGCTAGCTAGCTAACTTAGCTAGACTGCAAACTCACGATGTATTCCAGACGGCGGGCAGACATTTCTCGATGACTTTAGGCCGCGCCAGTGTCGGCTTTCTCGATTGATCAAAGATCGCTAACTGGCAAATGTTAGTGTGGCTAGCATGTTCTCGACAGGTGAAAACTGGCACACATTGGATTATATGACTGGCGTAACGTTAGTTAGCTAGCCAGCAACATGGCTCGTGAATAATTACAATATTATTGGAAAATGTAGCCAGCCTTGTAGTAACATGCGTCATGACGAATGTAAATATAACTAGCTTGCTAATTGATTTTGACATCTGTCAAATTGGAAGACGAGTAACGTTAACGTACTAGCTATTTGGCCTCATTCGCTAGATGCTTAGGCCTGCAATATTCGTCTGAGGGTTCAGATGGTTGAGCCTGGGAAATGGGGACTGGACTACAGCTGTTATTAAACTTAGAACCTTTCTTTGTGCAGACAAAAGCACAGAAAGAGTAGAACCTACTGGCGATAACGTTACTAGTAGCTAGCATTTTATGCAGGTAACATGGTTCTGAGGTTGACACGTTCCAGCAATGTTGTAATAACGTTTTGAGACTATGCCAAGTTAGGGCGTGGCCTGTATCAAGATCCAAGTTTCTATTTTATTTGTCCCCTTTACAAACGTTCCTTTTCATGGCCAAGTTTGCATGATCAATTGAGATTGATATGACACAAATGTATGAGTCCTTGGGGTGCTTTGGCAAATTCACTCTGGCCATCTACTCCAATTTCAGAGCACTCTTGTCTGAGTGTGCCCGAGTGCATAATAACTGATGAATTTAAGAACGCACAACACCTGTTGAATATGGCCGGTGTCAGCAAAAAAGCGTAATTCAATTGTTGCCAGCAGCACAGTTAGTCACCAATGCTCTGAATAACGTGAAAACAGCCTAACCAGCTCTGCAAGGGCAAGTAAAATAGTCCGTGAGGTGTCCTCATTTGTGTCTGGAAGTAGCTAGCCAAAGTTAACCATTTAGCTTGGGTGCTTGACTGCCGTTGTGAGGTCTGAACACTGCTCAAACCTACAGAGTGTCCAGTGTACGCTCTGGAGTGACACGTTGTGAATTTACAAACAATCTGACCACGCTCTGAATGTATGAATGCCCAGGGCGCACTCTGGCACTCAAGATTGAATTTGGATTGCTAAACCATCAGTCAGTGGGTTGTGTAACTGATGAGCGTTGCTCTGTCTGCAGGAGGATGAGGAGTGGAAGGAGTTTGAGGCGAAGGAGGTGGACTACAGCGGACTCAGACTGCAGGCTCTCCAGATAAGGTAAGGCTGAACATTTTTAGGGGGGTTGCATTCATTCAGTGGGCTGAAAAGTAGGCACTACACTAATGACATGTTAAACTTTTGTACTAGTTGCATGTTTTTGTTGACTGTTTTCTCTGGTGGTTGTGGCAGTGATGAGAAGGAGGAAGAGGAGTATGAGGAAGAGGTCGGTGAAGATGGAGAGATCATCCTGGTCAGTGGAGACAAAATGTCTGGGCCTTGGAACAAGTCTGGTGCCCCGCCACCTGCCGCTGCCTCTGTTGGTGGGTATACCTCACTCCGCGCTGTGTATTAATTCCACACCCTTAATTGTAGTATTAAAGTGTTACTCCCATACAGACACTGTAGTTTTGGCAATTCATGTGGACTACTAATGAGCCTTGCCCCCGTTTTCACTGACTGGTTCTCTTCTCTGTTCTTTGTCTCTACAGAGGTGGAAGAGGTGCCTGAGTCAAAGCCTTCTGGGGTGTACCGCCCCCCAGGGGCCCGACTGACCACCACCAAGCGTGGCCCCAATCAGGGGCCCCCTGAGATCTTCAGCGACACACAGTTCCCCTCACTCGGGGCCGGCTCCAAGCATGTTGAGACACGCAGGTCAGTGCACCTCTAAATATCACTCATCTTACACACATGCATAGGTGGGCACACACAGTGTAGAAATGTCTTAGTTTGTATAATTAATATATCCAATGCTCGGGTTTCAGAGACAGGGAGATGGAGAAGACCTTTGAGGTGGTGAAGCACAAGAACCGTGGCCGAGAGGAAGGCGGCAGTGGGGCCTCCCTGCAGCAGTTGGAGCTCGGTAACCAGTACGCCATCTTGGGGGACAAGTAGCACACCCCAACCCCCCCTCCCCTCCCCCGCCCATCCAGCGTGGTCTTGCCCAGCCGCCAGAGGGAGCTGAACTACAGCTGTGTGTATCTAACTACAGCGCAGTCCTGACAACGAATGCTGGCGCTGCTGCCACCACCACACTGGACCTTCTCTCCCTCACACCACAGTACAATACATACATTATACATACAAACACACTCTCATACACCTCACACAGTGAACATATAAACTAATCTACATGCATTATATACAGTACATACACAAAGCACCTGGTTGGCAAAACTGAAGGACTACATCCAAAAGTGCTGTGGCAAGTGATTAACTGAAACAAAAAAATATAAAATCTATATGATACACCCATATGAACGACACTGCAGCATCAACAACAGCAAACGACAACGTACGGTTGTCTTTTGTGGATTGTTTTCAGAGCAGCAGTTGTGTGGTAAAACTTCTCTCTGGACTTCAACTTGCTTTGATTATAAAGCCACAGAGGATCGAAGAAGATGAAAAAAATAGTGCGAGATGAATTTACGAACTGTTGTTGCGAATAGATCTATTTTTTTGCGAGATCGTTATAACCCAAACTGCACATGGTTGGTTGGTGTGTTTGAGTTATGGTTTGGGCACTTGAGGGGAGACTACCTCAGTCACATAGCTGTGGTGACCATGTTGAGCGGGCTTTGGCTCTTGGTGGTGAGTGGGGCAAACACCAGGCCTGCAGACGAGAAGACCACCAGGCTCTTTCACTTAGAAACTTGAAGATTTTGTTTTCCTCAAGAATGGGACTCCTGCAAAGATCTGTGGACACAGGAGAGAAGTTATGGTCCTCATTTAGAATGACTATTTAAAAGTGGCCTTACTGTAAAGAGCGAGAGAGGGAAACTGCTTCGTTCTCTAGAGAGAAACTTGCTCGTTGTCTCATGGTATGTTGCCAGCCTCCTGGATCTCGCAACTTAAAGAGAAACCAACCTCCTTTCCTCTTCAAGAATGTAGTGCTGAGTTGTAGTTTGTCAGAAGATTATACTGACTAACTGTCCTTCATATCCACTGTTTGACTTGCGCCCCATCTCTTTTAAAATTTGATTATTAACATTGGCAAACCGTTATTAAAGCTCCTCCTTTCTAATCTGAAGTCATTCCTTTGGTAGATGTTTTGACTTTTTACAGGATTCTGGGGATTCGGTCCTTTGTTTTACTTTGAGAGCTTTGTTTCCACCAGTGTTCATGAACTTACATCATTGTGTAGAGGTGGGACATGAAAAATAGACTGACGTTGTTACAGGTGCAAAGAGATACTAGCTACAGCGTCCCAAAAATGACCCTTCTGTACCCAATGCCTGTAATTGACCACAGTAAGTATGGCCTGTCATACTGCTGTCCATTTGAGTACATATGTTTGCGTTCGCCTATATTCATTGAATTGCTTCAGTGCAAGACATTCAAGTTTACCCTATTCTGCAGAATGGAACTCAACCCTCTTTCTCCATCTTCCCCATAGAGTTAGTTGCCCTCAAAGCTCCTTCTCCAAATAATAGTATTGTTTCTGTACTTATTGAAATCTTTAGAGCAGATCTATGACATGTAATCCTGGTCCTGGAGAGCTTCGGTCAGTGCCTGCTATCTTTCCGCTTGGGCTCCAAACCACCTGACCACTGTCTCCTCTCATGAACCGATGCAGTAAAATAAAAAGGTCAGGTGGTTTAGTTTAGAATAACCATGTTTGCATTTCCTTAGGTTGAACAGAGGGTTAGAACTAAGAATTGTTGGAGTTGTGTTCACATATTTCTGTTGAAGTCATTTGAAATGTAATGGAACTTAAAATTTGCAAATGGATGGCCAGAGTTGTGGAGGGCACTGTAGCACACAAAGCATCCTGTGGACCCCTGCCTAAACGTTGTGGGTGGAAGTAGTGAACATTTCTACTGAGAACTGTTAATCGAAGACTAGTTTAACACAAAATAAACAGTGATCTTTGTGATGGGTGTCTTGTCTGAGTTCTTAACTTAAAAGTGACTGTTTATTTCACGGGTAGGCTAGATGTTCACGTAAAAGGCCACACGGAGAAACTGTTCTGCATTAGAATTAGTAACAGGTAAGTATTACGTTTCAGTAGGCACAATAATGCACACTGATAAATTATCTTTCAGAGCACCATCGGGGGTTGAGCCTTAAATGTAATTGCAGTTTAAAAGCTGATAGTGTACACTACTTTAGATACAGTTGTATCTAAAGTGGTGTTTTGAGGTCTTTAACTATCTTAAGTAATTTAATTTGTTTTTGAGGGTTCATCTCACCAGCTGTGATTTGTTACCTGAATCGGTATGTTACTTAACGTAGCAGGTTAGGAGAAGGAGGTTACGGTTGGAAAGCTGTGCTCTATCTAGCCACAACTGTACCTAGCCAAAGACTGCTACAGGTGCAAACGATAAGTAAATCTCTGGCTGTGTCAAAGTTGACATCAAATGCTTAATTAACTTAATTCCCCCAATGGGTGCGTTTGAGTGGTAAACAGGAAGTCAATGAGTGAAGTTGGGGGAGATACAGACCACCAGTGGATGCTGGTGGGAGGAGCTACTGGAATGGCGTAAATGAAAAGGTATCAAACATGAAACCACGTTTGACTCCGTACCATTAATTCCATTCCAGCCATTACAATGAGCTCGTCCTCCCATCAGCCTCAATGAGAAGGATCAGACTACATGTACATGAGTTCACTTAAATTACCTTGTAAACACCATGTCAAGCAGTCAATTGCACTTGATATTGACCCTACGACTGGTGTCTGGGGTACTTGCTCATTAAGGTTCTGTTTCTCGGACACAGATAATGCCTCTAAAATTGCAAGCGTAGAAATCCCCTACAATAACCCATATGTAGCCAACAATATGTATTACATTTTACTCACACGTAATAAACAATCAACAAATGACTTGTTGCGGATAAAAAATCCGTGCGTGATGACGTACTGTACACAAAATAAAAATCTAAAGTTCAATGTGTTTACATCACATTTTCAACTGTACCGATAGTTGTCTCTAAAAATGTAATAGCAAATGTGCCTACTCTGGTCTTGGCACGTCCACTAGCCAACAGCTCGCAGCTACAGTGCGAGTAGGCTGTGTGGGTATGGGTAGGCTAGTCTACATCAGCCTTTCTTGAAGATCAGTCTGCGACACACAGGATGCAGCCCTGTCGTTCAGCAGCAGATGATGCAATGTTTGCCATTCCCACTCGCCATCACTCACCGTTGTCATCAAATGGCCATAAGTTGTGACTGAGCTCAATTGTCATGAAACGCATATACAGCGATTAATTTCTCTCTTTTTCATACAAAGTTATAACGAGGAGCGCCCACAATGTGTTTTGTGTGTGGAAGTGCTTAGTAATGAGTCTCTCATAACGAACAAATTAATAAAACGACACGTCCTGACCAAACATCCACAGCATGATGGTAAACCCACGGAGTTATTTCAGAACAGGGCAAAATGATTCAGGAAACTGCTTCGACAGTGGAAAAGTAAGTCAGCTAGCAAGGTATTGTTGTAATTTTATAACAGGTGATGATAAGCAGAAATAAGTACTAGCTACCTCTCATAGTAGTAGATGTGAGTTTATCTTTCAAACAATCCCCTGGCCTTGTACACAGCTAATGGCTAACATTCACCAAAGTAAGCTAGCTACTGATAGTGCAACCCTAGTAACAGTACAGATGAAAATGAAAAATGATCAGGCCTACGGTACATCTTACTGTAGAAAAAATAGTTGAAAACTAGTCTAGGTTGGAACTGTTGCTGTTGATTGTTATTCTTAACCGGAACAAACTGATTGAAGCAAGATGCTTTTTGAGGCAAACACACTCACACAGTTCTGGGTTGCTCATCTACAGCAGGAAGTGGTCTCCTGCCTGACTGAGAAAGCAGTAGATGTTCTGGTCCGATTTGGCGCCACATAGCTATGCGAGTCAGGGTTCTCAACTCTGACATACTTAAAAAACAAGTACAGAAACAGTTTCAAGGCTGAGCATGACCTCAGTGTTGTACTGTCTAAAACAGAGCCCAGAATAGACATGCTCTCATTAGGACTGCGTGTGTGTGTTTTCTGGTCTTTATCTGTGCAATGTGATTAATCAGTTTATTCCAGTTCAGAATAAAAATATGTATTGTATTTTAACAGCAACAGTTCCAACCTAGACTTTCAACAATAATTTATACAGTAAGATGATCATTTTTCATCTGTACTGTTACTTAGGGTTGCACTATCAAAAAGCCTGTGTGTGTTCTGTTATTCATCTGTGTGATGTGATCAATCTGTTTATTCCAGTTCAGAATGAAAATGATTTACTGTATTTTAACAGCAAGAGTTCCAACCTAGACAGATATGTAAGAATGTTTTTAATGGGGGGAAATAAACATTAATAGATATTTATATGGAAATTTAATTTCATTGTTATTTGTTTTTGTCTATATTACTATACATACATATCGGTACATTTCATTGCCCTTATGCCTAAAACATATTTTCCTAAGCTTGGGTCCCAGGAAAACACAGCATTTCTCATTTGGGTCCCAGGCTGAATACGTTTAAGAACCCCTGGTCTGCATGATGAGATTATAATGAGAGTGAGACTATTGTATTTGTCAAACGGCGGTCAAGCATCGGTCATCATGTCACCAGAATAAGACCTTCTGTATTTATTGGAAAGAAGCATCAAGCTCATCACGTGCACTTTCACCACCCTGTGAAGTTCATTATCATTTATTTCACTGCCATTTCTCACATAATTAATTTTACAAACTCAAGTTGAGTTCCCTTCTCTATATGCATGCTGAAAGTCAGTAGTTAACTTGTTCTCTGAAAAATAGCATTGTATTTGGTCAAACACAATTCTCTCCATTAGTTTAGTAAGAACAGGCAGCAAACTGATTGGTCAGCTGTTAGAGGCAACAAAGGGTGCGTTACTATTTTTAGGTAGTGGAAATTATTTAGCTTCCTTCCATGCCTGTGGACACACACTCCTTTAGGCTTTGGTTAAAGACATAGCAAAATGGGGTGGCAATACAGTCTGTTACCATTCTCTATAGTTTCCCATCAAAGTTGTCTATACCTGGTGGCTCATCATTATTGATGGTTAACAATAGTTTTTCCACCTCTCCCACACTAACTTGACCAAATACAAAACAGCAATCCTTCTCTTTTATTATTAGATATTTTATGCAAAAATATATGGTTCACTGTTCAATGTTGTCATTTCCACTTTACCAGTGAAATAGTCATTGAAATGAATGGCAATAGCGAAAGGTGCTGTTATAAATGACCCATCAACTTCAATGAACGATGGAGATGAATTGGGTTTTCTGGCCAGGATATGATTTATTTATTTATTTAAACAAATAAATAGACATCACTTGATTTATATACATGCATGCATAAGTGGGCACACATACAGTACAGTACATACAGATTGTAGAAACATATTATTGTTTGTTTAATTAATATATCCAATGCTCGGGTTTCAAGGACAGGGAGATGGAGAAGACCTTTGAGGTGGTGAAGCACAAGAACCGTTGCCGAGAAGAAGGCGGCAGCGGGGCTTCCCTACAGCAGTTGGAGCTAGGTAGTGGCACATTTATGACATCAGTAAGACCACATATTTTCACCCCAACACTCTTTATTGGTCTCCTTTTGTTGTCTCCTCAACTTCATGACTACTGACCACAAAGAACTTGACTGGTTTAGTGTAGGTCCTTTCTCCCATCAGTATCCATAAGAAGAGGCAAAAGCGTTGTTTATACCTGGCTCTACCATGCATCCTGTGCAGGGCCAACCCTAGGCATAAGCGACCGCTTAACGCCCTGTGGCCACTAGGGCAAACAATTGGGCAAAAGATCAGAATTTGGCTGCCTGTGTAAACACAGACTACTCGTCTACACTGTCTAAAAATATGGGCACAATCAGAATGTGTACAGGATCAGGACAAAGGACGCATGTTAGAACCAGGTATAAACTAGGCCAAAGAGTATTGACCCTGACCAACAACAATTAGTTTTTTGTATTTTAGGAACTCAGTCGGTGTCTCAACTTACTGGTTAGAGTAAGAATAGTAGGTGCAATTTATAATTTTGGTTATGTCAGTCATTGACATGCACTCAATTAGCCCATGTCAGCTAACATTTTCTAGATTGGCAAATTAGTCTAGCCAGCTATCTAAACTTGTAGTAATTATGGTTGCATTACCGACCGGGCAAGCAAGGGCACGTACCCAGGCGGCCCCCATTGATTTTGTTAGACACTTTAACTCAGATAGCATATTAACATGGCATAAGTCATGGCAAAATGGGTAGAATTGCAGGAAATTATCTTCAAAACTGAAAAACTGTCTCTCCACCCTATGGCAAAATTGGTATAATTTCAGGAAATCAGCTGTCAAACTGCATATTTTTCTCTTCACCCTATGGTAAATGAGTAAAATTATATGAAATTAGTGATACAATACAAAATGTGTAGAATAGCAGAAAACTTGCTTTAAAACGGCCACATTTTCATAACGCCCCATTGCAAAATTGTAGAATTGCAAGAAATTAACTATTAAATGTATTTTTCTTCTCTCCGCCCAACAAAATATCGCTTAGGGCCCCAAAAGGCTAGGGCCAGCCCTGATCCTGTCTTGATCTTGCCTACATTCTGAATGTGCCCACATTTTCAGAAATGCGTCTACACATGGTATTCTAATGTGTCTTTTATCCGTCCACTGTGTCCACATTGTGACCAGATTTCTTGGTCTCTCCCTGTATGCAAATTATTTCACGGATATTATTTCAAAATAATATTTATTTGTTTATTTTAAGATGCATATTGATACCATAAGTCAGTAGTGCCACCTGTCAATGACTTTAGGGGATGGTTTCACTGTCCAAATCTGTCTACACTTGTAAGGTTGCGTTTACACAGGCAGACCAATTCTGATATTTTTTCCACTAATTGGTCTTTTGACCAATCACATCAGATCGTTTCACATCAGATCTTCTTTAGCGCTGATCTGATTGGTCAAAAGACCAATTAATGAAAAAATATCAGAATTTGGATGCCTGTGTAAACACAACCTTACAAGTGTAGACAGATCTGGACAGTGAAACCATTTAAATCATAATTATCCCAATTATTGGCAAAATATCTGATTGGACAAAAGACCAATAATTGGGCAAAATATCAGAATTTGGCTGCCTGTGTAAACACGCATTTCTCGTCTACATGTGTCTAAAAATGTGGGCACAATCAGAACGTGAACAGGATCAGGACAAAGGACTTATGTTAGAACCAGGTATAAACGGTGCTAAAGAGAGGAAACCAATTAGGAGTATTGAGATAGCCTATTGGCTATGGGGATAGCCTATAGGCTATGGATCATTTGATTGAGATCACAATAAATAGCCTATAGACACACTCAGGGACGCAACTTTGGTTTTAGAAGTGGGGGGACATAATTATTATTATTGAATTTTTTTATCCAGTCAGATAAACACTCCAAACAGCCTACCCGACCGCTGGGAGGCGTCCAAATGGGCATAAAGCACACCGTTGCCTCATTCTGTATCACATTCCAATGATAAAACTGGGGGGGACAAAATGCAATTTCAGAATGTGGTGGAGGGACATGTCCCCATCCACATTCTGAAATTGCATTTTGTCCCCCCCAGGTGGGAGGTGCATTTACTTTATGATCATTATAGCCTAGATCAGTCTTTCTTAAAGTATGGGTCGTGGACCTGTTAATGGTGGGTAGCAACGTGTCAAAGTAAATGTATAATTACTTCATTAATTACTCGAATTGATTTGGCCAAGTGCAACGGCGCTCTCTTTTCAGTGCGTTCTCTGCTTACCAGCGGTGTCTGTTCAGTTTGGCAGCTGCAGGAGTGGGGAGGGAGATGTGCGTGTGCTTCGTGGTTTAGATTACTCGATCACTCGACCCACACGCTGCAGCGCTGTCGTTCAGCAGCAGATGAAGCGCTCTCAGCCGCTGGCTTCTCATTCCCACTTACCGTCAATCACCGCTGTCATCGAATTGACTCCAACTAGCCACAAGTTCTGACTGAGCTCAATTGTCATGAAACGCAAATACAGCGATGAGTTTTCTCTCTCTTGGTTTCATACAAACTTTTAGAAATAACTAGGAGCGCCCACAATGTGTTTTGTGCGGGGAAGTTAACAGTCACAGTTCCAACTTCTACTTTTTCCCAACAATAGTTTCTACAGTAAGATGTACAGTAGGCCTGATAATTTTTCATCTGTACTGTTACTTAGGGTTGCACTATCAAAAAGCCTGTGTGTGTTCTGTTATTCATCTGTGTGATGTGATCAATCCGTTTATTCCAGTTCAGAATGAAAATGATTTATTGTATTTTAACAGCAAGAGTTCCAACCTAGACTGATATGTAAGAGTGTTTTTAATGGGGGAAAATAAACATGAATAGATATGTATATGGATATTTAATTTCATTGTTATTTGTTTTTGTCTATATTGCATTTGTTTTAGACATAAGGGCAATGTAATGTACCCATATTTACGTATAGTTGCATGTTTTCATAAACTTGGGTCCCAGGAAAACACAGAATTTCTAATTTGGGTCCCAGGCTGAAAAAGTTTAAGAACCCCTGGCCTAGATAGCTGATAGAAGCAACTAAACAAAACAAAAAACTGGCCAATAACTAGAAAAGTAGAACAAAACGAAAAAAAGAGCAACTGGCAAAAAAAGAGGCCATCACTAACAATTCAAAACACAGAAACCAACCAAGGATGTCAATATCGGAAAAACATCAACTGACAGTAATACCAAAAGTCGAGAACAACAACGAAAAGGATAGTAGACATATACAGTATCCCCTCCAAATTAAACTATTCCCTTCAGATTACATAATCCATTAAATCAATTTCATCAGAACATTAATTGTGATATCCCCATAACCTGCCTATATTAGGGAGATGAAATATAAAAAACAGAAATCCATTCAAAACGTGGTCCTATGGGCCTAGACCAGATGTTAACCAATAACCACCATAACGATAATGGGGCTGCTACTTACAGATCTACTTTCCTAATTCGCCCCCGTTTCTCACAGCGGGAAAATAATCCTGCTGCAACAGGACACGTGAAACATAATGTGGATAATAATTAATTGAAATCTCCGTAAGAGTGGACACATTATTCGTTAGGGAAAATCAAGTCTGACATTTTAAAGTCAAATCACAAATCCTAGAAGCATCTTTAAACCTCAAATACACTAGCCTACAATTTGTGATTCCTTCTGTACAGGAAAATTATTCGCCACAACACAATGATCAAGTGAAGACAACACACCCACAGGCTAGCTATTAAAAATAAAAGTAGAAAACGACATGTCATCAGTTTGATTAGTCCAGAAGATGCAGAACAGAATAAGCAATTTGTTCAGCAAAAACAAAGTGGGGGAAAAATTGTCCAATCCATAGTCCAGATATCGCGCAAGATCCGTTTGGAAATGTGTATGATATGATATACACGGACAGGAAAGGTCATTATTTTTGTTTGTGTACTGCAGAGTAATAATATCGGAGTTATAATTTTGGATTATAACAGCGGAAAATAGTTGTGCTTAGCTCACAATTAAATCATAAATTGGGTCGTTCATAAATTGCAGTGGCATTTGAGTCCTTCACCTTTGCAACCATAAAAAAAAACATTTTAAAATGACAAATAGTCATACAGTTGAAATGTCATACAGTTGAAGTCGGAAGTTTACATACACCTTAGCCAAATACGTTTAAACTCAGTTTTTCACAATTCCTGACAATTAATCCTAGTAAAAAATTAGTTAGGATCACCACTTTATTTTAAGAATGTGAAATGTCAGAATAATTGTAGAGAGAATGATTTATTTCAGCTTTTATTTCTTTCATCACATTCCCAGTGGGTCAGAAGTTTACATACACTCAATTAGTATTTGGTAGCATTGCCTTTAAATTGTTTAACTTGGGTCAAACGTTTTGGGTAGCCTTCCACAAGCTTCCCACAATAAGTTGGGTGAATTTTGGCCCATTCCTCCTGACAGAGTTGGTTTAACTGAGTCAGGTTTGTAGGCCTCTTTGCTCGCACACGCTTTTTCAGTTCTGCCCACAAATTTTCTATAGGATTGAGGTCAGGGCTTTGTGATGGCCACTCCAATACCTTGACTTTGTTGTCCTTAAACCATTTTGCCACAACTTTGGAAGTATGCTTTTGGTCATTGTCCATTTGGAAGACCCATTTGCGACCAAGCTTTAACTTCCTGACTGATGTCTTGAGATGTTGCTTCAATTTATCCACATAATTTTCCATCCTCATGATGCCATCTATTTTGTGAAGTGCCCCAGTCCCTCCTGCAGCAAATCACCCCCACAACATGATGCTGCCACCCCCGTGCTTCACGGTTGGGATGGTGTTCTTTGGCCTTTTTCCTCCAAACATAATGATGGTCTTCATGGCCAAACAGTTATATTTTTGTTTCATCAGACCAGAGGACATTTCTCCAAAAAGTACGATCTTTGCCCCATGTGCAG
The DNA here is from genome assembly GCF_045679555.1 of Salvelinus alpinus. Taxonomy (NCBI): domain Eukaryota; kingdom Metazoa; phylum Chordata; class Actinopteri; order Salmoniformes; family Salmonidae; genus Salvelinus; species Salvelinus alpinus. Next base: position 32,020,659 of record NC_092095.1, read on the forward strand.
TTGCAAATCGTAGTCTGGCTTTTTTATGGCGGTTTTGGAGCAGTGGCTTCTTCCTTGCTTAGCGACCTTTCCGGTTATGTCGATATAGGACTCGTTTTACTGTGGATATAGATACTTTTGTACCCGTTTCCTCCAACATCTTCGGCAAGGTCCTTTGCTGTTGTTCTGTTGCACTTTTCGCACCAAAGTACATTCATCTCTAGGAGACAGAACGCGTCTCCTTCCTGAGCAGTATGACGGCTGCGTGGTCCCATGGTGTTTATACTTTCGTACTATTGTTTGTACAGATTAACGTGGTACCTTCAGTCGTTTGGAAATTGCTCCAAAGGATGAACCAGACTTGTGGAGGTCTACAATTCTTTTTCTGAGGTCTTGGCTGATTTCTTTAGATTTTTCCATGATGTCAAGCAAAGAGGCACTGAGTTTAAAGGTAGGCCTTGAAATACATCAACAGGTACACCTCCAATGGACTCAAAGTATGTCAATTAGCCTATCAGAAGCTTCTAAAGCCATGACATCATTTTCTGGAATTTTCCAAGCTGTTCAAAGGCACAGTCAACTTAGTGTATGTAAACGTCTGACCCACTGGAATTGTGATACAGTGAATTAAGTGAAATAATCTGTCTGTATACAATTGTTGGAAAAATGACTTGTGTCATGCATAAAGTAGATGTCCTAACCGACTTGGCAAAACTATAGTTTATTAACAAGAAATTTGTGAAGTGGTTGAAAAACGAGTTTTAATGACTCCAACCTAAGTGTATGTAAACCTCCGACTTCAACTGTACATGTTTTTGCTTATATTTAAATGTTTATCAATGATAGTGATTTATACTGCAAAACTTTAGGTTTATGCATTGTTTAAAGTACTTAGAGTAAGCAAATTGGCTTGTCCCAGAAGTGACCCGGTAAAGTTATAGTGACATCCTATTGGACAAAAACTGGTGGAATCAACTTTGTTCAAACATAATTTCAACAGCAACAAATCAATGTGATGACATTGAATCAATGTGGAAAACTGATTGGATTTGCCAAAAGTCATCAATGTAAGGGAATTGTATTTTTTTCACCCAACTATTAACCTAAATCCAGTGGTGAAATGTTTTGTCGATTTCACGTTGAATTCACGTTTACGGAAGCCCTACATGTTAGTTGACAACTCAACCTAATTGAAACTAGAGTTGACCTGATGTATGTGCCCAGTGAGATGTGCTCTTATAATAGTCTCTTCCATGCAACACATTTTACACAAAGGGCATTGTTATGTGTTCTTAGTCATTGTGAATTTATTTTGTGAGTCCGCAGATGTCTCTTCAGACTTGATGCTAACTTCAAGTGAGTTCCACACAAATGACATTGAACGCCCTCCCCTGTATGAACCTTCATATGCACTGTCAGGTTTCCCTTTAGACTGAAGCATTTGCCACATTTGTTGCAGCTATGTGGTTTCTCCTCTGTGTGAGTCATCATATGCTTTGTAAGGGTTCCCTTGTCGCTGAAGCACTTCCCACATTCTTTGCATCGAAATGGTTTCTCCCCTGTATGAGTCCTCATATGCAATATCAGGCTTCCCTTAATGCTGAAGGATTTGTCACATTCTTTGCACGGATACAATTTCTCCCCAGTGTGATTTTGCTGATGCTGTTTCAGACTTCCTTTAGTTGTCAAGCATTTTCCACACAAATCACATTTAAAAGCCGGCCCTGTATGAGTACCCATATGATTTTTCAAGTTATTCTTGTGATTGAAACATTTGCCACATACGGTGCAGCAATGTTGTCCCTCCTCAGTGTGAGTCTTCATGTGTCGGATCAGGTAGCAGTTCAGGACAAAACCTTGGCCACATATGTCGCACATGTATGGTCGCTCTTCACTGTGCCTATTTTTCTCATGCATTCGTAGACCACCTCTTGTCACAAAGCATTTTCCGCAAACGTCACATTTCAGATCAGGAAACTCACTGGTTTCTTTCCTTGGCCTTCCTCTTGGTCTCTCCTCAAGATGCCGATTTTGGTGATGCCTTTTCAGACTACGTGCTGTCGCCAAGCATTTTCCGCACACATCACATTTCAGATCAGGCAATGCCCTGGTTTCTTTCCTTGGCTGTCCTCTTCCTCTCTTTGATTTAAGAGGCTGTGACCCTGACAATCGTATTCTATTGTCCATATGTACATGATCACTTTCACTGTTGTCACTGTCAGAAGGGGGCTCATAGTCACTGGTTGATTCGGACTCGCTGTAGCTCTCGCCATCAGATTCTGTCCGGTTCTCTACGGTTATAATGTTGATAGAGTTCCATATAGACTCTTCAGCATCAGACTCCTGCGGCCCCAGATTGGCGCTCCATTCCTGCTCACGGTGCTGCTGCTCAGGGTTAACCTCCTCTTCAGTGAGAGTGAGCAGCTGGAGGTCTGGGGGTAAGGAGAAAGGAAGAAATTTGATATAAACTTAAAACGCTGAAAAGAGACTAATAGGGCTAGTACCTAAAACGGTGGGACAATGACTGTCTTTTCCCCTTTCATTGAGGGTATCTAGTCCCGTATTGTTTTCAATGGGATTCAAAATTGTATAATCAATTTCATGAAAAACGGGGTCATTTTAGATAGGCCTATATCTAAAATAAAATGTGGATTAATTTATAGTCGATGCCTGTTATAAAAATATGTGATGCTCAAGCAGTAAGACATCTCAGAAAGTAAAAAAAAAAGTATCATGTGAACTACAACTCCCACAAGTTTTGTTTGCACGATGGATTACATGTCACCCTCGAGTTGTTCGAGCAGAACACTCACAGGTAAGGACCGTCGCCGGTAAGAACATATGATATTGATATTTTACTGAACATCGCCTGCATTGCGGGATGCACTATTTGTCAATATTTCGTTTTTATTTTATTTTACCCACACTAACGTGACCAAAGAGGTGACTGAAACGGGAAACAACTCTGCAGTGATTCAAAAACTACAGTGGATACAAATTAATGTTATTCCAATAAAGTAACCATGTAAGACTAAGGAAAACATGTTTTCAACCTGATAATTCTTAAATAGCAACATTGTTACCACATCACACACCATTAGAGCTTTGTGAACAGACTTATGCCAGTAGCCTATCTGTCCTGAGTCACTCAATCATAACACATTCTATTTATAAGAAATTAAAGTGACATTTCACTGAACTGAAAAGTTGACTAATGTTGAGATATCTCAGGCAATCTACTGTGTTAGATCCAACTATATACCTCAATCCCAAATGAATGGAAAATATCAGCACCATAATTTCCTGGTTTCCCTGGTTTGATTTGATTGTTATATTTTCCATTAATTTGGAGTGAAGGCATATAGCTAGATCCACAAAAACGTGGTTTATCCGGTTAGAGTTCTGATAATGTCTGATGTAACGGAGGCTCCCCTATAGGTCGAGGTTTCAGGGAGAAAGCAGACAAGAAGTAGCGGTGCAATGTCCAGGGGCGGATGTTTATTTACAGTGACGTAGAGTAGTTGGCAAACTGTACACTCTTTACATATGTACAACGGAAAATAACAAGACGAGGAAACAAACTGGGGGCAAATCAAATAAGTGGAGAGCTCAAGATAAACCAGGCCTCCATCATGCCTGGTTTATGCAAGCGGGAAACACTTTTTACGACACCGACGTGACTTTTCCGCAGCAGGTTAGGAGATTGAGGTTAAGGTTAGGGAAAGAGTTAGGGTTAGAGAAAATGCTCTCCTAACCTGCTACAAAAATCACTTCGTATCAATGTGCCGTGAAAAGTGCGTCTCCTACGGCCAGCATGGAACCTTAGCCCTGTCTCTGTCTCTGTCTGGCCAACAATGAAATGGCAAGGTTTAAGTACAAGTCCCTTAAGCCTCACCTTGGAATGTACCACTTTTGATCGATCACAACTAAATGGTCAAAATACATTAATGAAATTATCAATAACCATAAGGTAATCACATTGACAATTCATAAATACACACACACTTCAATAACCGTGTTTGCATAAAGCATATAATAGACTTGTGTAACATTTCTCCCCCCCCCTGGGATTCAACCACATTACAGAACCCAGTAACACAGGCTAAGTAGCGCTCCTCTGTTGGACACACCTCCAGATGCAGCGGATCATCAGCCTGGTCTCTGAGCATTTTGTAATATTTTGTATGTAAATCCGCAACACTCCATTTAGTATGTTACGTTTCGCATGGTATGTATTAATTTGTGGATGTCCATCATACATTTTGTGTAATATGAGAATTTGCAAAATGTACAATATGTTACGAATTTGCTAAATGTATGTGTTACAAATTCCAATTTTGTGTGGCTAACTTTAGCTAGGCAGCTAATGTTAGCTAGCTGGGTTAGGAGTTACGTTTACTATGCTACGTCTAGTCTATGAGACCAGGCTGGGGAGCATGACAGAGCGGAACAAACGATTCTCCTTTCAAATGACCCTTACCAGGTAAGTTTGCAATCAATTTCTACCTTTAACATAACCAAAACATGTGCATTTGAATGGTAAAATGAATAAGCAAAAGCATGATTAGACAAAGTAAATTAGCAGAGCTTCAAGCACATTTTTGGCGTGCCCAAAACCAATTGAATGTCGGCGTCTGACAACAAACTAACATGCGTTTCTCCTCACAACACACATAACATTTAATAAATTCATTTCATAAGCCAATAGGCCTAAACCGTTTCAATGTTTTAATATGACAAGTCAGAACGCAGGCACGGACTGACCTAACTCCGTGCCATCTGACAAACTTGAACTTGAAAGTGTAACGTCTCTTAAAATGACCATTGAACAGATTTCCAAATGGCAGACTGTGCCCTTAACCAAGAGCAGTGATCAGAGAGCTGTCCTCTTGATACATCCTCTACCTTCCATTTAACACAAAGTGCATTGTTACGTGTTCTTAGTCTTTGTGAATATTTCTTCTGTGAGTCCGCAGATGTCTCTTCAGACTTGATGCTAACTTCAAGTAAGTTCCACACAAATGGCATTGAACTCCCTCCCCCGTATGAGTCCTCATATGCACGGTCAGGTTTCCCTTTAGATTGAAGCATCTGCCACATTCGTTGCAGCGATGTGGTTTCTCCTGTGTGTGAGTCATCATATGCTTTGTCAGGCTTCCCTTCTCGCCGAAGCATTTGCCACATTCTTTACACTGAAATGGTTTCTCCCCAGTGTGAGTCCTCATATGCTTTATCAGGCCAGACTCGCAGTCGAAGGCTTTGTCACATTCTTTGCAAGGATGGGATTTCTCCCCAGTGTGATTTTGCCGATGCAGTTTCAGACGACCTTTTGTTGACAAGCATTTTCCACACAAATCACATTTAAAAACCAGCCCTGTGTGAATATTAACCATATGATTTTTCAGACTTTCCTTGTGAAAGAAACGTTTGCCACATTTGGTGCAGCAATGTTGTCTCTCATCAGCGTGAATCTTCATGTGCCGGATCAGGTAGCGGTTCAAGGCGAAACATTGTCCACATGTGTCGCACATGTATGGTCTCTCTTCGCTATGCCTGAGTTGCAGATGCCTTTTCAGACTACGTGCCGTCGCCAAGCATTTTCCGCAAACGTTACATTTCAGATCCGACAACTCACTGGTTTCTTTCCTTGGCAGTCCTATTGGTCTCTCTTCACTGTGCCAATTTTGCAGATGCCTTCTCAGACCACTTGCTGTCGCAAAACATTTTATGCACACATCACATTTTAAATCAGGCAACGCCCCAGTTTCTTTCTTTGGCCGTCCTCTTCCTCGCTTTGATTTAAGAGGCTTTAACCCTGACAATCGTATTCTATTGTCCATATGTACATGATCACTTTCACTGTTGTCACTGTCAGAGGGGGGCTCATAGTCACTGGTTGATTCGGACTCGCTGTAGCTCTCGCCATCAGATTCTGTGCGGTTCTCTACAGTTATGTTGATAGAGTTCCATATAGACTCTTCAGCATCAGACTCCTGCAGCCCCAGATTGGCCCTCCATTCCTGCTCACGGTGCTGCTGCTCAGGGTTAACCTCCTCTTCAGTGAGAGTGAGCAGCTGGAGGTCTGGGGGTAAGGAGAAAGGATGACATTTGATGAAAAGACGTAACAAAGTGAACCTAAATCCGGGAGGTTTGGTATGGTTACATAAGACAGAAGGCTACTTAATTAAGGGAAAAAAATAACGGAATCGTCTAGCAACCCAAAGTTTCGAATCTCATCACAGACAACTTTAGCATTTTAGCTAATTAGCAATTTTTCAACTACTTAGCTACTTAGCATGTTAGCTAACCCTAACAGTTTAACCTAACTCCAACCCTTAACACCTAGCCTAGTTAACATTAGCCACAACAAAACATTGGAATTCGTAACATGTCATACGTTTGCAAATTTGTAACATATCATACAAATGAAAACATACCATATAAAACGTAAGATATCATACTAATTGAAGTGTCTCTGATTAACGTAAGGAATAATATGAAATGCTCTGAGACCAGGCTGGTTAAACATGCACGATAGTCATTTCAGCGTGAATGAACTTGAATGCATGTACAATGGTATATCCTGAAACTGTAACTCTGCACACAGTATGCAATCAAAATGTGTGCTGCAACAGTAAAATACTCATTCAAATTTAACACAATGGCCTAAAATATAGAAAACGGTTGACAATCACTTTGATTTTAATCACATTTTGACCAGGTCAACGTAGGTGCTCTACGTTGACCTGGTCAAAATGTGATTAAAATCAAAGTGATTGTCAACCGTGATTGTTATCTCCTAAATGTTTTGTCATTGATAAAAGATACCATGGGCAAATATATATGGAACGTTTTGTTCAAATCAAAAGGTGTGTGGTCAAAAAGTGATGGAAATAAAATGGAACGACCCTAAAACCAAACTGATATATTGTAATTGCAGTATTATTGAGCAGATAATAATTGGCTAGCTAGCAGAGCTAACATCTCACATGTTCTTTTAGTCAGTAGCTACAGTTGCAGCCAAATATACAAAACATTAGGAACACCTTCCTAATATTGAGATTGCACCCCCTTTTGCCCTCAAGACAGACTCAATTCATCGGGGCATGGACAGGGATGCTGGCCGATGTTGACTCCAATCCTTCCCACAGTTGTCAAGTTGGCTTTGGGTGGTGGACCATTCTTGATATACACAGGAATCTGTTGAGCGCAAAAACCCCAGCATCGTTGCAGTTATTGATACTCAAACCAGTGCACCTGGCACCTACTACCATACCCGTTCAAAGGCACTTCAATCTTTTGTCTTGCCCATTCACCCTCTAAATGGCACAATCCATGTCTCAATTGTCAAGGCTTAAAAATGATTTTTTAGCGTGTCTACTCCCCTTCATCTACATTGATTGAAGTGGATTTAAGTGACATCAATAAGGGATCATAGCTTTCACCTGGATTCACCTGGTCAGTCTCATGGAAAGAGCAGGTGTTCCTAATGTTTCGTACACTCAGTGTATATTGGCACCGTTGCACTTTTTCTTAAGATAATTCCCCTAATTTCCACAAAAGCAGTTGGTGGAGGGCACCCCTCAAACATGAAAGAATTAGAGCAGTTTGCTTTTGAAAAGATTGCTATTAGAAAGGTGCAGCAAGCTCATTGATGGTTTTGAGAAGCATTTGTCTGCAAGTTGTCTTCAATAGGGTCTGGCTACAGCAGATAGCTTCTCAGGACACAGACGCTCTGAGGCATACGAGCTCAGACAGGTCGATTGGTGCCAGAGAGGATGGTGTGTTACCGCCAAAGACAGTACAGTATGAACATAGGCAGAAACTGCTTCTACAATAGAAGTCCCCGATCACGCTTGTAGGCAATGTCATGGCAATGTTGGCTAGCTAAGCTCATGCACAGAAACACGTAATCGAGTCTAACGATCGTCTCGCATGTGCAGGCCATCAAATCAAAGGCACTCCTTAGATATAAAGTTGTCAGTTTGACACTTTCACAAGGTTGTTATAATAATGTTCAACTACTTATGACATTGGCGCAATGTTGTGTTAATGCAATGTTAATGTTGTGCCTTTAGATTGAGAGAACCAACTAAACAAGTATTTTTTTTACTTCGCTCATTGACTTCTCCAAACCTAAACCCCAGCCTAGTATGCTTCGCAAATGTTCCCAGAAGTCTCGTGATGTTGCACCTCTGGGATTAGAAACTCTGTGTTAACACCACCAACAGCAAGGGTGTGTAATACAGCTGGTGTGCACTAGCTAACTAGTGTGTACTACAGCTAGTGTGTACCAGCTAGCTAGCGTGTACCAGCTAGCTACCTAGCTAGCTGTATATACTAGCCATAGACAGAGGACTCATCTTCATATACCGTCAAATGTAAATTAATAGCCCTTTATTTGCTTAAATCACTGAACAACAGGTGCTTATTAGAGACAGGCTTCTATTTGAGCCAGGTGTCTATTTCCTTAATACACACAGCGTTTGCTCATTTGCATAGTGAATTTTTAAAATTCCAGCATTCACTTTTCATTTTTTTTTTTTACATGTATCTCTTTTTCTCTCCAATTTCATTGAATCCAATTGGTAGTTAGTCTTGTCCCATCACTGCAACTCTCCTATGGACTCGGGAGAGGCGAAGGTCACTTCGAGCATTTTAATCAATTTCTTAATTTGCTGCACTGATGTGTTTTATCCTTTACACAGTGTCACGTTTGTTTTGTCTTAGTATGCCTCTATTTCAAAACAAACAAATTCCTTGACAGAATAATTATTCTCCTTTGACTGTGAATTTTTGGCAGTTTTTAGTTTCGCCACCAGAAGGTGATCAGAAGTTGTTGACTGTTTTTGTGCTTGCCAGTTGTCTAGCAGTTCTCAGCTGTTAGCAGCCAAGGGCTAGCAGTTTCGTATTGGTAATAAAAACGGAACGATAGCCATCATTTCCCCAGTCATTTCTGAATTACTCAATGTAACAAATCAAACATTTAAACCTCAAAACAATTCATGGTAACCTCGTAAACAATTCATTTAGACTAGGTGTTTATTTGAAACAGCTGTTTATTTGTTGAAATGTGTGCCATTGCCCGGCTATTAAAAGGGACAGGCGTTTAATATAAGTTTTACAGTATGTACCATTATAGTGTCTGACAGCATGGGCAGCGCTATTGAAATAGTACATTTTCTTCATGATTGGCTGATCCGTCCTGATGACCTGGTTTGACATGACTCCAACAGGGTCACCAGGAGGGATCAGCCAATGAAGTTGAAAGTCCCACCCAGTTGACTACATTAAAGTGGTGGAAGCCCTCAATGGCGCTGCCCATGCTAATATGGCCTTTTGGCCTCTATTATTCTCTGTGTGTACTCTAGCCACAGATATAACAATGAGACACATATTTCACCTAATGTATAAATGTGAAGCATATGCTTGGCAGTTCCACTCACCACCAAATATGGTGAGAGGGAAGCCCACTTGCGGGCAGTGGGAGAAGATGGAACGAAATGGATTTTGGCCTACATTTAGCAAATTTTCTCATCGATGAAACATAGTTAGTTTTCTGTTTCCAAAACTAAAATCTGAAAAGAGTGGACTAAAGTTTGTAGACGTTATCCTTTGCCAAAGTCTTTAGAAATATTTTGTTTAGAAGAAGAGCAAAGGCGAATTGAGTTATTTGACAGGCGCACTTCAGAGTCGGCGTTCCCTAACGGAAATATGCAGATGCTAGAACGCGCCAATAGGATCTTGCTAGTTTGTGCTTAGCTCTGCCCCTCCTTGCTTGTTCTGCCCACTATGGCTCATTTGTTCCCATTGGAAACGACAGGCTCTGGTCTCTTGGTTTAGTTATAAAAATCTTTGCTCGAGCTACCTGCACAAGTAACTGTGGTTAACGTAACGCCCTGGACCAGAGATGAAGCGAGAGGCCCAACTCTGTGGAAAATCTCTAACCATCCAGCAGATGGTTATGCATATTGATGGCATGAGCCTAGTAACATAGCGTCTCTCTAGATTGAATATAGGCGGTTGACGTTAACCCTCCTCGAATATTCAAAAAATGAATACATTAATGAGAGAGCCCGCCGTGCCGCTTTGTGGACAACGACTTCCCTTGTTTGGGCAGAGATATCTTGCCAGTATATCCAATCTTTGGCATAGCACACTTGACACCCTTGAAAGGAGTTACGGACTCACGCGACCAACAAACATCTGCAGGTGGCGCTAACACGTTCCATCTGAGATCCATGCGTTTTGATGTTCGCAGACCAGACGGCTTTAACGTGCATAATCTAAAAACTGAATGCTTCTCGTTATCTTGGCCAAAAGCTGTGCAACCAAGTACTAGCTCCTGGGTTCCAATCATTTGCTATTTAAGCAGGAAATCGACGCCTTGCAGCCTAAATGGGGGATGTGTTTACGTACGAGCCGGCGCCGAGGGACACGAGTCCAACTGGAATGTATGTCAGCAGTCTAATCTACGTAATAGGAATAATAGCGCCATCTGTCGGACGGAATTGTAATTTGGCCGCAACTGTGTATGACTAGGCGAAATTGTGTACTACTCAAAGCCCCTCAAATTTAAATGACTATAATTAGGCTACAATGTAAAATGAATGTCAAATAGAGAGACGTAGTCACAAACCTGCTAATCTATGCAACTTTATCTCTGGTTTGAAAACCAAATCCAGCAGTCTTCGTAGACGTGCATTCGCCCGTTTCAAACGGGAGATTTCTTCCTGGTGCTCTGCGATCGTTTTTTTTACTAACACGGATATCTCCAAAGGAACTGCTGTTAATTTTTCGTTGAGAAATACATTGATCTGCTGTAGTTTAGACATTTTGGGGAGGAAAGGGATAGTTGAGAGAATGTATTGTTATTTTGCTGTCACTACGGATCCGTGTTTAAGGAACAGGAAATGAGGTGCTACTTCTTCTTTAAATTTGTTTTGCGGATCGCAAACAATTGGAAGGTGCATACACTGCCACCTACTGTACTGGAGTGTGAGGCCGGTCCCAGCCTACCTACCTCCCCTTGCTGTATGTTACCCATTAACTCCTGTATTTCTAATCAAATAAATCCCCGATCTAAATCATAGAGTAAACAATTCAACATGCTCAACAGTTTCCTCTACCATACACATTCCAGTATCATGTTTTCATATAATCAAAACACATGTTATTGGTCACGTACACATGTTTAGCAGATGTTATTGCAAGTGTAGTGAAATGCTTGTGCTTCTAGTTCCAACAGTGCAGCAATATCTAACAATTCCACAACTACCTAATATACACAAATCTAAGTAAAGGAATAAGAATACATAAATATATGGATGAGCAATGACCGAGCGGCATAGGCAAGATGCAATAGATGGTATAAAATACAGTATATACATATGAGATGAGGAATGCAAGATATGTAAACATTATTAAAAAGACATTATTAAAGTGACTAGTGATCCATTTACTAAAGTGGCCAATGATTTCAAGTCTGTATGTAGGCAGCAGCCTCACTGTGTTAGTGATGGCTGCTTAACAGTCTGATAGCCTTGAGATATACCGTAAGCGATTTTTCAGTCTCTCGGTCCCAGCTTTGATGCACCTGTACTGACCTTGCCTTCTGGATGGTAGCGGGGTGAACAGGCAGTGGCTCGGGTGGTTGTTGTCCTTGATGATATTTTTGGACTTCCTGTGACATTGAGTTCTGTAGGTGACCTGGAGGGCAGGTAGTTTCTGTCCTTCCTGTACGACCTAATCTCATCCTGCTCAACACAACTTCCTCCCTTTTGTTACCATTATACAACGTTTACCATATAGGGAATTAAAAACAAGATACAGCCAAAGTTCATTACCAGTTTATTCATTCCCTGCAACCTTTTGGGGGGTCTCTTTTTCAAATCAAGATGAGCATAGCTCTAGATTAAATATGTATCTAGTAGATATTAGATACTGTAAAAAAAAAAACAGGTCAGAGACGTGGAGAAAAATAAACAGGTTTAAGACCTGATCTGTCTACACAACCTGACTGAATTTCTTCTCCCTGCTGTCCTGTATTTTATGTTCTATGGGTCCTCTCACCTCTTATCTGGTAATAAATTACCACTGTATGAGTCATAATACCCATAAAACTAGCGGTCAAACAGGGAAATGGTTCCATTCATTTTTACACCATTCATTTTCCCATAGGAGATTTTAGAAACACTTTAAATAAGGGCTGTTTTTCGTGTAGGCTTACCCTGGCGTGACGTTTTGATAACCATGTAAATCTCTCTCGGACAAGGTGACTTTTATCAATATATTTGGTTCTATTTACTCTCAGATTTGAAAATGCTAAATAGCGTCAAAGTAGACATCATGCAAAACTACAAATCCCTGCAAACTCCTGCACGTCATCTCTAGCTGACACCTTTGCTAACAGGTTTTGTGTCAATTTAAAACTTGCAAAAGACAGGTTATTGGGTATTATGACACCTCTGCTGTGGGGCTCCATGGTAAGATAAGTCCTCCCTCTCTCAAACAGCCACAAGCTCTTATCTAATGATGCAACAGCTGGGGCAAACACAGCCTCACAAATGAAAATATAGACTGGTTTTCTCTCCAATTAAATTCAATTCAAAGGGACTTTATTGGCATGGGAAACATGTGTACATTGCCCCAAAAAAGTGAGAAGACAAAACAATATCAACAAAAAACTATTAGAAATTAAAAGTAAACATTTCCTTCACAAAGGCATTATATTATCATTGTTTGGACACATCTTGCTGCTGTGATTGCACACTGTGGTATTTTGTCTAACAGATATGAGTGTTAATCAATGTTTGATTTGTTTTCCAATTCTTTGTAGGTCTGTGTGATCTGTGGGAAATATGTATCTCTAATACATTTGGCAGGAGGTTAGGAAGTGCAGCTCAGTTTCCACCTAATTTTGTGGGCAGTGTGCACATAGCCTGTCTTCCGAGAGCCAGGTCTGCCTATGGCAGCCTCTCTCAACAGCAAGGCTATGCTCACTGAGTCTGTATAGTCAAGGATTTTCTTAATTTTGTGACAGTCACGTGGTCAGGTATTCTGCCACTGTGTACTCTCTGTTTAGGGTCAGATAGCATTCCAATATGCTCAGGTATTTACTCTTCCTGCTGCCGCAGATATGGCTGGGACAATGCTGGGGGAAAAGGCCCCAAAAATATACAGACAATACCTTCATCAAATAAAACTGTTTCATGACACATCAGTGACATGGTAGGAGATGTTTTGAAGCAATTACTGCTTCGCATACAAGCCAGTAAATTCTATGTGTTACAGCTGGATGAGTCAAGACATGGCAGGCCTGGCACAGATCCTGGTATATGTCCATTACGTTTAGGGGGGTCAATTGAGGAAGATATCCTTATCTGGAAACCAGGACAACATGAGATTATATTTTTTAAAGTACTGGACAGCTTTGTGACATCAAATAGACTTTGGTAGCCAAGATGTGTTGGTATCTGTACTGATGGCGCAAAAGCCATGACAGGGAGACAGTGGAGTGGTAACGCGCGAGCAAGCAGTTGCTTCCGACGCCACTTGGGTACACTGCAGAATCCACCGAGAGGCTCTTGCTGCCAAGGGAATGCCTGACAGCTTGAAAGACGTTTTGGACACTACAGTGAAAATGTTTGTTAAAGCAAGGCCCCTAAACTCTCGGGTATTTTCTACATTATGCAATGATATGGGCAGCGACCATGTAACGCTTTTACAACACTGCATCGCAGTGCTAGCTGTGACACTAGAGATTCTGGGTTCGAGTCCAGGCTCTGAGACCCATGGGGCGGTGCACAACTGGCCCAGCGTCGTCCGGGTTAGGGGAGGGTTTGGCTAACAGGGATGTCCTTGTCCCATCGCACACTAGCGACTCCTGTGGCGGGCCGAGTGCAGTGCACGCTGACACGGTTGCCAGGTGTATGGTGTTTACTCCGACACATTGGTGCGGCTGGCTTCCGGGTTAAGTGGGCATTGTGTCAAGAAGCAGTGCGGCTTGGTTGGGTCGTGTTTCGGAGGACGCACGGCTCTCGATCTTCGCCTCTCCCGAGTCCGTATGGGAGTTGCAGCGATGAGACAAGACTGTAACTACCAATTGGATACCACAGAATTGGGGAGAAAAAGGGAGAAAAAAAGTGCGCTGGTTATCAAGGGGCAAAGTATTGACAAATCTTTTTGAATTGAGAGACGAGCTTAGTTTTCTTTACTGACCATAATTTTCACTTGTCTGACCGCTTGCATGATGACGAGTTTCTCACACAACTGGCTTAATCTCCCGGGTGGCGCAGTGGTCTAGGGCACTGCATCGCAGTGCTAGCTGCGCCACCAGAGTCTCTGGGTTCGCGCCCAGGCTGGGCTGGGTTCGCGCACCAGGCTCTGTCGCAGCCGGCCGCAACCGGGAGATCCGTGGGGCGACGCACAATTTGGCATAGCGCCGATAGGGATATCCTTGTCTCAGTATGTAAAAAAATGTTATAAAAATGTATGCACTCTACTGTAAGTCGCTCTGGATAAGAGCGTCTGCTAAATGACTAAAAATGTAAATGTAAAAATGTTAACTGGGTGATGTTTTTTCTCACCTGAATGATCTGAATCTAGGATTACAGGGACTCTCCGCAACTATATTCAATGTGCGGGACAAAATTGAGGCTATGATTTAAGAAGTTGGAGCTCTTCTCTGTCTGTATTAACAAGGATGACACACAGGTCTTTCCATCATTGTATGATGTTTGTGTGCAAATGAACTCAAGCTTACGGACAATGTCAAATGTGATATCGCGAAGCACCTGAGTGAGCTGGGTGCGCCATTACACAGGTACTTTCCAGAAACGGACGAGACGAACAACTGGATTCGTTATCCCTTTCATGCCCTGCCTCCAGTCCACTTACCGATATCTGAACAAGAGATCCTCATTGAAATTGCAACAAGCAGTTCTGAAAATGTAATTTAATCAGAAGCCACTGCCAGATTTATGGATAGGGCTGTGCTCAGAGTTTCTTGCCTTGGCAAATCGCGCTGTTAAGACACTGATGCCCTTTGCATCCACGTACCTATGTGAGAGTGGATTCTCGGCCCTCATTAGCATGAACTAAATACAGGCACAGACTGCGTGTGAAAAATGATTTAAGACTCTCTCTCCAGTACAACCCAACATTGCGGAGTTATGTGCATCCTTTCAAGCACACCCTGCTCATTAACCTGTGGTGAGTTATTCACCATTTCTGATGAACAAATAAAGTTTCATATGTAAGATGGCTAAATAAAGAGCAAAATTATAGATTATTAATTATATTATTATTTGTGCCCTCGTCCTATAAGAGCCCTTTGCCACTTCTCACGAGCAGGGTTGTGACAACTTTCACTCATTCTTATGTATAATAAATGTATTGTATAGTGTGTGGCAGGCTTTTGAAAGTGTGTTGACTCTGGTGCTAGAGGGGGTACGCAGCTGGAGGTTGAATGTTTGAAAGGGTACGGGACTATAAAAAGTTTGGGAACCACTGGCCTACATCATTCTTAAATGGCAGATGTTTGGAACCACCAAGACTCTTCCTAGATCTGGTTGCCTGGCCAAACTGGGCAATCTGGGGAGATGGGCCTTGGTCAGGGAGGTGACCATGAATCTGGTGGTCACTCTGACAGAGCTCCAGAGGTCCTCTGTGGAGATGGGAGAACCTTCCAGACAGTGGCGGTTCTAGACCATTTCAACTGGGGGGGCCAAGGTGGGGCCAGTTGTACTGTTAGAGGGGCCAGTTACATTAGACGTTATTGTTGTCATCGTTTTCTTCACTGCATTGCAGGCATTAGCAGGCAAAAGACCATGTTCATAATCATCATCGTTGCCACTGTCTAATAACAGGTGTAAAAAAAGAACGATAGCAAAAATTAGTTGTGTAAAAATTATTTCATACTCCACATTTAGGGGGGCCACAAGGGGGTCCAAAATTGTTGTCACCGGGGCACTGCCCCCCCCCCCCCCTGAATGTCCTTCATTGGCCCAGCCAGAGCCCGGACTTGAACCCAATCGAACATCTCTGGAGAGACCTGAAAATGTGAAAAGACGCTCCCCATCCAACCTGACAGAGCTTGATAAGAGAAGAATTGGAGAAACTCCCCAAATACAGGTGGGCCAAGCTTGTAGCGTCATACCCAAGAAGACTCGATGTTGTAATCACTGCCAAAGGTGCTTCAACAAAGTACTGAGTAAAGGGTCCAAATACTTATGTAAATGTGATATTTCCATTAATTCTCGTTTATACATTTGCAAAAATGTATAAAAAACTATTTTTGCCTCGTCATGATGGGGTATTGTGTGTAGATTGCTGAGAAAAAAACAATTTAATCAATTTTAAGATTAGGCTGTAATATTACAAAATGTGGGAAAAGACAAGGGGTCTGATTACTTTCCGAATGCACTGTTGACTAAATTATGTACTTATGTGGCATAAATAACAACAACAATAATTTTTTTGTCAAATTGGTTTGATGTTTTGATGTATGTACACTTAAAAAAAACATGCAGTAATCATTGTTCACTAATGTTCATTCATGTCAGGTGGTGATCAAACCACATTTTTTTCTTTTTTTTTTTATATACTTTTTTTTTGTCTTTATTGTGCTTTAAATGGGAACATTATCATCATCATCAATGCAATTTGCCTTCTGCCTAAAGTGTCATGGGACATACCATTGATGGACTCAATTACAGTTTTAGTGCCATGTAGATTGTGTGTGGAACAAGTGTGTGTCCTATTGATTCCAGAGGCATGGAACACCCGTGTGAACACTGTGTTTAACGGCTTTGTTTGTTCAGGGCTTTACATGATCTGTAAATATAAAAAATGGAAGCCTTATTACAGAGGACCTAAACATTAAAAAGCTACAGCTCCACAGGTAATGGAAAACGATTCACCTGAGCAAAGAGAAACCCAAGACGGCGAAGGTTAGATCAGGACAATCTTTTACTAAATGTTCTAGTGACACCAGAAACCCAAAAAATTGAAAGGGCTTTATAAATGGGGACAAAGGACAAGCTTTTATTGATTTGCATTGTGTTAGGTCATATTTGTCAAAAGGACATTTTTATGTTATAAATTATAAACCATTTAGAAATCTATAAGAACATACCAGCTTTAAACAGAACTACAGATAAGGCATAGTTAAAGATACTCAAGTTAATTGATTGAGTATTGACTGTATGGTTAAACCATAATTCTTTGATTAAACCATAATTCTTTGTTTTATGCTAACAAACTTTTGCAATATTGAAACTTTGGCTCATGGGCATTGGGAGGTGTGCCCCTTTCTGTCCAATGAGGTAATTTCTTGAAAAAATTATTTCTGTCCATTTAGGGAACCCGTTTTGGCTCAAGAGCTTCCCCAGAGGCATGTGTTCAGTATAGCCTCTATAGTTCCACCTTTCTCTGTTCCCAGATCATTAAAGAGTAACCCAGGGTTTTCCACCAGGACATCAAGCTCTTCCGCACTCTCTTCATCCTCATGCTCTCCTTCATCATCATGTGGAGCCCCATCTTCATCATCACCTTTGTTATCCTAGCCCGTAACTTCCAAAATCACCTCTTTGTCTTGTTCACCATGTTGTTCTCGGTGATAACTTTCACATTGAACCCCATCCTCTACTCCATGTGTCAGTTCAGACCCGGCTGGCGGCGGCTCGGCTGTGTTGCTGAGGTTGCCCTGTTGAAGAGGGCACCCAGTGACAACAGGCAGGGGAAAGGAGCAAAACCACCACACATTCACAATCAACACAGCAATACAGTCCAGGGGAGAGACTGACACCAACCCTTAAGAACAATCCTAGAGTGTCAGCTAAAGAATTACAGAAATCTCTGGAAGATGCTAACATCTCTGTTGATGAGTCTGCAATACGTAAAACACTAAATAAGAATGGTGTTCATGGGAGGACACCATGGAAGAAGCCACTGCTGTCCAAAAAAAAACATTGCTGCACGTCTGAAGTTTGCAAAAGAGCACCTGGATGTTCCGCAGCGCTACTGCTGTTTGAAGGAACACACAACACTATGTGTGGAGAAAAAAATGCACAGCACACCAACATCAAAACCTCATCCCAACTGTCAACTATGGTGGAGATGGCATCATTGTTTGGGTGATGAGATACTGTGGCATGACCTCAAGAGACCGGTTCATACCAGACATGCCAAGAATATTGCTGAACTGAAACAGTTTTGTAAAGAGGAATGGTACAAAATTCCTCCTGACCGTTGTGCAGGTCTGATCCGCAACTACAGAAAACATATGGTTGAGGTTATTGCTGCCAAAGGAAAGTCAACCTGTTATTAAATCCAAGGGTTCACATACTTTTTCCAACCTGCACTGTGAATGTTTACACGTGTTCAGTAAAGACATGACAAATTATAATTGTTTGTGTTTTATTAGTTTAAGCAGAATGTGTTTGTCTATTGTTGTGACTTTTTTTTTTTTTATGACACATTTTTATGAATTTTATGACCAATTTTGGCAGAAATCCCAGTAATTCTAAAGGGTTCATATACATTTTCTTCCCACTGTACATGTAGCACAGCATCAGACATGAAATCCCAGCCTACTTGCCATTTCCCAGTTAGGAAACCTCAACATATCAGTCAAGCCACAGAGGCCACACTGTTTAAAACACAAACCTGTAAGGGCAGGTACAGTGGGGTACGAAATGATTGACACCCTTGATAAAGATGAGCAAAAATAACTGTATAAAATGAATAATTCAAATAGTTAGCTATATTGTAAGCTCCAAAACATTTGGAATACTAATACAATTAAATCAGAGAAAGAGATTTTGTTTAACAAGTAATACTTTTTTTCTCAAAAAGGTAGTGGTCAAAATTATTGACGCCTGTTTTCAATAACTCACCTTGTGAGGATAACGGCACTGAGCCTTTTTCTTAAATGTTTGAGTTGAAGAACACATTGGGAGGGATCTTACCATTCGTCCATACAGAATCCTTACATATCCTTGATATCCTTCGTCTGCACTTATGAACTGCCCTCTTCAATTCAAACCACAGGTTTTCACTGGGTTTTAAATCTGGAGACTGAGATGGCCATTGCAAAATATTGATTTTGTGGGCAATTCATAATTTCTTTGTGGATTTTGATGTGTGTTTGGGGTTATTGTCTTTAAGTTTCAACCTCCTGGCAGAGGCAACCAAGTTTTGAGCTAAAATGTCCAACTAATGGGTAAAGGTCATGATGCCGTTGCCCTTTACAAGGGCCCCAGGACCAGTGGAAGCAAAATAGCCCCATAACATCATAGATCTAGAACCATATTTTACAGTAGGTATGGGATTATTTTCTGCTCAGTCAGTCTCATTTCGACACAAAACCCATCACTGTTGTGCGTGACCAAAGAGCTTTATTTTTATGTCATCCAACAAATGCCGTTTGCATTGACACTTGGATTGGAACCAGTGCTTTGGTCAGATGACATGACAATAGAGCTCTTTGGCCACATACACCAGTGGTGGGTTTGGCGTCAAAATGAGAATGCATGAGCAGAAAATAACTCTAAGTATTTGAATTATTTATTTGACATAGTCATTTTTGCTAATCTTTATTAAAATGTGTCAATTCCAGACCCCACCGTATATATTCAATATAGTGTAATGAGACGGCAGGGAGCAGGTTTCGAACCCTCAACCTTTTAGCCCGAGGTCCGGCGCGCTATCGACTGTGCCGCAAAAGCATTCTTGTGCGGTAGATTCGATTTCCGCGCTTATAAACCCAGGGTTGTTACAATAGTTTTATTGAGTTGACAATAATACTTTTCAACGCCATTGAATAAAGATGTAGGGATATTATATATGATGGGAAACATTTCCGTAGTGCAAAATAACACAGTAAACCTCTAATATGGCAGCAAGATTTAATCAGAAACCTGTCTTCAACAATATTATTTAAAGGTATAGTTAACGAAATGACGTTGCACACACAGCACCGCAGATATTACGATGAACAAGATACAAGACTTCACTCTCACACAGTATCTGCACACGGGTTCGAGTAACTCTTAAAACGTGGTAGCCACGGGACTAAAACAACTCTTGGTTGTTGCAGAAATTGACCCACTACGCGGTTTACTTTATGCAGCTACATCATATCGCGGACTAACGAGAGTTTAGTAAAGTGAGCAATGCATAAATATTCACCTCCTTATTACACACATTGTAGAAAAACATGTCCTAATTAAATCACACTGCCAGATTATGAGGTTTACGGTATTTTTCCACTGATCTGTGCTCTTTTACACCACGACAATGTCGCCCGATGTGTTATATACATCATCTATTATACACATTTTTATATTAGATACAATCGCACTGTGTAAACATTCATGAATATTAATCTAAAGGCAGTACCTGCACTGCACACTTTCACAATTGTCAGTCTTTCCCACTAGATCGTGCCATTGTGGAGTGGAGCTATACAGGTTATCAGGGCGGTGTCAAATCTTTCCAGCGTACTGCTTACTAAATGTACTAACGATACTTTATACTATTTAGAACAGACTAAATAGTATGCAGTAAGCAACAAATATGAATATATTCAATACCGTGAGTACAATAATTTGGTCATGGCCCAGGTCTCAGTTTCTCTCCCCTTGATTGCAGGGGAGAAAATCTGATATCAACCTTGGAGGGGACAATTACATTACATTTTCTCAAGAGCAATTCCTGAGGGGGACACCAAAAGTAGTGCTGTAACACATAGCCTACGTTGTAATATGTTAAATGTATATTGAGGAACCATAATTCCTACAACTGAATAATTGATAGGTACAGTAGTTAACTGAAGGGTTTAACCAACTTGTTCAAATGTTTAAATCATTATAATACTACTACTAATAATAGTTATAGCAGTGCTCCTTACCAGTCCAGTATGTATGCAGGTATTCGTACTTACAACTAGCAATATCAAGAAAGGCCAGTAGGTAGCAATGGTACTGTACACTGTATGGGTGTAGTTTTCATAAATACAATGAACATGGTGTGATCTCATCTAAAATAATCTCCATTGAGAACCATCACAAAGTTAGTCTCCGTATTGAATTGACCTTTTAATTTGACTTTTTCTGATACATTTATATAGTCATTAAATGTGCCACTGGCCTGAGTCTACTACAATATCTTTACAAGAACAAAAAGCTTAAAATAAGTACAGTTCTAAAAGCAAAATAACTACTTCAATGAAAAACCCAAATAAATCAAACAAAATATCCTTCAGTCAGTGTCTCAACTCTTCAAACAGCAGCTATGGACAAGTATGTCGCACAAAGTATGCAATTTTAAATAAAATAACATGAAATAAATAATTTGTAAGTGTACTGTCGTGTACTGTCATGTACTAAAAACTACTCTCCTCTAGGCTGCTTAGTACCCGCTCATACTGCCCTAGCACAGCTCTAATAGCAGTATTCCGCACAGTCCACCTTGTTGGACATAGGGGTTTCCGGGTGGGCAGATGTGTTTCTTTGGACGTGGCAATTGATTCAAACATGCTCTTAAACTTTCCTGACTGGCCATAGAGGACACCTAACTGATGGACCCAAGAAAGGGAATCCCGGATCAGTGGGGAGGCTGAGCAGCCAGCCTGTGTAATCAGATTTACACAGTGTGCTCCACAATGGACATAGAGGGCTAATGGCTGCTGCCTTCTCACAATTGCCTGTGCACCTGTGTATTTTCCTGCCATGTTTGAGGCACCATCGTAACTCTGCCCACGTAAGCCAGACATGGGCAAATTGAGCCTCAACAACACTTCAGTTGCCACTTTCGCAATGCCCTCGCCTGTTGTCTCCGACACCCTGTATAGCCCAATAAACTCCTCGTGAGGGACAAGGTCATGGTCAACATAATGCAAAAAGACACTCTCCTGTTCAGCACCAGAGACATCTTGAGTACCATCAACAATTAATGAAAATTGTACAATCGGAAGAGATCTAATCTCAGCTGCAATGCCTCGAATGATTGTATTGGCCATGATGTTCAGAATTTCATTCTGTGCTTTGGGGCCTCTTGAAACGTCAACACTCTGTTGGCAAGAGTTTGCGGTTCAAAAATTGTGGGTGTGGCTGATATGGTTTTGTGCCATCACTGAGGTAACTGGACAATGCTGTGCCACTGTCCCCTATACTGGTGCTGCTGCCAACAAGGGTAACACCTGGTCCTGCCGTGGCTGTGACATTGTTCTCTGAAGTCTCTCTCCCTGGCTCTTTCCCTTTCACCACCCTCACAGACTCAGTCTGTCTCCTAGAAAAGAAATAAGGTGTTTGCCGTACTCCTAACTACTGGTACCCAAAACTACACAATTAATCACAACAGCAATACCATTGCCATAAACAAATCTTAGTTTAGTCATCAGTTTAAGTTGAGAGCGGGGGTATCCATGGCATTTTCCAATTATGTCCCTATTTTACAAGTAAAAAAAATTGAGAACCTTTCATAATGTTGCCAAACAAAGACTCAACAAACTTACCTGAGACTCCCTGTCTCTGCCAGTCTGTCCCTGCCTATCTGTCCCCAGCTCTGCTGTCTGTGTGCCATCTGTTGCCTGCTCTGCCTAATGACATCATTGTGAAACATTCCATTAGCATTTCACTTCTTTCTTATGAACATTTTATCAACTCGTCTTTGAGATATTAGGCTACTAGAGTTCTTACTTTGCGTTTTGGTGTACTGAAAAATACTCTGATGTCCGTCTTTTACTTTTTTCTGCCATTTTTCTACCTGGCTGGCTGGCTGGCTGGCCGGTCTAGCTGCACACACACACATTTACACAACATATGCTACAACCTTTTCTAATTT
The DNA here is from genome assembly GCF_045679555.1 of Salvelinus alpinus. Lineage (NCBI taxonomy): Eukaryota > Metazoa > Chordata > Actinopteri > Salmoniformes > Salmonidae > Salvelinus > Salvelinus alpinus. Next base: position 32,043,486 of record NC_092095.1, read on the forward strand.
TAATATAGTTTGTTTCATATTGGCTGGCTTCCAACAATAGCTGAATTTGTAAAGCTAGCGAGCACCAACTCCGTTTCTGTGGTGTTTGCTATAATAAAAAAATAAAAAAAGTGAAATAAAATAAATGTAAAAAAGTTCACTAGCGACAATTTAGCTTTTGCAACGAGACCATTAAATATATTTAAGACAATGGTATAAGAGAGTGTAGTTCTGTTCAGTTTGGACTTCAGTTTATCGCTAACCTTATCACAGGGACTTTGAAGCACTACAGCTGCATGCTGATCTTGGAATAAACTGAAGATAGCAAAGATTCCATCTTTGACGACGCCACATTAATGGAATAGGTACTAGCTAGCTTGCTAGTTAATGTTTGCTTTAGTTTGCGCGCTAGCTCTGCAAATTCAGCTAGTGTGTGAACCCTGCCAACATAAAAATGTAAACATTGCTATGGCGCGATTGACTGGATTAACCTCACGTCAGTTACGTACATGTGCCTTTCAGACAGTAGATACGAACCCTCTATTACCTTGCCAGCTAAAGAACTGGCAGTGGATCAAACCATTGTGAGGCAAAGGGCGGGGTGGTCGCAATCTTTTGAAACTTAAAAAGGCGCTATTAAGTGTCTATAATCAGCACAACTGCTTTCATTGCGTATTATTAATATTATTGAAATTACATAGTTATGTTTACAGTGATAGATTGGGGGGGACAAATCATATTTTTCCCAGGATGGGGGGGTCGTGTCCCCCCCGTCCCCCCTGGGATTTCCGCCTATGCTTGATTGTGGAAGTATGCTGGGTTAACCTTATTGAGCATTCTGCGCTGTGTTCTTGCAGTCCTTCCAATGTCACTCCTAGGGAGAATAGCAACAGTGCTGAAATTTCTCAATTTATAGACAATTTGTCTTACCGTGGACTGACTTTTAGAGATACTTTTGTAACCCTTTCCAGCTTTATGAAAGGCAACAATTCTTAATCTTAGGTCTTCTGAGATCTCTTTTGTTCGAAGCATGGTTCACATCAGGCAATACTTCTTGTGAATAACAAACTCAAATTATGTGATTGTTTTTTATGGGGCAGGGCAGCTCTAATCAAATTCTCCAATCTCGTCTCATTGATTTGACTCCAGGTTAGTTGACTCCTGACTCTAATTAGCTTTTGGAGAAGTCATTAGCCTAGGGGTTCGCATACTTTTTCCAACCTACACTGTGGAATGTCGTATTCAATATAGACAAGAAAAAATACAATCATTTGTGTGTCATTAGTTTAAGCACATTGAGTTTGTCTATTGTTGTGACTTAAAATTTGATCTGATCTTCATCTAAGTCAAATTTATGCAGAAACCCAGGTAATTCCAAATGGTTCACATGCTTTTTCTTGCCACTGTACATGCAATGGCAGAAATAGACTGGATTCCAGGGTTGGGGTCAATTCCAATTTAATTTGAAATTCCAATTCAATTCTGGAATTTAAGGATGAAGTGGAGAATTTACTTGGAATTGAATTGGAATTGGAATTGAAAAAGAACCAACCTTGGAATGGAATTAGAATTTAATTGGAAAAACCATACTTTTTGGAATGGAATTGGAATTGAAGAAAAAAAACATCCTTGGAATGAAATTGATTTGAATCTAGAATTGTAAAACTTGAATTGATGCGTTTAATATTTTGACATCCAGGCCTGGACTTTTTTACTCATTCCATTTCTGTGTCTCCCATGCAGGATCCCACAAACACGCCCACTGTTTCCATGACAATAGATGTCAACATATGGGAACATTTTGATTTCGTCTACAAAAGCCACTTGTGCTGATTTATTTACTAGCTAGAAAAACACGTTTGATGTTTACAAATTAGCAAAAAATACGGGTAAGTAGATATGTTTTTGCCTAAGTTCTTAAGTTGGTATCTAACAGTAGTTAGCTAACTTAGCTAGGTGGCCCACAACATGCATGACTTTTGCTTCGGACCTGTTGTCGTTCTAGAAGTGGCAGGATGATTGCCCACCCCGGCAGTGAAGTGAGGGTGTTAATTCGAAGCCGACCGACTGCTAATTTTGCTCAAGAGCTCATTGAATACCTACCAGACGGACAGGTATGTTTTACAGTGTAATGCTGCAGTTTCCCCTCCAATCTCATTTGCATTATGTAAACGTGACATTTTTAACTCTGAATTTGAGAGTGGTGAGTAACTTAACGAATCTTACTAAACAATGTGGCAAGGTTTTAGGTTAGAGGTTGTTGAAATGACAGATTCTGTCATTCATTTAAAATAACACAGCCTTTAATATGCATAAATGAGACATGATATCATATTGATCTCAAACCACATTATTAACCCTAAACAGGTTAGTTTGTTGAAGGAGTTGATGAGCAGATTCTTATAATTGCTTCAACATGGCTATCTGTGTGATGATCTCTCAGACAGTGAGTGTCCACCAGAGGAAGGACTCCAGGAAGGGAGTGGTGAACAACCAGCTGAGCTCCTGGTCGTTCCGGCTGGATGGGGTGCTGCATGATGTGTCCCAGGAGGAGGTATATGGCCGCGTTGGGCGAGGGGTGGTGCTGGGAGCCCTGGAGGGGTACAACGGTAGGCTAACTCTGTCCCCATGTTTTACACTACCATGGTCATAATTTGATTGTATACCAGTCTGATTCTGCTCAAAGCCAATGGCAATGCAAGAATGTAGCGAATGTTGAATGCAGAAACAGTCAGGTGGGTACACAGGCTAGGTAGTTCGTTTTTCTGGCTGCATGGCAGAACTGAGGTGAAACCTTTTCCCCCCCAAAAATCTTGCTTGTTTTACTCTTAGGCACTGTGATGTGTTTTGGCCAGACGGGGGCAGGAAAGACGTACACCATGACTGGAGCCACAGAGAGTTACAAACAGAGAGGGATCATTCCTCGGGCCCTACAGGAGGTAGACCAGGACAACTTATGTCACCCGACACTTACCGATAATTTACGCCACGTGGCGCACTTGAAGTCATTCAACCCTGGATTACATTGGCTACCAGTTGTTTTCCCTGCCCTAGTCTAATGGACCAAAGTGAATGGCTTTTCAGTCTCCACACACATTTTCTGTTCTTCTCACCCTGGTCTCTCTGATCAGGTGTTCCATGAGGTGGAGCAGCGTTCGGACCACGCCTTCAGTGTCCACTTGTCCTTCCTGGAGATCTACAATGAGACTCTGGTGGATCTGCTGGCGTCTGTACGGGGTTGCCCAGGGGTAGGGCCAGGGGGCATGGCGGTGGTGGAGGAGGCAGGGGGAGGGGTATCAGTCAGGGGGCTGTCCCTGCACCCCGTCCACAGCGAGGAGGCGGCCCTTAACCTTCTCTTTGAGGTGAGTGCTAAATACCTGTATGTAAGCCTCCCGAGTGGCGCAGTGGTCTAAGGCACTGCATCGCAGTGCTAGCTGTGCCACTACAGATTCTGGGTTTTTGCAGAGACCCATGGGGCAGTGATGTCCTTGTCCCATAGTGCACTAGCGACTCCTGTGGCGGGCAAGGCGCAGTGCACGCTGAGACAGTTGCCAGGTGCACAGTGTTTCCTCTGACACATTGGTGAGGCTGGCTTCCGGGTTAAGTGGACATTGTGCCAAGAAGCAGTGCGGCTTGGTTGGGTTGTGTTTCGGAGGACGCACGGCTCTCGACCTTCGCCTCTCCCGAGTCCGTACGGGAGTTGCAGCGATGAGACAAGACTGTAACTACCAATTGGATACCCCTAAATTGGGGAGAAAACTGGGTAAAAAAAAAAAATATATACCTGTATGTTGTGCATCTGAAGTGTTGTACATCTGGACAGGTGATGGATATTTGTGTGACGAGGGGTGGTCTTTGCTCTACATTCAGGGAGAGATGAATCGCATCATCGGAGCTCATGCCCTGAACAAGAACTCCTCCAGATCTCACTGCATTCTCACTGTCCACATTGAGGTAAGGATGGCTTAGACACAACTCACTGCTTCACTGCATTCTCACTGTCCACATTGAGGTAAGGATGGCGTAGACACAACTCACTGCTTCACTGCATTCTCACTGTCCACATTGAGGTAAGGATGGCGTAGACACAACTCACTGCTTCACTGCATTCTCACTGTCCACATTGAGGTAAGGATGGCGTAGACACAACTCACTGCTTCACTGCATTCTCACTGTCCACATTGAGGTAAGGATGGCGTAGACACAACTCACTGCTTCACTGCATTCTCACTGTCCACATTGAGGTAAGGATGGCTTAGACACAACTCACTGCTTCACTGCATTTTCCCCAGCCTTATTAAATCATTTTATAATGTTGTCTTGTATGTTGCAGTGTGTACAGTGTGGCAGCCATTCTATAGTTCTGTAATGTGTCAATTCATGTTATCAATTTGTGTTTTACAGTCTCGCTCCCGTACTCTGTCCGATGCAAAGTATGTCACTTCCAAGCTGAATCTGGTGGACTTAGCCGGGTCAGAAAGGCTGGGCAAAACCGGAGTGAGTTTCAAAGTGGCGCCATACCTGACTTTTTTCTCATAGTGTTATTTTGACAGTTTATGTATTTATTGCAATGAGTGGATTTCAAGTTTTCATGACAAAATCCCCCAGTTCCTGCCAGTTCTTAGCGCTAACCCCCATGTCCAACTGTGTTCTCCTCTCTGGGACCAGTCTGAGGGCCAGGTGCTGAAGGAGGCCATGTACATCAACAAGTCCCTGTCGTTCCTGGAGCAGGCCATCCTGGCCCTGGCGGACCGACGCAGGGACCACGTCCCCTTCAGACAGACCAAACTCACCCACGCCCTCAAGGACTCATTAGGTGAGCCAAACCCACAGAGACTGGGGGGGGGGGGTTAGGAGATCAGTACCACAAGGAAATACTGTCTCTGTCAAAGGGTTCAATAGTTTTTGAGTGTTGCCTGAGGACATTGGTACCACATCCACCAAAGCCAAATCAATACAGAGACGAGAGCAATGTTCAAGTTATCAATTTGTAGTCCAAGTGATTTAAAGGCCCAGTGCAGCTGTTTGTATCTTAATATCATATCATTTCTGGGTAACAATTAAGTACCTTACTGTGATTTGTTTTCAATCAAAATGGTCAAAAAGAAACACAGACAGCTTCTTAGCAAGAGCAATTTCTAGGGCTGTCTGGGAGTGGTAGTCATAAAATCAATATAATCCGCTCTCCTCTCTATAGGTGGGAACTGCAACACAGTGCTGGTGGCCAACATCTATGGAGAGGCTTCTCAGATAGAAGAGACAGTAAGTACGGAGCTGTGTGAGAACGGCTTCTTCCTGTAGTCCTAGTTTAGTGTCGTTTCCTAGAGTAAAGTGGAGACCTGTGATGTGTGATCTGCTCTGTCTCTACTGTAGCTGTCCACACTGCGCTTCGCCAGCAGGATGAAGTGTGTGCAGATGGACCCCGTTGTCAACGAACACACCGACCCTGTGGTGAGATTATTATACCTCAACTTCACACACCAGAACACATTTGGATTATGACAGCGGATTAATTACTATAACTCTATATCATATTGATTGTTGATTGTCCATTGATTATATACCTTTCAAAAACCTGTTTCGAAGGTAATTTGTACCTCGAAGGAATCCTGTAGGATTGTTTTTGTAAAGGTTATACATTGACGATAACACTGCCTACAGATGAACAGCATTGTAGAAACTGAAGTACTGGTGTTGTATTGATAGCTGTATTGTTATGGGGGCAAGACATGTGCAGTGATTAGCCAGGGTTGAATGGTATCTGATTGGATATGTGTGTTGTTTTGTGCAGCTCCAGATCTGATTGGATGTGTGTCGTTTTGTGTAGCTCCAGGTCAGGAAGCTGGAGAAGGAGATCCAGCTGCTGAAACAGGAGCTCAGCATTCACAACACACTGGTGAGTAACCTCAAGGAAGAAAAGAAGAGTTCAATGTTGAAGTATTAAGTATTGCTTGGTTTAGCCTGAGTGCCAGATTTGTTTGGCGAGACAACACAAACAGGTCTTAGACCCAGGCTATGGTTTTATTAGAGAATAAGACCAGGGTATGTGATTGTGTGCTGGTGTGCAGGCTAACCGCATGGGCATATCCTACGACACGCTGTCAGACACCCAGGTTGCAGAGATCCAGAGTCAGGTGCGGAGGTATCTGGAGGGCAGCCTGGACGAGATCAATGTGAGAACCCCCTGAGACTAACATTCTCTCCGAGTAGAGAGATGGATTTTTCATATGATTTATTAGGATCCCCATTAGCGACAGCTAGTCTTACTGGGGTCCGACACATAACGACAAATACATAGCAGACAAAATATTTACAATTTACATACATTTAAAAACATGAACATGTAGTGTGTGTGTGTGTGCACCTATCACTTACACATACATGTCAGTACATACACACAACAAGTGGGTCACGTAGGTCACATGGCGGAGATTATCACGCCACATATGGTTATAAGGCACAGTGTAATAACTAAAATAGTATCCCTCTGGTCATGACTAAAACTGTATCCTTCAACTTCAAATAAACCATTATTTTTACATAATATATTTATTTTATATAGCGCTTTTCATTTCAAAGAGAATCTGACGCTTTAAAAACAAAAACAAAACAAATGTAGGGTTCTGGCAGTGGCATGTCTAGACTTAGACAATGGTCTTCTACTGTTGCTAGGGCACTGAGGCAGTTCAGAAAGGCTGTGGTGGAGGGATTGTCGATGGATCCGTGTCATGGAGCTAACTTCTTCTAGCATGGCTGATTTTCATACTGTTTTATCTCCCCCATGTCTGACTTCTCTCCACAGATTGTGAGCATCAGGCAGATCCAGGAAGTATTTTCCCAGTTCAAGCAGGCCATGCAGTGAGTAACTGAGTCCCTAGATGCTTATCTAAGGACAATTTGACACATTTCCCACTCATGGTTAAGGTCAGGATTGGGGAGATTAAGCTAATACTAGATCTTTGCCTACAGGAAAAGTTCTACCTGCAGTGTGAGTAACGCTCACCAGGCAACCAATGATAGGATCAGTTTATGTTATGGGTGTTGAGGTCAGTTTGGCATATGTGTTAAGTGTTGTGTATTGAACAGGCAGCAGGAGCAGAAGGTGAAGGCCCAGCTGTGTCAGAACTATACGTTGGTGGAGAAATCCCAGAGTACAGCTGGCTCCACTGCAGCCAAGGTCAGTCTCTGCCTGATGCTTGGACCAGTGGCCACCAAGATGGTGCTGCTTCAAACCTCTTGCATGTCAGTGGGGAATTAGTTTTATATTGTTTAAGCAGGAGGGTCAATTGCAAACCAGTTCTCATTTTTCGTAACGTTGACTTAGCCAAAAGGCTCAAGTTGTTCATACAGTTTTTAAACGAATGCTGTTGTTACTTTGTGTCATAGTCACAGGGCTCCCAAGGTACAGTGGGCGTGGTGGAGGGCCATGGGTTTGGGGTGGGGCTGGCAGTTCCATCAGAGAGGCACATTCGGCTCCTGTCTCCAGGCAGGACCAAAGCCATTAAGACCAAAGAGCTAGCAAGGTCAGTGTCCTGACTCCTGAGTACAGTCCATTCATGCTGCCTGAGTAACATCACTGTCAAATCCTTCCCTTCTCATTGAAAGCCAATGTCAAGACCATCTTTTAATGAATCCCCCCAAATGTGACTGTCCAGCCAGGGGAGAAAGGAGGCTGTGGAAGGAAGGAGTCCTGGTCCAGGGAAGCAAGTGGAATCTGTGAACCCAGTCCAGAGAGACCGTGAGGGTCGCGAGCATGACCCCCAGAGCCAGGAGCCTCAAGGACCACCGGAACCCCTTAGGACTGAGTATACACACACCTATGTCCCTTTATACAACATCTGTCCTGTATATTACGTGTTATTCTATGAACAGGGACAACATGTCTGATCTAGTGTTTCCCCCCTCCAGCTCCCCTCCCCCTAAGGCAGAGGCCTTTGAGGACTTCAAGGCAGAGCGGGGCAGCGAGATCAACCGCATCCTGAAGGAGAACAAGGTGGTGCTGCTGGAGCGCCGCGCCCGCCTCCGGGAGCTGACGGAGGGCGTGAACACGGCCAAGAGAGAGATTGACAGCACAAGCACCGCCTTGCACCAGTGGAGAGACAAGAGACAGAGCCAGGGTATGGGAGCTCAAGACTGTGTGTGTGTGGTTGTGTGTCAGACCTACAGTACCAGTCAAAAGTTTGGACACACCTACTCATTCAAGGGTTTTTCTTAATTTTTACTATTTTCTACATTGTAGAATAATAGTGAAGACATCAAAACTATAAAAGAACACATATGGAATCATGTAGTAACCAAAAAAGGGTGAAACAAATGAAAATATATTTTATATTGGAGATTTTTCCAAATCCACCCTTTGCCTTGATGGCAGCTAAAATTAGAAAAGAGAAATGACAGTCCATCATTCATTTAAGACATGAAGGTCAGTCAATCCGGAAAATGTCAAGAACTTTTAAAGTTTCTTCTAGTGCAGTTGCAAAAACCATCAAGCGCTATGATGAAACTGGCTCTCATGAGGACCGCCACAGGAAATGAAGACCCAAAATTACCTCTGCTGCAGAGGATAAGTTCATTAGAGTTAACTGCACCTCTGATTGCAGCCCAAATAAATAACAGACACATCTCAGAGTGAAGGAAAAGCAGCCAACAAGTGCTCAGCATATTTGGCAACTCCTTCAAGACTTTTGGAAAAGCATTCCTCACGAAGCTGGTTGAGTGAATGCAAAGAGTGTGAAAGCTGTAATCAAGATAAAGGAGGGTTACTTTAAATAATATAAAAAATACTTTGATTTGTTTAACACTTTTGATTACTACATGATTCCATATGTGTTATTTCATAGTTTTAATTTAATATTTATTTATTTATTTATTTAATTAGGCAAGTCAGTTAAGAACAAATTCTTATTTACAGTGATGCCTACACCGGCCAAACCCAGACAACGCTGGGATAATTGTGCGCCGCCCTATGGGACTCCCGATCATGGCCGGTTGTGATGCAGCCTGGATTCAAACCAGGGTGTCTGTAGTGACACCTCTAGCACTGAGATGCAGTGCCTTAGACCGCCGCGAAACTCGGGAGTTTTGATGTCTTCACTATTATTCTACAATGTAGAAAATAGTAAAAAATAAAGAAAAACCCTTGAATGAGTAGGTGGGTCCAAACTTTTGGCTGGTACTGTAGGTTCAAATACTATTTAGGATACTTCAATTACTAAAGGCTGGCGGCATTGGGGTGTCTGGTGATGGGGGCAGGAGTGAATGCACAGAGAGCCCTTAATCAGACCCCTGCATGTCAGCGGGACAGAGCTATTATGATCTCCAGCAGTTGGGACTTGAGTGGCAGCTGCTCTCGGCAGAGCCCTGTGTGACTGAGCAGCCTATTTAGGAGCCACACTGCTCACCCCAGCTGGGGAGAGGCCTATAAAAGGTGGCCTAAAAATGGCCCACTCACTCCTTCCTGGATAGGCTACTGCACCTATCGGGAGTTCCACTCAGTGGTCGAAAAATGCAAAATAAAATAATTCCCCTGAAACTGGCAACATGGCACATTAGAACTCTTTTGGACACTGACAACGATAACGATAGACCCCATCGGAGAACAGCTCTTGATTGCCGCAGAACTAAGGTGCTACAACATTGACAGCACTGCCCTGAGTGAGACCAGGTTCCTGGATGAAGGTTCCCTGAAAGGGGAGGGAGAAGGCTACACCTTCTGGAAAGATTATCCTCTGGGTGAACAACATCAGCACGGTGTGGGACTGGCCATTAAGAACAGCCTCTTACCCAACTTCACCGAAACACCTGTCGGCATAAGTGAAAGACTCATGTCTCTCCGTATCCCTCTAGGCAAGATTCACTATGCCACTCTTCTCAGTGCATACACATCAACGTTACCATCAGAAAATGAGGCAAAGGACTGCTTCTACCAGTCCCTAGTTGAGGCACTTCACCACATCCCCAGGAATGACCAGAACTTTCTGCTGGGTGCCTTCAACGCTAGGGTGGGAATGGGACAGAACAACAGGATATGGAGCGGAGTGCTGGGTAGGCATGGTGTTGGCCAGGTCAATGAAAATGGCATGAGACTGCTAACTCTGTGCCAAGCATGATCTCATCATCACTAACACCTTGTTCCAGAAGAACAAATACAAAACATAATGGATGCACCCCCTTTCAAACACTGGCACCTGATCGACTTCGTCATAGTGAGATGTTCTGACACCAATGACGTCCTGCTGACTTGTGCGATGAGGAGCGCAGAATGCTGGACAGATCACCGTATGACACTGGCTACACTGCAGGTGAGTATACCCTCCCCAACTCCTGCAGAAGTCCAGTAAGAGATTAGTTCCGTCACTCTCTCGCTGAAAGGCTGAGAGAGATTGAGCCTCTTCTGAGCTCAGAGGACCCCATTGACCAGAAGTGTCTATCAGCTCAGTGCTATATCAGACAGCGGCCCACTCCATTGGCTACAGAGGTAGGAAACATCAGGACTGGTTCGATGAGAACTCGGACACAACCTTACTGAACAATATGCACAATGCACACAGGGCTACTCTCAACAGCCCCACATCTGCTACCCTCCACCAGCAATGGTGAGCATCACGCAAGAAAGTACAAACAACCTTGCTTGCTTTGCAGAACGAATGGTGGACGAATAAGGCACAGGAAATCCAAATTGATGCCGACAAAAACGACATGCACAATTTCTACAGCACAGCTAAATATCAAAGGCCCTAGAAGTTGCTCAATCACCCCCCCTGAAAACAGCCGATGGTCTGACTCGAAGGACCAAAACCAGATTTTGTTGATGTGGGCTGACCACTTTGAAGCACTACACAACCAGCGCTCTCCAGCAGACAACTCCATCCTGGAAGAACTGCCTGTCCGTCAACCCAATCAAGACCTCAACCATTCCCTCAAGAACAACAAGACTTCTGGCGCTGACAGCATCCCGGCTACTTAGTAAGAAGGGAGGTTACTTCTGCACCAGAACGCTCCACCAGTACATCACTGAGGTTTGGGACCGGGAGATCATCCCCCAACAGTGACGGGATGCAAATATTGTAACCATCTATAAGAACAAGGGTGACAAGTCCATCTGTTGGCAACAGCCAGGGGGTATCCCTTCTTGTCGTTCTGCCCCTGAACAAGGCAGTTAACCCACTGTTCCTCAGCCATCATTGAAAATAAGAATTTGTTCTTAACTGACTTGCCTAGTTAAATAAAGGTAAAATAAAAATAGCTGTTGCTGAAAAGGTCCTGGCCAAGGTGATGCTACATAGGCTGGTGAATAACATCACAGAAGAACTGCTGCCAGAGTCACAATGTGGCTTCAGAAAGAACAGGAGCACGGTCAACATGATATTCACGGCACAGGAACTCCAGGAGAAGGCCTTTCATAGCCTTTGTCGACCACTCCAAGACTTGACACTGAGCAGGGAACTATTATGGGGAATTTTACCCAAATTTATCAACATCCTTTGCCAGTTCCATGATGGGATGATGACTCGGGTGGCCATAGGAGGGTAGGAGTCAGTGCCCTTTGGAGTACGCATTGGTGTGAGGCAGGGGTGCGTGCTGGCACCTGTACTCTTTAACATCTTCCTCCTATGTGTCACCCAGCTTCTCCACATGGAGCTTGAAGACAGCAGCGGGGTTGCGGTGGACTTCAGGCTGGATGGAAACCCATTCAACATTAGGAGGCTCCAAGCAACCACCAAGGTTTCGATGGAGCGGGGTCTTGAGCTGCAGTATGCTGATGACTTTGCTCAGTCCGTCCTTGTAACGGCTGTGAGAGTCTAGCAGGATGGGACTGTCTCAACACCACCAAGACAGAGGTGGTCGGCCAATGGAGATCCAGCCACCATGTCTTCACCATTGAACACACATCACTGGCAATAGTCCCGTCATTCAAATACCTGGGCAACATCCTCTCGGAGGACTGCAGCATCGACTACGAAATTCAAAACTGGATCAAGCTAGCCTCAGCTGCCTTCGGGGGAAATTCCGATGCAGGGACTTCCAAAACAGGGATCTCCACCTCCACACCAAAGTCGCCATGTATCAAGCTGTCTGCATTAGCACACTACTTTCCACCTGTGAAGCCTGGGTCACCTACAGGCCTGTGTGTACACGGTGCCTTTGGAAAATATTGAGACACCTTGACTTTTCCCACATTTTGTTACGTTACAGCATTATTCTAAAATGTATTCAATTGTTTTTTCCCCCTCATCAATCTACACACAATACCCCATCATGAGAAAACAGAAATCTCACATTTACATAAGTATTCAGACCGTTTACTCAGTACTTTGAAGCACCTTTGGCAGCGATTACAGCCTTGAGTCTTCTTGGGTATGACGCTACAAGCTTGGCACACCTGTATTTGGGGAGTTTCTCCCATTCTTGTCTGCAGATCCTCTCAAGATCTGTCAGCTCTGGATGGGGAGCGTCGCTGCACAGCTATTTTCAGGTCTCTCCAGAGCTGTTCGATCAGGTTCAAGTCCAGGCTTTGGCTGGGCCACTCAAGGACATTCAGAGACTTGTCCTAAAGCCACTCCTGCGTTGCCTTGGCTGTGTGCTTAGGGTCATTGTCCTGTTGGAAGCTGAACCATCGCCCCAGTCTGAGGTCCTGAACGCTCTAGAGCAGGTTTTCATCAAGGATCTCTCTGTACTTTGCTCTGTTTATCTTTCCCTCAATCCTGACTAGTCTCCCAGTCCCTGCTGCTGAAAAACATCCCCACAGCATAATGCTGCCACCACCATGCTTCACCGTGGGGATGGTGCCAGGTTTCCTACAGACGTGACGCTTAGCATTAAGGCCAAATAGTTCAATCTTGGTTTCATCAGACCAGAGAATCTTGTTTCTCATGGTGTGAGAGTCCTTTAGGTAACCTCCAAGTCTGCAGTCATGTGCCTTTTACTGAGGAGTGGTGTCTGGCCACTCTACCATAAAGGCCTGATTGATGGAGTGCTGCAGAGATGGTTGTTTTTTGACTGGTACTATACAGTTGATGTCGGAAGTTTACATACATTTAGGTTGGAGTCATTAAAACTAATTTTTCAACCACTCCACAAATTTCTTGTTAACAAACTATAGTTTTGGCAAGTCGGTTAGGACATCTACTTTGTGCATGACACAAGTAATTCTTCCAACAATTGTTTACAGACAGATTATTTCACTTATAATTCACTGTATCACAATTCCAGTGGGTCAGAAGTTTACATACACTAAGTTGACTGTGCCTTTGAACAGCTTGGAAAATTCCAGAAAATGATGTCATGGCTTTAGAAGCTTCTGATAGGCTAATTGACATAATTTGAGTCCATTGGAGGTGTACCTGTTGATGTATTTCAAGGCCTACCTTTAACCTCAGTGCCTCTTTGCTTGACATCATGGGGAAATCAGCCAAGACCTCCAAATTGTAGACCTCCACAAGTCTGGTTCATCCTTGGGAGCAATTTCCAAACGCCTGAAGGTACCACGTTCATCTGTACACACAATAGTACGCAAGTATAAACACCATGGGACCATGCAGCCATCATACCACTCAGGAAGGAGACGCGTTCTGTCTCCTAGAGATGAACGTACTTTGCTGTGAAAAGTGCAAATCAATCACAGAGCAACAGCAAAGGACCTTGTGAAGATGCTGGAGGAAACGGGTACAAAAATATCTATATCCACAGTAAAACGAGTCATATATCGACATAACCTGAAAGGCCGCTCAGCAAGGAAGAAGCCACTGCTCCAAAACCGCCATAAAAAAGCCAGACTACGGTTTGCAACTGCACATGGGGACAAAGATTGTACTTTTTGGAGAAATGTCCTATGGTCTGATGAAACAAAAATAGAACTGTTTGGCCATGAAGACCATTATTATGTTTGGAAGAAAAAGGGGGAGGCTTGCAAGCCGAAGAACACCATCCCAACCGTGAAGCACAGGGGTGGCAGCATCATGTTGTGGGAGTGCTTTGCTGCAGGAGGGACTGGTGCCCTTCACAAAATAGATGGCATCATGAGGAACGAAAATTATGTGGATATATTGAAGCAACATCTCAAGACATCAGTCAGGAAGTTAAAGCTTGGTCGCAAATGGGTCTTCCAAATGGACAATGACCCCAAGCATACTTTCAAAGTTGTGGCGAAATGGCTTAAGGACAACAAAGTCAAGGTATTGGAGTGGCCATCACAAAGCCCTGACCTCAATCCTATAGAAAATGTGTGGGCAGAACTGAAAAAGCGTGTGCAAGCAAGGAGGCCTACAAACCTGACTCAGTTGCACCAGCTCTGTCAGGAGGAATGGGCCAAAATTCACACAACTTATCGTGGGAAGCTTGTGGAAGGCTACCTGAAACGTTTGACCCAAGTTAAACAATTTAAAGGCAATGCTACCAAATACTAATTGAGTATATGTAAACTTCTGACCCACTGGGAATGTGATGAAAGAAATAAAAGCTGAAATAAATCATTCTCTCTACTATTACTACTACATTTCACATTCTTAAAATAAAGTGGTGATCCTAACTGACCTGAGACAGGGAATTTTTACTAGGATTAAATGTCAAGAATTGTGAAAAACAGTTTACATACACATTTGTGGCCTGCTGGAGGTCATTTTGCAGGGCTCTGGCAGTGCTCCTCCTTGCACAAAGGCGGAGGTAGCGGTCCTGCTGCTGGGTTGTTGCCCTCCTACGGTCTCCTCCACGTCTCCTGATGTACTGGCCTGTCTCCTGGTAGCGCCTCCATGCTCTGGACACTACACTGACAGACACAGAAAACCTTCTTGCCACAGCTCGCATTGATGTGCCATCCTGGATGAGCTGCACTACCTGAGCCACTTGTGTGGGTTGTAGACTCCGTCTCATGCTACCACTAGTGAGAGTACCGCCAGCATTCCAAAGTGACCAAAACATCAGCCAGGAAGCATAGGAACTGAGAAGTGGTCTGTGGTCACCACCTGCAGAATCACTCCTTTATTGGGGGTGTCTTGCTAATTGCCTATAATTTCCACCTTTTGTCTATTCCCTTTGCACAACAGCATGTGAAATTTATTGTCAATCAGTGTTGCTTCCTAAGTGGACAGTTTGATTTCACAGAAGTGTGATTGACTTGGAGTTACATTGTGTTGTTTAAGTGTTCCCTTTATTTTTTTGAGCAGTGTATATATATACAGTGGGGAGAACAAGTATTTGATACACTGCCGATTTTGCAGGTTTTCCTACTTACAAAGCATGTAGAGGTCTGTCATTTTTATCATAGGTACACTTCAACTGTGAGAGACGGAATCTAAAACAAAAATCCAGAAAATCACATTGTATGATTTTTAAATAATTAATTAGCATTTTATTGCATGACATAAGTATTTGATCACCTACCAACCAGTAAGAATTCCGGCTCTCACAGACCTGTTAGTTTTTCTTTAAGAAGCCCTCCTGTTCTCCACTCATTACCTGTATTAACTGCACCTGTTTGAACTCGTTACCTGTATAAAAGACACCTGTCCACACACTCAATCAAACAGACTCCAACCTCTCCACAATGGCCAAGACCAGAGAGCTGTGTAAGGACATCAGGGATAAATTGTAGACCTGTACAAGGCTGGGATGGGCTACAGGACAATAGCCAAGCAGCTTGGTGAGAAGGCAACAACTGTTGGCACAATTATTAGAAAATGGAAGAAGTTCAAGATGACGGTCAATCACCCTCGGTCTGGGGCTCCATGCAAGATCTCACCTCGTGGGGCATCAATGATCATGAGGAATGTGAGGGATCAGCCCAGAACTACACGGCAGGACCTGGTCAATGACCTGAAGAGAGCTGGGACCACAGTCTCAAAGAAAACCATTAGTAACACACTACGCCGTCATGGATTAAAATCCTGCAGCGCACGCAAGGTCCCCCTGCTCAAGCCAGCGCATGTCCAGGCCCGTCTGAAGTTTGCCAATGACCATCTGGATGATCCAGAGGAGGAATGGGAGAAGGTCATGTGGTCTGATGAGACAAAAATAGAGCTTTTTGCTCTAAACTCCACTCGCCGTGTTTGGAGGAATAGAAGGATGAGTACAACCCCAAGAACACCATCCCAACCGTGAAGCATGGAGGTGGAAACATCATTCTTTGGGGATGCTTTTCTGCAAAGGGGACAGGACGACTGCACCGTATTGAAGGGAGGATGGATGGGGCCATGTATCGCGAGATCTTGACCAACAACCTCCT
The DNA here is from genome assembly GCF_045679555.1 of Salvelinus alpinus. Classification (NCBI taxonomy): domain Eukaryota; kingdom Metazoa; phylum Chordata; class Actinopteri; order Salmoniformes; family Salmonidae; genus Salvelinus; species Salvelinus alpinus. The sequence goes on from NC_092095.1 coordinate 32,059,684, forward strand.
TCCCTCAGTAAGAGCATTGAAGATGGGTCGTGGCTGGGTCTTCCAGCATGACAACGACCCGAAACACACAGCCAGGGCAACTAAGGAGTGGCTCCGTAAGAAGCATCTCAAGGTCCTGGAGTGGCCTAGCCAGTCTCCAGACCTGAACCCAATAGAAAATCTTTGGAGGGAGCCGAAAGTCCGTATTGCCCAGCGACAGCCCCGAAACCTGAAGGATCTGGAGAAGGTCTGTATGGAGGAGTGGGCCAAAATCCCTGCTGCAGTGTGTGCAAACCTGGTCAAGAACTACAGGAAACGTATGATCTCTGTAATTGCAAACTAAGGTTTCTGTACCAAATATTCAGTTCTGCTTTTCTGATGTATCAAATACTTATGTCATGCAATAAAATGCAAATTAATTAATTAAAAATCATACAATGTGATTTTCTGGATTTTTGTTTTAGATTCCTTCTCTCACAGTTGAAGTGTACCTATGATAAAAATTACAGACCTCTACATGCTTTGTAAGTAGGAAAACCTGCAAAATTGTCAGTGTATCAAATACTTGTTCTCCCCACTGTATATATATTTAAACTCAGCAACAAAAAAAAGTCCCTTTTTCAGGACCTTGTCTTTCAAAGATAATTCGTAAAAATCCAAATAACTTCACTGCTCTTCATTGTAATGGATTTAGACACTGTTTGCCATGCTAGTTCAATGAACCATAAACAATTAATGAACATGCACTTGTGGAACAGTCGTTAAGACACTAACATCTTACAGACGGTAGGCAATTAAGGTCACAGTTCTGAAAACTTAGGACACTAAAGAGGCCTTTCCACTGACTCTGAAAAACACCAAAGGAAAGATGCCCAGGGTCCCTGCTCATCTGCGTGAACATGCCTTAGGCATGCTGCAAGGAGGCATGAGGACTGCAGATGTGGCCAGGGCAATAAATTGCAATGTCCGTACTGTGAAACGCCTAAGACAGCGCTACAGGGAGACAGGACGAACAGCTGATCGTCCTCGCAGTGGCAGACCACGTGTAACAACACCTGCACAGGATCGGTACATCCGAATATCACACCTCCGGGACAGGTACAGGATGGCAACAACAACTGTCCAAGTTGCACCAGCAACGCACAATCCCCCCATCAGTGCTCAGAATGTCCACAATAGGCTGAGAGAGGCTGGACTGAGGGCTTGTAAATCTGTTGTAAGGCAGGTCCTCACCAGACATCACCGGCAACAACGTCGCCTATGGGCACAAACCCACCGTCGCTGGACCAGACAGGACTGGCAAAAAGTGCTCTTCACTGATGAGTCGCGGTTTTGTCTCACCAGGGGTGATGGTCGGATTGGCGTTTATCGTTGAAGGAATGAGCGTTACACGGAGGCCTGTACTCTGGAGCGGGATCGATTTAGAGGTGGAGGGTCCGTCATGGTCTGGGGCGGTGTATCACAGCATCATCGGACTGAGCTTGTTGTCATTGCAGGCAATCTCAACGCTGTGCGTTACAGGGAAGACATCCTCCTCCCTCATATGGTACCTTTCCTGCAGGCTCATCCTGATATGACCCTCCAGCATGACAATGCCACCAGCCATACTGCTTGTTCTGTGCGTGATTTCCTGCAAGACAGGAATGTCAGTGTTCTGCCATGGCCAGCGAAGAGCCCGGATCTCAATCCCATTGAGCACGTCTGGGACGTGTTGGATCGGAGGGTGAGGGCTCTGGCCATTCCCCACAGAAATGTCCGGGAACTTGCAGGTGCCTTGGTGGAAGAGTGGGGTATCATCTCACAGCAAGAACTGGCAAATCTGGTGCAGTCCATGAGGAGGAGATGCACTGCAGTACTTAATGCAGCTGGTGGCCACACCAGATACTGACTGTTACTTTTGATTTTGACCCCCCCCTTTGTTCAGGGACACATTATTCAATTCCTGTCTGTGGAACTTGTTCAGTTTATGTCTCAGTTGTTGAATCTTATGTTCATACAAATATTTACACATGTTAAGTTTGCTGAAAATAAACGCAGTTGACAGTGAGGATGTTTATTTTTTTGCTGAGTATATACACACACACACACACACACACACACACACACACACACACACACACACACACACACACACACACACACACACACACACACACACACACACACACACACACACACACACACACACACACACACACACACACACACACACACACACACGTGTGTGTGTATACAAAAATGTTTTTAAACACAAGTACTTGAATATTAGAATGTATTTGGAAATACATTTGGAAAGTATAGGCATGTACTTTTGGAAAGTAAGCGGGTACAGACCAGTAAATCATGAGCCTATAATTAAAACAAAGAGGGCAAGAAAATGTAGGCTATTACACCATCATTTATCATTATCACCTGTCAGCCACAGGAAAAATGTGCGAATGGACTTGAAAACGGGTGGTATACACTCCAAAATGTGGTGTGATGTGAACATTTAGCCAAGGTAAAGATGACTAAGGGGGGGGGGGGGGGATCTACTAAGCTAACATATGGAATTGTTTTAAGATGGTCATACCATTTGATGGGGATTTTTGTATTATGTTACTTAGCTTGAGGGGCTACAATTTACTATGGAAGCTCACACACCATTGGCATTAAAGTAGAAACACATGCCAATCAGAAAAAAGGTCCATTCATTTGATTGCTGTATTTATACTTGTATCTTGTGTGTGTGTGTCTCCCCGTAGGTCAGTTTGTAAGTGCGGAGGGGGTCCCAGTGCTGGATGAGGCAGAGCTGTCTCTGGCCCTGCATCTGAGGGAGTTGAAGACTCAGTACCGGCAGCAGTACGAGGAGCTGCGCGGCACCAAGGCAGAGGTCAGCTACTGCCAGCACCTAGTGGACCAGTGCAGGACACGCCTACTGACCGGTGAGCATTCAAACCCTGGCATCACATCCACTATTTCCGTTCTTCACACCAACTGTCATGTCGTATCATGGGAGAAGACAGTTGTTCCATGGTTGATTATGAATAGACAGAGATAAAGTTAGCATGAACCAGGAGGACTCTACCAGCCGGTCCCAAAATGCTCCCTACCCCTCCCTCCTTGGCCCCCTGACCCCTAGATGTTTGCAGATCTGTAGGGCCTGAATAGGTTTAAGCAGTGCAGTGGTGGAGTTTCCACCATATATTGCTTCCGCCTTACAGATCTGCAGAGGGAAAAAAGGGGCCAAAGGGAAGAGGTTGGCAGTGATTTGGGACCGGCTGTACCTCTCAGAAAGCCACAGGGTGATGGTCCCACATTGACAACCTGTCCCTTGTGTGTGTCAGAGTTTGAGAGCTGGTATAATGAGTCCTTCCTGCTTCCTGAGGAGGTGCAAGCCATGCTGAGATCTGGAGGCCCCATCAGGCCTGGACTGGTGCCTGTGTACAAGGCATTGGCACTGGTGAGTCTGACCAGCCCAAAGGGCTCTGGTCAAAAGTATTGCACTATATAGGGAATAGGGTGCCATTTGGGACATAACTGTGGTTTTAACAGGAGACAAGTCATTCATATTTCATGGTTACAACTGTGGTTTTAACAGGAGAGAAGTCATTCATATTACATGGTTACAACTGTGGTTTTAACAGGAGAGAAGTCATTCATATTTCATGGTTCCAATGTCGATCTTAATATCGTGTGGTGTTTTGTTCTCAGGAGGAGGATGAGCAGGAGCACTTTGAGCGTCTGCGCTATGAGCTGCTAGCAGACAGTCCCAGTGCCATCTCCTTCTACAATGCTCAGAACAGGACTGTACAGAGGGTCAGTCTCACACACACAAACACACTCTCATTGTGGGTAATGAATGAGTAACATTGTCACTTGTTCACACACAGACCAATACAGCAGTGTGGCTATACAATACTACTATAGCAGTTGTCTCTCACACACTAGAAGCCTGTTAGTTACCCCACCCACAAACAGAGGCTTCATCCCAAATGGCACTCCTTTTGCTCTGATGGGCCGTGGTCAAAAGCAGTGCACTATAAAGGAACTATGGTGCTATTTGGGAAGCATCCAGAGAGTAAATGTATGTGTTCTGTTTGCCTTCTGGTCTCTCCTATCTGTGCAGAGGAACTACAGCAAGGCCATGTCTCAGACGCCAGTCCAGAAGAATACACCAAGGGGCTCTGGTAGAACCAAACTGCCTGCCATTCTCTCCGTCATCTGAAGGAGAACTGCTTGATTCTCACCAATAATTATTGCCTCGGATTTTGGATTTGTCCTGAATAAAGACACACTGGCGACCTAACATTGTTTTTAATTTGATCACTTCTATGGCAGTAATTTAGAAAATACACACCAGGATTCAAACCAAGGTCTTGCTGCATGGCTACCATCATATTACACCCTGTGCCATTAGAGGACATTTGTCCAGCCTTTTCTCCTGTTTAGTCTCACCTGTTGCTTTCTAGCTTACTCAACTTGAAAACTGTTGTTAGGAAACAAAAAACAAAAAGTTGGGCAATCGAACTAGCAACCTGCCGCATCACAACCCATGTTTTACACCTGCAAATTCTGTGATCCCCCCCCCCCCCAGTTTTGGCTCCACCCACTAATTTAGCTAATTAGAAGACACCCACACCTGGATTCTGAACATTCAACCAATTATATTTGTGATGCCTTTAGAACAAGATCAAATAAGGAAACCTTGGGCTTGATTCAAACAGAGAGAAAGAGGCTCTGCAGAAAATCTCTCCCTCCAGCAGGTGGCGTCTTTGTTTCACCTACCAAGCAAGGAGTTCTTGAACGAGTGTCGAATTTGGTCAACAAAAAATGTATGCGCTGTGGACAACGACTCCCATTGTTAAGGCGGAGAGACGTATGATGGATATACTGACAAGATATTTGATTAAACCCTTTCCACAGGTGATCTGCATTGTAGCGCGGTTGACATTCAAAGCTAGGCACCACACCCTAATAGGGTTCTCTCCTCAATCATGTCACAATCAACTTTTACAAGTTGAACGTATGTAACGGATGTGAAATGGCTAGCTAGTTAGCGGGTACGCGCTAGTAGCGTTTCAATCAGTTACGTCACTTGCTCTGAGACTTAAGTAGGGTTTCCCCTTGCTCTGCAAGGGCCGCGGCTTTTGTGGAGCGATGGGTAACGACGCTTCGTGGGTGTCAGTTGTTGATGTGTGCAGAGGGTCCCTGGTTCGCGCCCGTGTCGGGGCGAGGGGACGGTTTAAAGTTATACTGTTACACGTACACATGGCTTTTTTGTATAAAACATTCAGATTAGGTGCTCTTATTAACTATGTTAATATTTGCTTATCCTGCACACTGAAGTCAGCCTAAATATATTTTTTTGTTAAGATGCTCCAGGACAGAGCAGTGAGTGCATGAATGCTTTATTGGGGGGAGGGGGGGGGGTCTCATCTAGAATGAAATGTGGACAATACCCTTTGTATCTGGAGAATATATATCTAAGGATAACCACACCAAATTTGATGAATGAAGATGCTTCTGAAGCTGAGAAAAATAAGTTGGTGTGTGGGAAGAGTGACTTTCAAGAAATGGCAGTTAAAGACAAGTAGGCTATCTCTTCAAAGCAAGGGCTCTATGCAATCCCGTATTGGCGGAGATTCAGCGTGATTGAATGTAAGGTAAATGTTCCCATGTTAGCAGTGCTTTCACGGTAAACGCTGCAGATGTCAGCTCAATAGGAAATTGCCTTTACATAAAGCCCTAAATTACTGCATTAAAAAAGGTTGACGTTCTCAAATATGCGTGATTCAATGTAGTGAGATTTGCAATTATTTGCAAGTATTGTCCGTCAATTTAAGTGATTAAAAACACAAGTGTGACGGTAGTATGAAAACAAAAGAAAATATGCATTTATCAAGTTGACATATGTAAACTTTTGGAAAACACTAATATTAAATCGACAAATACCAAAAACGTAATGCAAAAATGTGTTAAAGCCAGGCACCACAGGCTGAAAAGGTAATTTCCAATTGAGCCGACCATATGTAGCGTTTACCGTGAATGCAGACTCTGCGAACGCGGTAACATTGCCTTTAAAATGTCAATCGCTATGGATTTAAACGAGCCCCTTGACTGCGTGAGAAATAGGTTCACTGCAAATTGTGTCGGATTCCTCATCAGTTTGGACAGATTACAAACATATTGTAACGACCCGGTATTGTGTTCTGTGTTTGTGGGTGTGTTATGGTTCTCATGGCGACTAGCAGGGGTTAAATATGTCAGGACAGATGGAAAGGTTGGGGGGGTATGATGGGTAATCCCGCGGGATTTGGAAATGCATAAATGGGGATTACTGTCTCATCTTTCTTTCTTTTCTGTTCGGGGCCTTGATCTGTTCCTATGAGAGTGACCCTTAACTCGACAGGGTAACATTGTGTATGTTCGGCATTTAGCGGCGTGGGCTGTGGGCCGGAACAATAGCCCAGTTTAGGAATAAACCTGTGTTCTGACCTGCACACCTAGAGTCCGTCTCTTTTCCGTTTATGACCCAGCCGGGTCATTACAATATGAATCTAGATTCTAGAATACAAAGACACAATGCAATGAATCAGCTTGTTAAATGAAAAGTAAATTTTATTGTTCCTGAACGACAAAATAGACTTCTTTGGTTGTACAAATTCACTAGTTACAGTCTTGGATGAGCTCTAACTCTTGACCCCAGCACTTCTGCCCTTCTCCTCTGACCCATTTGGAAAAACAACAGCCCCAAGAGAATTCAAGAAGAGAGTAACCAAAAAAAGATCAAACAGTTCTGCCTTAAAAATGTAGTGAATCCCATTGTCTGGAAAGTTTTACCTACTAAGAAAATCAGCCAATTGCAAATGTTATCAACCTAACTGAATTTCAGTCAGGGAGAGCTACACAGAAAGCTATGATTAAAATGCACTTCTCCAACAATGCTGCAATCAGATAACATCCACTGACAGCAGCAGGTAAAGCAGAGGAAAGACAGATTGAGAATGATGGTCGAATGAGATTTCAAGAGGGATTAACAAAATGTTTTCTGCCTCTACAGGTTCTCACAGTAAAGCCAATATACATGCAGAGAGAGCGAGAGAAAAAGAGAGCGAGAGAGAGAGAGCAAGAGTGAGAGAGCGAGCAAGAGCAAGAGTGAGAGAGAGAGCTCCCCAGTCCAGACACTTGCTTGGTCGTGGCTTAGTAGACTGGCTCAGTTCCAACCGTTAAGTTTTGCTTTCCTTTTAGTATTTTGTACATTATTCACACAATGATAAAGGATTTTCAGTGGCGTCAGATTTAAATTAACCAAAGACAGATACAAAAATAAGCAAACACCTGCTACCTTCACCTGCCAAATCTGGAATACCATCCAGATATGAAAGATATGAGTGAGATTCACATTGACAAATTATGTTCCCAAAAAGGGCTGGGAAAGTACCGTATAATGTCAATGGAGATGAAGCTGAAACTGAGTTTATGTTCACAAATTGACAGCCATTTTGAATTAGGACTAGAGGCTCATCAGATTTCTGTCAATATATGCATGTCTGCTGGTCTCTCCAGTGTAGTTACATTCTCTAGAATGGGATTCTGACAAACTCTCATAAACCTGGTCTAGGACAGTTGGAGCTCCTTTACTCTGGTCCACTGATATCACAAACTGTACTGAGATCAGTTTCCCTACAAGAGTATGTGACAGCCTGTACATGTACCATGCCACATTAGGGACGTTTCATCAGTCAGAACCTGGTTTAGACCGGTGCAGCAACAAAGTGAAAACAAATGTATTCATTGTCCCCCCCAAAAAAGCAGGTTGAGGATGGAAAAAAAAAATGTGAAAAAAAGAATGGCGGTTGCCTCATAAGATTATTATGAATAATATGAATATGATATCATATGCTTTGATGTCATTAGGGATAAATAAAAAGCTATGCACCACACCATTGTTTGGTTGTACAGGGATTAACAACAATGTATTACAGGGGAGGGTTTAGATTAGAGTAATAAAACACAAGCAAAATAAATTATTTAAAAAGATTAAAATGTTTTCTAAGCAGTGCGGCAGTGCAATCGAGATATGTACGTAGTGTTTAAAATGCATTGCACACGTGGCAGTGAAGGTAGCAGTATGTTCCCACCTCCTACAATATATACACTCCCCCTCCCTAAAGCCCGCTAAAAACCCTGACATTTCACAATCTATTCACTGAAAACCTCCAAAATAGCATCTGAAAAGTTAGTATTACAGCTACACATTTCATTTCCCCCCCCCCCATTGCTCTTCCAGAACACATTTTTCTTTTAAAACGGCAAAAAATCAGAGGCGCAAAAATAAAAACATAAGTCGCCTGTTAATATAATTCAGCTTCTAAAACGCAAACTGAAGAAAAATAACCCAAATAAAAAGGAAAACTGAAACGTAATGCTAGCCTCACAGGCCCTCCTCCTCCCTGGTATCGGGAACGTTGGGCCTTGTGTTCATGCCAACTCATCCTCAGACTGTCAAGGCAAGACTGGCACGCAGGACATGACATGGTATATGTGTGTTTGTTGATTATCAGCATCATAGTCTCTGCAGTGGTTACATGGGACGCATCTCCCAAACTTGTGTGTGTGTGTGTGTGTGTGTAGTGTATAGTGACCCAGCGCCACCTCTGTGTGTGTGTGTGTGTGTATCACACCCGAGTCTCCTGCGGTAGGTGTGTGTGAGGTGTTATGTGGGCACGGCGGTCTCCAGGCTGCGGCGGCCCTGCCTCAGCTTGCGCTTGTTTCTGTAGAGGGCCATCTCCTCCAGCGTTGAGGTGGCAGTGGGCACCTCAGCGGGCACTGGCGGGCACAGAGAAACCAATATCAACATAACACACTGGAGACTAAATCTAGCTTCACCTTTCAGTGAATCATACAGACAACAGTTTCCCCCAATGCCAGAGCTGTGGCCAGTAAGAGCAAGCTCTGCTTTGAGAGAGAGGAGAGGGAGAGAAAGCGTGGCTAGTCTGCCCAGCAACACCAGCGATACAGTTCCTAATAGGCAGGGGGCTGAGTGGGGGGAAAGGAGAGGCTTGGTCCTGAACAGACACAGTAACCTTATCCCAACAACACCAGCAGCTGCAAACCAAACAGTCCCATTTGGAAGTAGAAATAGCAAAAAAGTTGAATGAAGGAAAATGTATTAGAAATAATTGGACGCTCAATGTCTTGAAGGAGAAGTGTAGTATTTTACCAACTTAATGTTAGACGGTTCCTCACCCTGAAAGTAGCTAGCAGTGGCTAAAGTCTGCTTAAGTTTGTAGTAGGCTTTTTAAAGAATACGGAACCATGGATTAGTTTATCTTGGCCCATAGACTACTTTCAAGGTGAGGAACCATCTAAAATGAAGCTGCAAAATACTCAACTTCACCTTTAAGTCTTTGGTTTAGTAAATTTGAGTTCATGCAGGATCTGGATCAGCAGTACTGTGAGTTTAACACAGCAAACAATATGTACAGTACTGTAGCATGTTTTGAAGGACCTAGCTACAGTAGCTGGTTGATACCTGAGGAATGGGTAAGCGGGAGAAGCCATCAATGGTAAAGAAAACCCATGCCCTGATGCGGTTGTAGCCTCCACAACGACAGACACTATTACAAAGGCTACAGCAATATCAGGACAAAACCATTCCCTGCCACACACGAGCAAGAGAGCGAATGGTCCTACTACACGACACATTAACGCACAGCAGTTCACACAAACTCAGGCCAAAGTGCTCACACACACACACACACACACACACACACATACTGAAACACGCAGTGTGTGAATCCTACCAATAGGAGTTTCTTATCCCTGGAAGTCACCTGAATCAAAGAGATAAAAGTGATCAGGATAACATACTGTACATTATATGGGCTAGGGCTGCAAAATTCTGGTCATTTCCCCAGGAAATCTGGGAATCATCCAACCAGGATTTCTGGTAAACCTGGCCATTTAGGGAAAGTTAATGGAATTTTGCAGCTCTTGGGCTTAATCCTAATTAAAGTACCCTATTTACCAACAGAGATGCTGGACCTGACATGCTGTGGTTATCAAGAGGTTTTGTAGACCCTGACCAACTGACACTCACCGGGGTTACTGGAGCCGTCGTCAATGAACTGAAAGTCGTCGACCATGTCAGGGGACTGCAAGAGAAGGACACAGAGAGAGTGTGAGTGGATGAAGACCAGGGAATGTGGCCACCTTTTATCCCAGGAACACCTTCACCAAGTTGGGTTAGGGGACTGGCAGTGGGTGGGTCTTGACCCAGGCAGTCACTTTGGCAGCAAGGGGGGGAGAAGGTAGGTAGGTTCCACCTGCCCACAGCCACCGCAGTCTGGTCAGGCTGATGTTAGGAATCAGGAAGTTAAAAAGGTACGGTTGTGTTAGTCCATCAGTTCCGGGGGTTGTTCCATCACCCAGGTACAGCACAGAGAGCAGCTGTTCACAGGCAAGGAACCATTACAAGACACTGAGCAGAACCACAGTCACCAATGCAGCAGAGAAAGTCACAGCCCAGCCCACTACACAGGTATCTGGACTAAGCACACACAGTAGCCCATCTTGGTGTGAATTCCACACTCCTACATGCGTCCTGAGTCTCAACACTTCAGCACTTCCACACTCCCTGATTTAACCTTTAATTCCATCATAGGGAATGTGAAGGTGCACTCTTTGGGACAAGGGTGGAGAATCAGAACGCAGCCATACAGAGTGCACACGTACACCGAGGTCAACACACATTGTTAAAGCCCACCAAATAGCAGCTCAGTAACCATATTCCAGAGAAGTTCTGCACATTCCAGTGTCCCCCTGAATTAGTGGGCAGCATATCAGTATCAGTGCAGCCTATTGGCCTCTTTAGTTCTACTGGATTTCGGTCACGAGGCACATCAAGACTAGGAAAGCTGGCTTCAAGAACATCAAATGATTAAATGGTGGAACTATTCGAGTATATAGCCATGTTATTTTTACTAGTTATTCCTCGTGTCATTATTTCTATGTAATATTTTTTCTCTCCTCTCTGCATTGTTGGAAAAGGACCCGTAAGTAAGCATTTCACTGTTGTTTACCAAGCGGGTGACACATTTCATTTGGTTTTCATTAGTTAAGAACAGCATGTTAAATATAGAACGCTAAGGCCAAATTACAACGGGAGCAGCGGAGGAATATTTGGTGGCCTTTCAGTGTGGAAGACTGATTGATAAAACATTTAATCCACAGATACCATACAAAATAACATTCCAGAAGATGCCATAGCCCCCCCCAACTCAGGAAATAAAGACTGATAGCAGTACAGACAACTACAAAATACTGGACCAGAACCCACCACAACAACTGAGAAACAAGTCTCCCTGGCCCCAATGGAACCCCCTGCTTCCCCTGTAGACTCCTCCCCATGCAGGCTGAGATCCAAGCTTAGGGAGACATTCTGTTTAGCCTAGGATGTTCCCATCGCCAATATGCTGGTTAGGTTAAGTGACAGACTGGAAAATTGTATGCACCAGGAGTCAAGAGCATGACAGAAGATCCCAAATGGAGGATGCTGTGTTGTTAGGTCTGCCTGGTACTGGGAGACGTAAGTAGGAACCAGGACAGAGAGGGCTCAGCCTCAGCCATGGAGAGAGGGAGAGCGAGAGTGGCTGAGAAGGAGGGAGAGATGCAGTATCTGGGCAGTTTCTGATTGGTGGCTGTATAGTGGGGCTAAAATCACTGGTTGGTGAGTGTTGATGTTGCTGGGTGAAAGCTGGTTGGTTAGTTGGGTAAAGGGATTGGTTGGTGAGTGTTGGATGGTGAGTGGGAGAACAGGGATGAGGGAAAGCTTTAAGTGGAGGTGAGAGGTCATCCTGATAGGAAACCCAGGGCCTGATTTCATTACATGGTCAGTAGCTTACTTGTGTATTAGTGTATTAGCATGATTTTTCCAAGATCTATTCATCAACTAAATCAGAGGTAACAACTAGCAAGCCACATGCCCCAAATGGAGCAGCAGAGCAGGGGGAAAAATCTAATCAGGTGGAGAGCCAAAATGGCGGCCGCTGTAGAAGCAGTGGCACCACCAGCCCTGTAAGGTCTGATTACTGGAGGACTAGAGGGGAGAAAAGGGGGACTGGGGCGGAGGCAGCAGGGAAAGCCAAGGGGAGGGCTGGGGCCTGGGAGCTCAGCATGCAGGCAATACCTGGATGTCGTATACGGGTTTGGAAGAAGGAATGGCAGCAAACTGTCGGTAGTCAAACTTCTTTTCCGACAGGGACTAGAAGGACAGCAGAAAGGAATGAGGAAGAGGTCAGGAAAGAGGGAGAGAGTGAAGGAGGGACAGGGATGGGTAAAAGGGAAGAGGGAAAGTGAAGAAGAGAGAGGAGGCAGCAGGAGGTGGATGGATGACTCATACTACAGTCCAGTGTGGCTTATGGAGGGAGAGGGATGTGATTGGCTGTGGTGATGATCCTGGCATTTGATTGGCTGTAGTGATGATTGTGTATAATGGTGGAGAAAAATGTCAATGCGCCTTAAAGCCCATTAACAATAACTTTTCTGTCTACAAATAAACACACTTTTGATGGTGGAACATCTCTCACCGGAACAGCTACTTAAAAGATAAGGAAGGCAAAAGTTAGACTGTTACATTGTTATTCTCAGTTAAAATGAGCTCTGGTTGTCCAAGCAACAAGACCCTAGATTGAAATAGGTCAGTAGAGACATCTCTACGAAAACAAAAAAGCAGGAGATAATTCGATCCTTACCAGTCTGCCTGGTGACGTCACTCCTCTGGGACTGAAATCTGTACAAGACAGAAAAACGAGGTGGGTTAGGACACTATTAGTCTGAATCCAGTCGATGATTGAGGCGCGGTATTGAGTGAGCGATTGTCCCAAACGGTACCCTATTCCCTATATAGCAAACCATAAGACTCTGGTCAAAAGTAGGGTGCCATTTGGGATACAGACATTGAGTGAGAGTGAATTAATGTAGGGGCTGAGCTGTGTGACAATACATGAGACAGCCACTGACGTACCTTCCAGAGGGGTGGGGGATGGCGTGGGGGCGGGCGAGGGTGACTCGGCCAGCTGGTCTAGTGTGCCACGCTTCTTTCCCTCCCGAGACTTAGCGATGACCATCTGAGCCTTCAGAGCATCCTGCTCCAGAGACTTCATCCTGTTGGAGAGAGAGAGAGAGAGGACCCCATCAGATAGAGAGATGGACAGGCGAGAGGGAGAGAAAGTGAGAGAATGAATGAGAAGAGGGGAGAGAGAGAAGTGAAAGAGAAAAGAGCGATAGAAGTGAGAGAGCCAGAAGTGAGGGAGAGCGAGAGGATACTAAGGCACGGTGCTCTAATGGAGTGGGGAGGACAATCAGACAACACCAGCTGTTGGGTGCTCCTTGTCCTGGCCGGCTGTGGCTCACTCAACCCAGAAATGCTCGTTAATAAGACTACAGTATCAAGACTAGCATGACAGACAGCATCCAGGAGAAAGACTACCTAGACAGGCCCCCAGCTCACAGACTGCTGCAGCCACACTGTTAGTACGACAAAAGATGGATTAAAACCAAGAGACGAGCGAGGGAAAGAAAGAGAGAGAGATTGAGAACGTAGAACGTAAACAAAGTAAGAGACAAAGCTAGCGACTGAGCGAATGGACGCAGCCAGCCAGGACGTGCAGAAGCGGTGACGTCAAAAGCAGTCGGTGAAAAGCACAGTTAGACCCCTAAAACTCAACCCCCCCCCCCCAAACCATGGCACCCCACAGCAGCACAACCCCCACATTGGTGTGTGGGCCTGGGCCAGTGGGTGAGGTGAGCAGACCTGAGCTGGGAGGCAGCGGAGGAAGCGGCAGCGTTTTGGGGCTGAGGAGGCGGCACGGTGCCCTGAGACGCCCTCACTCGCGACTGGTAGAGCCTCTTAGCCAGGTCCTGCTCATACTGCCTAACATCCTCCTCTAGGCCATAGGGCCTGCTCCCGCAACGAGGAGGGGGGGACAGGGAGAGGGGGAGGAGGACAGGAATACGCACAGAGGGACAGGCGGATAGGGGACACAGAGAGAGGAAAAAAAGCAGAGATGGGAGGTAAAACATTGAAACGAATAGGAGAGTGTGTGTCAGGGGAAAACCAATGAGACCAGTCTAGCAGAGATGAAAACAGTGAGAGGGAGGAAATCAGAAGTAGATAGAATCTCTGACAATTCCATGAGGAAAAAATGAGAAGAAACACATTTGACAAAAGCAAAGACAGTAGAAACACAGAAAAAGAGCTTGGGAAGGAAAATAGGAATATTGGCCCCTGATGTTTTCTACTTGGCTCAGTACTTAGAATATATTGATTTATGTCCTTTTTTGTTCACACATATTCAAAATGTCCTTTTGTGAGTGTGTGTGACGTGTGTGATTGTGTAAGCGTGTGTGTGTACCTTGCTGCCCTCCACATGGCTCTCTTCTCGGCCTCCAAAGCCCGTTTCTCGGCGGGGGACAGGTCCTTGTCTCCGGCCGGGGCCAGCTCTGGACTCTGCATCCTCAGCCGCTCCTGTTGCCTCCGCTCTGCCTTGGCCGTCCGGATGGGAGCCCCCGACTCTCCAGGGTACACTGGGATCAGACTGGAGGAGAGGGAGGAACACACAATGTCAAAACACACTGCTCACACACACACTTCAGGAGACTCGGTAGTGTCACACAAGTTCGGGAGATGCGTCCCACTGCAGAGACTATGATGCTGATAATCAACACACGCACGGATATGGCTTAAAATCCAGGAAGTGTTAGGTTGTCCTTACCCAGTCATGGAGTTGGGCCGCTGCTGATCTAACCTGAAGCTCTCCTCTAAGGAATTCCTCTGGGAGTCTCCTTTACCATCCACTGACGAGGGCCTATTGGCACAACCATAAATAAGGGAAGATTAATACGCTGAATTTAAAATAAAAAAACTCCACATATATCTTCCATTACTCCAAACAAACATCTGATAATTATAATGAGCAATCAATTCATCTTAATTTAAAGTTAATTTCCTAACAAGAGAATAAACTGTACCCTGAGCTGCCACAGTAGCTAGGGGGCGTGGCGCTGTAGCTGGGGGGCGTGTTATAGTGCCTGGGGGGCGTGGCCACAGGCTCCACCTTGTACTCCACCCCATCCAGCAACACCTTGCCCGTGGCCTTCAACACTCCCATCTGCTTCACCAGGTCGTCCTCCTCCTCATCATCGTCATCCATCAGGTACTCCCGCGCCCGCTGCTCGAATCTCCTCTCTGGTTTGGTGGTGGTGCAGAATGAGTTCCATTAGGATGAGATTCATTAAAACCTCAGTGTTTCGCCAACACCAGTCTTCCAGTACCCCCCAACAGGACACATTGTTTGTTGTAGCCCTGAACAAGCACACCTGATTCAATTTATCATCAAGCCCTTGAGTTGAAACAGGTGGACTTATCAGGTGCAACATAAATGTTGTACTCAAGGACTGGTTTTGGGGAAACACTGACTAAAATTAGAGTACATTAGAGCAACTTTCCCCAAATTCCCAGGTTTTCCAAAAATCCCCCCAAAAATCATAAATTCACGGAATTATGAAGGAATAAGCAACTAATTAAGTATCCTCTAAACAGGATTTCTGGAAACTTACTGGAAATGTGAAACCCTACAATTATTATATATATTTTTATCTCAATTTAACCTTCATTTAACTAGGCAAGTCTATTAAGAACAAATTCTTATTTACAATGGCGGCTTAGGACAACTGCCTTGTTCAGGGGTAGAACGACAGATTTTTACCTTGTCAGCTCGGGGATTCGATCTAGCAACCTTCCGGTTACTGGCCCAACGCTCTAACCACTAGGCTACCTGCCGCCCCTAGAAGTGGGTGAAGGGTATGATTTGGCTGGCTGACAAACCTTCCTCCTCCCTCATCTTCTTCAGGTCATCTGCTCCCACCAGGGACACGCGGCCTTTGGGCTTGCTGTCAGGCGTCTGCTGCTTCATGTCGATCTCAAAGTACTTCTGTCTGTCCCTGAAGGAGCGCTGCTCTGGGCTGTCTCTGCCCCCAGGAGATGGAGTCTATGGGGGAGGGGACCATCAGGATAGGAGGGTTAGGATGGAGGCAGAGCAACAGTCATCAACGTGACCCACACCGCCCTCTGGAATGGCCACGGTGACCAAAGACGACATCATTCAGGGTTTGACGTGCAGAACGAAGTGCTAAACGTGAACACATGCAAGATCCCACAGAAATGATTTCCAAACATGCAGATTTGAGATAAACCAACATTTCACCATTTTGAACTGAGAATAATCCGTTTTGAAGATGAGGTTTTTACAGTATATTCAGCACAGCATTCATTGATTGTCAAGCAGTAGGTGGGGAAAAGATAAATTAGGCAGTTGAATCACAACCCAACACCACTAGCCACAATTCATTCTGAGAAGGATGATTGATTGACAGGATCCTACCTCTGACACTAAATGTAGCACCGGCGCCCCTTTTCTATGTAAGTAACAGTGATATAGACACTGCCATCACCACCAAAGCGAAGGGGACCGCAGCCTGATCTGAGTCCGATTACAGATACCCACGGCGGGGGGGGGGGGGTACCTTTACAACCATGTCCATTGAGGCTCTGGAGAGGCGTGGCACTGCTGCCAGACTCAAATAGTCCCGACGGTCAGAGGAGAGGGAGGGTCGGGGAGAGACGGGGGCTGCCAGACCTCCACCTAGTCCTCCGTCCCCCTCTACCTTATCCTCAAACACCTCGTTGTTCAGCTCAGGCTGAAAGAGCCACAGAAGTCGTCACGTGACCGGAGTGTCAGCCCAATGGGACATGACTAACCGCCAATGTCACTTTAATACAGGTTTTTATCTGCACTTCTTGGAACACATTCTGACCTGTGTTGCCATTTGAACTCATTCGACATCACACAGACAACACAAAAACACACCGATGGTCATTAACGCTGTACCTACAACATGTATAGTAATTTGGTACAAAGGCTCACCTCTGGAGAAGGAGAAGGCAGGTTGGAGTGGACGTTGTTCCTCTGGCCATACAGGTCCTGTTGGTGGACGCAGAAGAGAGTGTGTAAGAGGGAAGCAGCCATTGGAACGGCCCAGTCATCACACAGTGAAGAGGCACAAACGTATGGACACAAAGCAGGCAAGGTGATGAGGATGGTTGAGATGGGATTTAAAATGGATGGGACTTCTCAGCACAGGAGCCACAGGCGGCTGATGACGGAACGATTGTTTTCAGAGGGTGAATCGTGAACAGCAGCACCGGGACGACAGAGCTGCTGCTGTGTACAGTACAAAACTAATGACCACAAACGACTGCATTTCAACACAGTACGGACCACAGTTACAGGCCCAAACGAGGGGGGTGGGGGACCTGCTCTAGTCCGGGGGGGGGGGGGGGGCACAACCAAACGGTGAAGACGACCACCACAGCATGCTTGTTGGGACCCAGGGGGTCGCATGGGCGGGGCAACCTGCCTACCTGCAGCGGCGGCTCCAGCATGGCCAGCGAGTGAGGCACGGCGGCAAACGCCTTGTATGCCTGCTTGGGGTTCAGGGAGAACTCATCGATCGTGTCAGGGGAGGGGGCACGAGGCTGCAGCTGGGGGAGGGGGTCAGGAGGCAAGAGAGGGAGGTCCATGAAGTGGGAGGAGCCATAGGGAAGGAGGAGGAGACAGACCAAGACAAGGAGAGGGACTATGAGATAAAACAGCCAAGCTGAAGAAGAAAGTGGGAGAACAGGTAGGTGGGAGACAGACCATGACACGAGGGGGATGTTTCGAGAGACAGACAGTAGGGCTGGGCGGATGAGGATGCGCCTGCCTTGTTGAAGCTATGGCACTCAGGTAATGTGCACAACTCGGCGGCAATAATAACCTTATATACAGGAAACTGGGGGATGGTTGAGATTCAACCCATAGCTGACTTATAGCTGAGGGCTGATGCCGTGGGGTTAGCCCAATCACCAGATGGAATGAAACAAACATTCCAGAACTCCCGTGTGTGCAATTGGTTGGCTCTGGCTACAGTCGCAGCGAGTTAGGCTGAGAATGCAGGTCCACTTTCACAGAGCTCGTCTTCAACAACAGCGCTATTACTGTGAGTTCCTGTGTGCGAATGAATGCAGGGACAGGGACCCAGTTCAAACTCTTTGGTAAGTAGCTTCCGAAATGGTATGAAATCATGTTTTAGAATTGTTTTGGCGATTAGCATTCGTGACACTGCTGTGAGTCAGTGAGGCACCGGTTTTTGAGACGGCAGAACAGGGGTGGGGGGGGTCTCACCCTCACCCTACGTGGTGGTGAGGGGTCTTACAGAGGTCTGGGAGTTGATGGGGGAGGGGCCATGCTGGAAGGGGTTGGGACTGCTGTGCCCGTCTCTGCTGTGCCCGTCCGGAGTGCCTGGCGAGGTGCTTGGCCGCCCGCCACCACGGGAGAGTGGCTGGATGGAACCCGGCCTCGTCTGGAAGGGAAAACCACAACAAAGATGTTCACAACTTCAATATAGTCTCAACAGTGAGAAAGGTCTAGGAATAAATACTGTCAATGAAAGACAATGAGAGCACAGATCTTGCCCCCATACGTGCTATATTGAAGGTCAATACCTCATAGGGACTCAATGGCGAGTTATTCTTGGCAGGCAGTGCAGTGGGGGGGAAATGAATGCTTGCCTGAAAGAAAACACAGCAGAATGCATGGAGCTGATACGATGGCTTACATGACAAGTCACACACCCCGATGCTAGCATTTCAACATAGGGTGAAGTTGCCCCTAGATGCTGATCGTGGGTCAGTTTGGCCTTTTCTCCACTAATGGTTCAGGTTAGGATTGGGGAAGGGGAAGCTGATCCTAGATCTTTACCTAGAGGATATTTCACCCTGGCGCTTTCAAGATGCAGGCATGGTCTGTACAGGCGAAAAACATGGTTCTCACACAAACATACACGCAGAATGGAAACGCTTTCGCCACTACTACCCTGACGATGCAAAATTAACGCTAGCTCTGAATTCTGGAACACATCTGTTCTGAAACTGAATAACCTGCAGTAGCTCAGAACACAATACTTGGTAAACATATTTCAACATTGTTTTCACTGCAAAGCTCAGGGTTCCTTACAAATTCCAGCCAAGCTAGAATTAAAAAGGCACAGGTTTCGGGTAGGGTCCTTAACAGGGAGAGAGTCTCCAAAAACGGAGTGCGCATCCCAAACTGCACCCTATCCCCTATGGGCCCTGGTAAAAAGCAGTGCACTATAAAAAGGCAATAGGGCACCATTTGGGGTTTCAACCAGAGTCGAATACTGCATGAAGCAGAGAAAGCATCAGTAATAAGTGGCTATGGCAAGCTCAGCAGTCACACTTGTAGTTTAGCTCTGCTGTAGTACAGCTCATTAAAAACAGCTGACACAATGGCAAAGGATCAGACTCTACTGATAGTAGTCTATGGAAGCTGAGCGGACAAAGCCAGGCCAGAGCAGACCACTTACGAAGCGGGTCTCCCTGCCTGCACACAGGGAGCTGGTGGAGGAATGAGCACTGGGCTAGGGAGGGAAGGAGGAAGAGGGTGAACCAGCAGGTAGGGTACCTCAATGCTATCTACCCTGTTCTCTGAAGTGACTTATGGAAAAAGATAACATAAATAGGTGCTATGAAAGCGGAGGTGTCAATGAGAGGATTTGTTGGGGGTGGGGTGGACTTACCGGTTGTGTGCTAGGTGAGTAGGGGGCATCTCTAATGGGACTGTCTGTCCTGGGGGGCTCAGTGGAGGGTGCCTAGACAACACACAGAGAGAGACAGAGACAGAGATTTAGCAGCTGTTACCTATTTTAGTTTCCAGCTTATTGTGGAACACTTAAGACCAGGATTTCTGGGCAACAGTGGGACTTCTGGGAAAGCCACCAGATTTCGGCAACCCTATTGGTGCAGCAAATACTAGCAGACATGTCCTTGAGCACATACACTTCTCATATCAGTCAACAAGCAGCTACCGCTGGACACCGTGCACTTTAGCATGTGTCTCTACTGTACCATGGTTACCGTTCCTTTCAAACTCATACTTGAGATGTTTAGGATCGAGGCTCGAGTTCCTCCTCACAGCTGTTGAGTGGACATTCCTACCAGTCCAGGACTTCTAGCGGGAACGTTCCACTGCAGAGTCCCTGCTGCGCTGTGCACTCCCACACTCATTCATAGCAGGACATTTCTCCATCTCAATTCCAACAGTCACATGCTCATGGTTATTTTCAATGGGTTAGTGAAGGAGACATCCATCAGAACAGGTGACTTTACACATCTCCGTCATTCAAGTCATCTTGGCTGGTTGGTGATTAGCAATGATGAGGTCATACAATAGCAAGCGTGTATCCTTGACTACAGGGAGAAACGCCACGGAAATAAGTCAGATCAGTTTATTACCCTAATGGTTAAGTTACAATGGAAAACTCAAAAACACATCTCTCTCATAAACTCTGAGCTGAAACATTTATATTGGTGCGCAGAGACAAAGGGAAGTGCTACTCCTACACCATCCCACTCACTGTGCCACACACCATGCTGGCTAGAACCCACACACGCAGGCCGGCCGCTTGCCTTGCTGAACAACCAGGGCTGCAACTTGCCGCCGCTCCCGTAGCCCATGGGAGGCCCTGATAGGATACGCTCCGAGGGGGGGCGGCCCTTTCCCTTGCGATTGGCCACCAGGAAGGGGTTCTCACTGAAGTTGATTGGCTGGGAGTCCACCAGAATCTCCTCCTCTTCACCGGTAGGCGGGGCTTCCTGTCTAGCTGCTTCTTGATTGAAGGAGGTGATGGAGGGACTCGGAGAGTGCTGGGACATGTAGAGGGGCTCGGCCTCTGTGATCATAGTGGGGCAGGACTGAGGCAGAGCATGGGGGTCCACGTGGTAGAGGGAGGTGGAGGGCTGCCCCAGGCCAAAGCCCAGGGGCTCTAAGGGGTCAGAACATTGGGTCTGCAGGGGGGCCTCCATGAAGGCAGTCACACAGACAGAGGGAGCGAACTGAGGAGGAACCAGGGAGAGAGAAAGAGAGAGAGGGATAAAGGCATAGGAAAACGGAAATCAGAACAGAGAGGGATGCCGATAAAACACAGAAAGGGGGAGGGATAGAGAGAACTGAGGAAGAGAAAAAGACCGATATATAAAGACGAGAGGGAAATACAGAGGAGAAGGTGGAAATACAGAGAAGGTAAAGTCCAAGCTAGATAACAAGAGATGGCGACTGATCTCCATGTGTTAAGAAATTAGATAAAGACTGGAGGAAAAGGAAGTGGCGACAGATGGGATAACAGATATGGGGAGCAGTGTTGTGTAAAACGCTAAAATAGACACGCAGCTAATCTCAGAGTTAGACCCACTTGACACTCTGGCAGGCCAGATACCAGAGTCATCAAACACAAAACTCATGTGTGACCAGCACTTAGTGCTACCAGCACATAGTGCTACCACCATGCTCAGAAAACAAGCCTTACGACACAGCCATAGCCTAGTCAGCATCCAAAAACCCAGCTGCAAAATTTCAGTAACTTTGCTAAAAGTCCCCAGGTATTCCGGAAATCCCGGATTTCCTGCTTATTCCCTTCTGATTCTGGGAATTTTCCAAACGGTAGATCTGGAAAAATTCTCAGCCTTACAACTCAAATACCTACCGTCCAGGTCTTGCGCAAAACATCTCTAATGCAGAAGGGCTTTCGGTGTATAAGGGAGGAGCACAGCCCATGTGACAGTTAATTTCATCTGGGGAGAAGGAGATTCGTTTTTTGATTCACGTTATACCAGAAGCATTAAAGGGTTATCTATCCTTCTAGTTACGCTCACATTAACACTGGAGCAGCCTTCCCTGCCACCACCTTTAATAAACCAAACGCCATCAGTACAGTTGGACAGAAGACACTTAGGCTCCAGTTTACTCCTTACATTACGAATCAGGCCTCAATACACGTCACATACGGGACAACAGAGAGTTCATTACAGAAGCAAACCACAATTGCCGGCCTTCATGCGTGACTAGATACAATACCGCACACAACTGTGGATAAGGTCCTTGGATAAAATAAATATTCTTTAACCAGAACGTGGCGTCACAGGGTGTGTTCCACAGGCAACACAGGTTTCGATCAACTCAAAATGTAATGTGCAAAATATGCCATGGCTTAAAGTCGGACGAGGCTTAGTTACTTCAGAACTACATTGTCCCGTGCATTCCACGACAATGGCCTTGACATGTCATGACAATCCAAATGGCGTTGCCAAGAATACATGCAGTCTTGAATTGTGACACATTGTAGTGTCGTCTTGGCGGACATGCCGGTAAAAATGTCGCCTATAGTATTGGAGGTCAGTGGGGTCACCCGCTGGGGTGGAATGTGAACAAGTACCCTTTTGGCACAGGCTCGGAAGACAGTAGAAGACAGCTGGGGGGGGGGGGGGACCAACATGCCAACTAACGTTACCCAGCCACCCTGGGAAAGGCTGGAGCCAAGTAAGTTTAATTACGAGACAATCCTGTTTACCGCATACTTTTAATGCCAAGAAGCACTAATAATCTTCTGGTCATTGAACCCAGTGGTCCTCATTCCAACTGTAATGCATAGCCATAATGCAAGAACAGCTGCACGAGATAGATAGATGTATATATATATATATATAGATAGGTTTAGCGTTTGCAGAAAAGCCCCATGGCTTAGTACAAGAGCTTAGATTCCTAATCTACCCACTGTGGCATAAAGAGAAAAAAAATATCTAACCCAAATACCTCGAAATACAATAACCATCCCTACTACAAACTAAGTAAGGGGGAAAAAAGAGCAATTTTGTCACAAACTATAGCCTTGCCTATTCATTTATCTATGCAGACCCTAAAACAGTGACAGGTCTGAGACGGCCAAAGTCAGCACCTTGTCAGCTCACAAATCCTTAGTCATTCACATCGTTAGCAAAATGGCTGCCGTTCACACATGGAGCTGGAACACAGAACTGACACAAAGACGGTCCAGAAAGCATCTCAATGTACTTGAATAGACGAAGGAAGGAAACGCACAAATATAGGACGATAAAGAGAGAAAGACACAGAAAGTAGAGCACAGTCAATCCGCAGTCTTGTCTGACACTGTCCCTATACTCACTGTGGGCTGTTGGTTGAAGGGACCAGGGGTGCAGTAGCTCCACTCAGACCAAACTCTTCCAGGGACACTGACTGAATGACCGAGAACCCACATTGGGACACTCTCCCTCCCTCTTTTGCCCGCACCCCTCCGACTCCAATCTCAGCCAGGTTTAAAATAACCCCGAGCAGAGTCTGGGTGGTGTTGGGGGCAGCTGTCCCCCTCCCCCAAATCAACCCAGAGACTCCAGTGCTTTTTACTGTACCAGCTACCAACCATTTTGGCTGCATAATTTCCCTCCATCCCAGCAGATGATGTACATTCCTATGCAGCCTTTAGTTTTTCTTTGTGTACTCGCTCTTCCATTCGTCTCTGGCTTTTTTTCTTCTTTAGGCGATGTCTTTATGCCAAGGTGGACGCACCAACATAACCTGCAGTGCAACAGTAATCGTCTCCATTAACAATACAAATGGATCCTGTTTTGGGATGCAGTGCTTCATCATCACATCACAGAATTCAACGGAATGGTTAGGTTGCATTGTAGATGCTGTCGATTCTTTGGGCCTGGCATACGCTAGACAGGAGGCCCAAGACGTTGGCGAGAAACGCAGGAGTCAAAGTTGTGAACATTGGGGTGGGGGCATTTCAACATTCTCCCCCTGGCCTCCAGAGGCACCTGCTTGGCCTCTGGTCACAGAGTTTCCCGGGAAGATAAACAGGGCAGATTCCACAGGGAGGTCTATTCTGGTCGCAATGGGGCCATTTCCAAGATAGTCAGCAAACAAGTCCAGGCATTTCAACCCAGGCATTTCACAGCCTTAGTCAGGAATCACAGGGTATATATAAGAGTTACCTCATCATTTCACCGTAATCATCAAAATGGGGTTTGCGTTACCTTTCAAGTAAAATCCTTAAATTATTAACTTCAATTTACCCTGTTGACCTTCTGCAGAGCGGTGGTGGGCAGTGCGGCCAGCGTCCGGTAGTCCAGATTCAGAGGTCCAGTGCCCAGGTTCTGAGGGAACAGAAGGTTGAATGTCAGACCTACTGAGGGGGGGGGGGGAACACTTCCTGTCATACTACTCTCATGTGTCGCTCAGTAACTGACCAAAGCTACTTTGTCATTACATAAATATGTATTGAAGCACAAGTTTCCAGAACATTCCAATCCAAATATTATAGTAAATTCATCTGGACTGGAGATGTCCCCTTTCTGGTAGGGAGATGGTTGGTTGAGCTGAGGACTCGGAGGCCCAGGGGGTATCAGTCTCACCTCGGTCTCCTCTTCTAGCAGGCGAGTAGCCTCCTCACGCTCCAAGCGCATGCGCTCCTTCATCGAGAAAAGGGGGAGGTGGAGAGGAGGAGGACACCCAGCCACACACACACACACGTGTAATTATAGAGAATGAGGGTGAAATGAGTGAAGGTGGGATGGAAAGTGAAATAGGCAAAAAGACAAAGATGGAGAAATGAAGTGGCGGTGGGATGAGTGGAGATGGTGTACGGACGACCCAGACACATTGTGGGGGTAGGAGAAAGGGAGTGGGGGGGGGGGGTAAGAAAGAAGATAAAAGGAGAGAAAGGATAGAATCCACACACATTAGAAAAGTGCTCCGTTTATTTGCCACAGTAGCAGCAAAAGCATGCGAGGGAGGACTTGGCTACGTAGTCTCACTCACCACCTCTTCTCTCTCCCACTGGGACGTCTCTCGCGCTACCTCCACCTCCTAGGAAATAGATTTTTAGGTCAAAATGTTTCATATTAACGGGCATCCATTCTGTTATGCGTTTGAGGAAACATACGCTCCTTATTTTGTTAATCACTTTGCACTAGCACCTTTTGTTATTCTTTGGAGCATGGATTAAATGTAGTATATTTTTGCATCTCGGCCTCCTTGGTTTTACCTTGTCATGGTTTGTGCACCGGCCACCATCCATTGTAGCCTGAGCACAGAACCTCACACTGGATTTCTGCATCATATTATTCTCACCTTCTGTAGGATGTCCATCTCCTCAGGACTCAGGTCTCGGTCTATAGAGGAGATGCTCTCCATGCTGTTCTTACGCACGATGCCCGCCGCAAAGGGGTTGGCAATGATGCCCGGCGACGCCTGTGAAGACGCACAATAAACACAGCGTCCATTTTGAATCTGACTCTGCAACTGAGGGTCATTAACAACCCGGAATGGATGTCAGTTTCCCTTACCTCTATGGCGGCAGCGTTGCCTGGGTCGAAGCCGTCACACACCAGCATGAACAGTGTGTCTCCCACGGCGCGGAGCACGCGGACGGCCTCCGTGTGGGTCATGCCCAGCAGGCTGTGGTTGCTCACCTCCAGGATCCGCATGCCCACCAGCAGACGGCCGTCTCTGGCCGCTGCACCACTGGAGCTCACCTACAGCGGGCAATGCAGGGGGGGGGGGGGATAAGGCAATACCACTAAAGGGAAAACCATCTACATTGGGGTAGTGGTTGACCCGGTGAGAAAGACAAGACGTAATGCCTAAAGGTACCTTGGATATGAAGATGCCCTCATCGGTGGCGTCGAAAGGGTTGCCAGCGTGGCCTTTGGCACCGCCACGTATGCTGATGCCCAGCTTCTCTCCAGTCTGCTTCTGGATCACTATCTCCTGTATAGGGACACATAGATCAGGATATGGGACAGTGTGTGTGGAGAAGGGGACAGAAGGTGTGTGTGTGTGTGCGTAGGCCTGTGTGTGTGCGTAGGCCTATTTCCGTGTACATGTGTGTTTACGAGACGTCACCTGCATCCCCGGCGGTGAGGGGTCCCTGCGCACCAGCATGCGGATCTCCTGTTTGTTGGAGAGCAAGGCTTTAACAGCCTCCTGGTGGGTGGCGTGGCGCAGGTCGATGGTGTTCACCTCCAGTATCCTGTCCCCGACCCGCAGCCCACTCTGACACGCCAAGCCATGCGGGATCACCTAGCACAGGCAGACAGAGGGTGAGATACACAAACCAGGAAACATGGGAGCAGGGAAAATATATATGAGAGGAGAGAGCGAGCGAGCGAGCCACCTTCGAGATGAAGACACCAGGCTCGCTGATGCCGAACGGATGACTGGCATGGTCGCTGCCTCCCACGATGCTCAGTCCCAGAGGGCCGCCCGCCTTCACCAACATCACTTCCTGTCAGGAGAGGAAGTGAAGCGACTAACGTAAACAGTGTTGTCTATAAATTTTTATTTTAGGGACTTTGACTAGGACAGGGGCACCAGAAAAACAGTATCTGGAGAAAAACATCACAGACAGAGTGTTCCAGCAGACAAATACCAAATACACATTTCAACTCAATACCTTAACCCAGAGAGCCCCCTATTTGACAAGACCACAAACCATCTATGGAACTACCACATCTACTTGTAAATGAGACTAGACACAGGCCTAAGCTCTTAGTCAATGGAACAGACCCCACTTCTTGGCATTATTCACTCTGAATAATACAGCATTTCACTGGGCCCCACTAAAACATCCTAGCATACAGTATTCAACTTAGGTTAGGACTAAGTCTTCGTACCATCGTCTCTGGAGCTGGAGAGCAGTTGAGATAAAGGCCAAATGAGAAGGCATTAAAACTGGAATAAATCTGAAGGTCCTTCATGGTAACTAACCACCACCCTCACCACACTGTACCATCTTCCCTCTCTCCCTCAGTCTCACCTCGATGGGGTACTCGTCCTGCAGCGGCCGGCTCAGGTGGGTCCCGTGGGGCGAGTCGTCGTTGCCCTCCTCCTGATCGGGCGAGTCGGAGGGCTCTGGGGGCGGGGGGGAGTGGGCGCGGGCGCGGGACAGGCCCGGGGAGCCCCCTGCGGTGCCCGGCTCGGCCTGGTCGCGCTCCACCAGGAGGGCGATGGTGGGGGAGGTGCCGGTAAGCAGCGCTACTGCCTGGTCATGCCTGGCCTCTGTCATGTCTACACCATTGATCTGAATCCAACGGCACAACCAATGAGGGCGGGAATCAGTAGGCTGACTGACCAACCACAGTGTGTGACACTCAGGACTGGAGGCTCGGTGAGGGCGGACAGCCATGTGTTCAGACTCGTGTCATTACTGAGTAGAAGAACATCACGTTGCCATAAAGCTGCAAATCATCACTGTAAAATAACTCTCAATCATCGCTCAATATAGTACATTGAGATGTACCGTACCAAAGCAAGCCTGAGTGTTTGAGTGCATGTGTGACTGTGTGAGAGAGAGAGATAACTGAAGACACCAGGAGCCAGCATCCATACAGAGGAAGGGAGGCAGGCGGAGAGAGGAGAGAGAGGGAGGAGCAGAGGGCAAGCTAGCAAGAGAGGAGATTATCCTGGAAGCTACAGTAGGAGAAACCCTTTCTCCAATATTCCAATCTCAAAAAGTAGTCCTAAAAGTCCTGTCAACACAATATACTATATTTAAGACTTTGGCCAATCTGACTTATGTCCATTCTATCCAATTGCCTTGCTCACTGAAAACACCGAGGGCAATATCATATGATGACGGCCAAATGGGCTGATTGAGTCAGCAACGGCACGCAGAGTCGTTAATACTTCTCTACAGGGCCAGGCCGAGTTATACAGCTCCATCTCAGTACTGCTCCTAGACCTTGTCTTAAGCTGCAGAAATGGTCAACTATCCTATTACTTTGCAGGGGGAATTTGAGGATGGATTGCAGTCTGTAAACTTACATGAACGAGGTCCTGAGTGATTGAAGAAAGTGGCCGATTGGTCCTCTGGTCCAAGTGACAAACAGAAGCCAGCACTGACCATACAGTACCGGCTCTTACCATTGGCTGATATGCTTACTGTGGCTGCTGCTATGGTAATACATGCGGTTACCACGTCAGCCGTTCCAGAGTGTGTGTGTGTGTCCCCCCCCCCCCCTCTCACCACCACACCCAACAGGCAAGGAGACACAATGTGCATTAGTGGCCATGCAGAGAGAGAGAGAGAGAGGGAGAGAGGTGGCAAGAGCGCGAGAAATAGAGAGGGGGGAGAGAAAGAAAGAAAGCGTAAGGGAGAAGCAGAGAGTAGGTAGGAACAGAATCATTCATGGAGCCATTCTATGATCCCCCCTCAAATAGGAGGGAGAAGAGGATTTGGGAGAGAGAAAGAGAAACGGTTATGATTCAGAGAACGAGACAGGAGTAGCCATAGGAGACGAGGCCACCGCACCACACCGCACACAAACGTGACTGAGGTTAGCAAATGTTGAGATTGAATGAATCGAGATTGGTTCAGGGGAAAAAAATTAAAAAAGCTGGAGGAGCCTGTACAAAATCATATCAAGGCCCTATCTTTGCAGCCAATGGACCATGGTCATAGGTATGGGCATGAGGGTACATGCAACTCTGGCAAGACCGTGCTACAGAACGAGAACACCATTACGATGCCAAAGAGAGGCGCGAACAGTGAAGCAGCATGCAGCAGGAACCTTGGCTTCAGCTGTCAATCACATACATATCAGCTAAGGTCATGTTTGTCCAGCCACTGCGTCCCAAATGGTTCCCTACTCCCTATAAAGCTCACTGCTTTTGACCAGAGCCCACAGGGAATATGGGTGCTATTTGGGACGCAGCCTAGATGGACTGGCAGCAGCGGCACAGGACAAGCAGAGGCCCAATTCTCTCAAGTGGGATAAGTGTTAGTTGTCATTATAGTTGTGTTTGTTTTGGAAGTAGCAACCGGTGTGTGCACGCTTGGTTGTCGAATGGGTGTGCGCTTGCTTGGTGTGTTTTGCAGGAAGTTGACACAGACCGAACCCAAGCTAATCCAATTCATCTTAAGACAAGACTAGACTTGGGGATCATAACAGTGTAATGCGGAATACTTTGCTGCAGTAAGTTTTGCATGATCCCTTCACTAAAAGTGAACAAACGGAAGAATAGGAGTGGGAAAGAGTTGTCTTTCACTATGGCAGTACCTGATCAAAACCATCTGTCACAGTTACAAAAAGAACAGGCAGCCTTCATTTCAACATAGCTGAATGCACTCACTATGCAGCAAGTCACTCCGGAAAACAGTGCTTGCTAAATGACTAAAATACGTATGTTAACATTTCAACTAAAACATTGGCATGAAAAATCAAAGAATTTAAATGAAGACAGGAGGATAAGGGCGAGAGAGGAGAGAAAAGCATTGGTGAGGTCCAAAATGGCTCTATTCCCTGGTCAAAAATAGTGCACCACACAGGGAATAGGATTCCATTTGGGACGGCTCCATGGGGCTAAAAACAGAGGAGTGGAGCAGTACTCACGGTGATGACCCTGTCCCCGACGCGGAGCGTGCTGTCTCGGTGGGCCGCCCCTCCCTCTGCGATTCGGGAGATGTAGATCCCCTGAAGAGACGGACAGAGTCAGGAGACCGATCATAATGCGACGCCCTTCGGTTTAACCTACAGTGACGTGTCTGCTAGCTGTGTACCTGGTCACCCAGGGAGGGTAGGGGGTGAGACTGGTGCAACAATGCACTGCTAGCTCCATCACTGCCAGTCAGTCTATTCTGGGATGGCGGTTACCACAGGGTCAGCAGGGGACGTCCCGTAACGACTACTTCACACAGCCAGGACAAAATATAGCCTTGCACGCCTATATTCACGGTCACTAGTCTAATGCCGCTCTCAATAGTTGGCTTGGGCTTGTTCAGAAGTATTTCTGTGTTGGGTTGTGAGCACAAGAACACCATAATGCCTTTTATTACACTCCACTACCAACAACAACGCAAACAAATCCAATATTTAGCTGAAAACCTATACAAAATATTGAGAGGTCGCACTCAACAAAAATGGTAATAATTCAATCCTACTGCAGTAAAAAGTTCAGAGGTTAAAGTTCAGAGGTGGCTAAGGCTACAGGCCAGTAACACCTCATGGACAACAGAGTCCGCCGCTCACGGTGACACGGAGACCCTGAGTCCTCCAGTCCCTTTGCCTGAAGAAGAGAGTTCCACAAGCTGCAAGGATTTGTCACATGCTCCGAATACAACAAGGGTAGAGTTTACCGTGAAATGCTTACTTACAAGCCCTTAACCAAACAGCGCAGTTCAAGAAGAGTTAAGAAAATATTTACCAAGTAGACTAAAGTAATAATAAAAAGTAACACAATAAGAATAACGAGGCTATATACAGGGGGCACCGGTACCGAGTCAGTGTGCGGGGGTACAGGCTAGTTGAGGTAATTTGTACATGTAGGTGGGGGTGAAGTGACTATGCATAGATAATAAACATCATGTACACGTGCAAAGTGCAGGCCTACTCCTAGCCCGCCTCAACAGAGACCATCTTGATCCATTCCAGAAAAGGCACAACATGACTTAGACTCCAGCGGTGAGCGTGCGTCTCAGTTTCTGTCCGTGGGCTCCCTGGGCTGTGGGGGTCTGTTTGAGAGCAGTATTGCACAGGACATGTAGCCATGAACGTTGCCAATGCGGTGGCCCCAAAAAATACCCACATCCCAGTTACACAGGACCTATCAGGTGTCAAGGCTCGCTATTCATATCTGTCTCCTTGGCGACGGCTGTAAAACGTCAGGAGTGGAAAAGTGGCTGTCTGAATGATGGAAACCTTGGAGGGGTTGAAGGCTATGACTGGGCATTAAACAGAAATAGGTAGGAAACGTACCACTCCTGACTAGACTTCTCCCTCTAATGCTGTAGCTAGTGCAGTTAGAAGTTGCCGTTGACTTGTGAAGTGGGACAACCTGACACCACACACGGTGTTTCACCACGAAGGGATTAAATATTCATCAGGGATGAAATGGCGTCCAATACTCCTCCACCACACGACCTAGATATGGAAACTCTACGGCGTGTCTCACTGTGTCTACTGTACATTCAGCAGGTACGTGTGTGACTCTGTGTCTGCTGTACACTAAGGACGCGCGTCTCTCTCACCAAGTCCCCCGTGCGGTAAGCTGTGGAACCCTTGCCCCCGGCGATGCTGAAGCCCAGGCCCTTGTCGTTGCGGACCAGGCAGGCAGACCGCCTGTGTCGGGGGCCTGCGGGGGAGCTGGCCTCCATGCAGAAGGGCAACCCGCTGGCCCGTCTCTCCCGGGGGAAGTAGTCGTCCTCGGGCCTCAGCGGCGTGGTGGTGATGGCGTTCTCCGGCTCCACCATGTGCTCCCGGATGACGCTCATGGAGACGGCGGTGCCCGAGCTGCGCAGGGCTTCCACCGCCGTGTGGTGCTCCGCCCCCTGGAGGGCCACGCCGTTCACCTGAGAGGGAGGGAGCAGAGACCATGGTTCACATGGCTCTCTCTACAGTCAAAAGGCCTGTTCATGTAGACCATGAACGCAACATCTTATCGTGCGTGCACAGACTTTACCTCGAGGAGTTTGTCTCCCACTTTGACCCCAGCCCGGGCCGCAGGTCCGTCCTCAGACACCCTGGAGATGAAGATGCCCTGGAGGGACAGACAGACGGACGGACTCTAGTACACAGTCACAAGGCCCAATAGGTCCGCAGAATAGGAAAGCGTCCCAAATAGTACCCTGTTCCCCATGTAGTGCACTACTTTTGAACCGGGGCCCTGTAGAGCAGTAAATGGGGAATATGGGACGCAGCCCATCGGTACATTTAGGAGTGTCCACAGCGGTCCTCGGCCCTCACCTCATCATCCCCCTTGTAGGGTGTGGATCCCTTTCCTCCGGCTATGCTGATGCCCAGACCCCCAGTTTGCCGTAGAATGGTCAGGTTGTGCTGGAAATGGAGGAGAGGGGGTCAGCGCACTGAGTGGAGACGCCCCCATACAACAGCCCTATCGTCAGATAGACAGGCTGGGACAAGAGGGATGAGGACTGCGGCATTGACACAGACTAGGGACAGACAAGACAAGACAGGGGCTACTCTGGTCTCAGGGCTAAACTCAATTCAAGTGTATGTTGAATGAGGGGAAAAAACAAGAGCGTGTTGCCTTGCATCTCACATTGCAGAGTAGCTACATGAACTTATCAAAAGGCGGCCATTTTGCCGTTGAAGCAGGAAGAAAGCAGTATCATTAAACAGTAGTACTAAACTAATTACCCATCATATCACAATGCATTGACATTAGCCCAAAGACACAGTGAAACAACTGGACAAACACGTATTGCTTTTGACATAAAAACAGTTTCAGACACTAGCACGAAGGTGTGTATTTGAGGAGGGGGCTGTATGTAACACAATACTATGTCATGGAACAGTCACAACGGGGGGGGGGGGGGGGGGGGGGGGGTACACACACGAGACACTACGAATCATAACATGTATGGGTCTGAACTGGGTGTGTGAATGCTGTCCGCGCAAGCCATGCAGAGTGGGGGGGGTGAGGGTGAGAGATAAGTGGGAGCGAGAGAGGAAAGAAAGAGTTGAGTGAAAGTGCTGCGTTGGTGGGGGGGGGGCAGCGGAGGGTGATTCCGTTGGGTCGTCAACGACGACAAGGCTCCGTTCTCTCACAAACTCGTTGTCACCGTTGCAAAATGCAAACACGGGCACATGACGCACATGCCAACCAATCCACAGGAATCCTCACCAGACGTGCAGTCACTCACCAAGGATTCCCCCATAAATCCGAGCCACACAATCACTCCATTATGAACCGTGTTACATCTTTGAAGGTCATTTTAACCAAATGAATGATCAAATATACTTTTATGCCATTACGAGGTACATACCACCATCGACAAATCACCAAAATGGAATTTCTCGTGGAAGAATGGTGTTGCATCCCTCCAATAGCATTCCAGAATCTATGCCAAGGTGCATTGAAGCTGTTCTGACTCGTGGTGGCCCAACGCCCTACTGAGACACTTTGACTAGCACCAGTGTTACACTAGCGTATACACTTACGTTATACTGGGGAAACAGAGTTGTTTCCATAGCTAGGGCTGACAGTGAGGACTTGTGAAGAGCAGAATCAAGAACCTCTGCATAATCAAGACAGTTGCTTTGTGAGAAGGTGTTAAAGTTCACATTCAGCCATTGTTCCGTAAATACCAGCTGAAAAGTACCAGTGGCCTGGCTTTGACCCCAAGTGAGAGCAGGTCTGCTGGAGTCATGGCCCAGAGACACGGGTGCCAGCCCGCATAGATGGAAATAGAAAAGTCTGAGACTTTTGGGTAAAACACTGGGGTAAATCCTGAATGGAAATGCACCACGCATGTCGGTGTTTCCTTTATTTTGGCAGTTACCTGTAATGCTACCACTCAAATGGCACCATCCTATCATTTCAAAACGAACGTTAATATAATACAGAAATAAAAACATCCATCCCAAACAATGGACATTTAACCAGAATCGTATTTACTGTGTCAGGTGTTTCACATATCCTTGGTGTCTCTATTGAATGTTAAGTTCTGAACAGAACTGATAAGCTGCTCGGTGGTTCTTGAGCTATTCATCAGAGCAGATCATTGAGCAAAGGGCTTACACTCTGGACTGAAATCACCGTACAGAGCCAGGCGGAGTCCCAAATGGCACCCCATTCCCTACATAGTGTGCTACTTTTGATGTCAAAAGTAGTGCACTATATAGGGAATAGGGTGCCATTTGAGACGTAGCCCGGTGTGTTTCTTTTTCATACGTTGATAGATGGACGGTGTGGTACCAGTGGAAACGGCTGGTTTTGGTATACCATTCAACTTATTTCATGATGCACATGTTCTCACAAAAAGGTACGCAATTATTTTAGATATCTTTTAGAAGACACATTTGTCCTGGTTAGAAGTTCCATCTGTGTGGGCCAGATCCCTGCTAGTGCCTGGTGAGAAACTAAAACCTGAAAGAAGACGGACCTCCATCACAGACAGCAGCACAAGCAGCCCATTCACTCCAGGGCCTCTCAGCCTGAACAGGGGGATGAAGAAGAGGAGAAGAAGAAGAGGGGGGGGGGGGGGGCGAGCCACAGCGTGGTAGAACCCGACAATGGGGTAGGACGTCATTGAATGTAAACCAGATTTGCACCAGATAAAATCTACCCACCTTTCTTACAATTCGTATAACCTTATTGTTACAGATATCATTTGAATCCTATAACCCTCTGTCCATTTTGGTCCCCTTCAAGTTCTGTTAGTCCGCTTCGAGTTCTATCACGCTGGTGGTCCAACAGAGAGTTGTGGTGAACATTTCCCTGGCGATTGGCTTGGATTAATCATGGATTTTTGTGGGCTATTTTTCGGTTCCCCTCTGAGAGCCAGCGGGTGGGTGAATGGGTGAGTGAGTGGGGGAACGAGAGAGAGAGGGGGGGGGAGTGGATGGATGGAGTGAGAGAGAGTAAGTACAGACCTCTTCCTCCTCAATTCGAGCAGGCTCAATCAGCAGATTATTGACTTGATCAAATGACACCCCCTGTTAGGACAGGAACCAGCGAGAGGCATGCGGATTAGTGAGGCCAAAATAACTAAATATGCACACAAGCATACTCCAACCAAAACAAAAATCGGATAAATCAAAAACAGAACACCGCACACACACGCATACAAACACGTCAAAGAACAATAACACACACACACACACACACATACATTCAGCCACAGGGATAAACCCCAAAAGGTCATATCCACTATTGTATAGTGGTTGAACTAGGGACTACATTTGATACGGCCAATTTCATCGCCAGTTGAGGTCATTTGAACAGTGGCAACATCGGTCACACACATCACTCACTCCCCAGCCACCAGAAGCGGAAGCAGGCAGGGGTGGAAACTCGAGACCCAGGATGAGGTGAGTTACAGGCCACACGGGGAGGGCAGCTTGTGTTCAGAAAGAAAAGCGGGGGAAAGAAAGCAGTGGCTCCCAGCGCAAAGTCCCCTCCAGCCTATAGACAGACACCACAGGAAACCCTGTTCCCCTTTGTAGTCATTTCATTTATACACATTCTACTGTGCAGCAGTCGTTTTTCAGATTGATTACAAACATGATTGACAAGTATCTACAAGTACTACTCAAAAAACCCAGGAATCAGATCATTATATCCAAACACCTCAAATCAACATTAGATATTGTATGACTTTGCATGTACTCCAAGTGATTGTGTTTGCAGAGCTAAAAGGTGACAGCCTCACACAAAATAATTGTGAAAAGCCATTGGTGCGTTTCCCTTCAATGTGAAATCTGGATCAAAATGGTGAGAGATTGTTCCGTGCTGTAGGTGTACATTTAGCAAAAAGCGGTTTGTCTGGGTCTCAACATTTCCACCTCGGCCAAGAGAAATTCTGGATGGTCGGTAGACAATCAGGCACCACACACAGACACACACCTCCATCATTCAACGCACATTAGTTAGCAGCGCTAGTGGTGATTACGATTAATAATCAATTTGAATACAATAATTGTCTTCCGAGTCATACATTTCAAGAGCCATATCCACACACTCTCACTAACACACAAATGTAGGAAAGCAGGTAAGGGAAAGTTCATTAACCAATTAAAAACACAACAGCAGACAGCAAATGATACGGAGAGAAGCATAGTACTGAGGTGGGCAGACAGAGGCATGGTGAAGGAGGCCAGCATAGGAGTCTAGTGCACAGCTGATGGGGTTGGGGATTCATCATCTTCACTTTTTACTAAGCAGATTTGATGGGTATTATTGATAAGTAGTCCTTGAGATGCTCAGAGGAGCCACAAGAGGGAGCTCCACTCTGAGCAGTCTGGGTAGTGTGTGGATAAAATAATATGCGTTTGTCCAAAATGGCACCCTATTCCCTGTATAGTGTACGACTTTTGACCAGGGATTAAGGAGACATTTGGTACACAGCCTTTGACTAAAGGAGTGAAACGTGTCCATGTCCGAAGCGTTTAAACAACTGACACCTGATTTGGTGTGCGCTGGTTGTCCGTTCGTAAGACCGTCGGTCTGTCTGACGACATTTACAAAACGTTTATCAAATACTGTTAATGAGAAAATCCACTCGTTAGTTATTATGTCTTTTATCAAGTTACCGAATACCGGCTGCCGCCGTCTGTGAACGTAAGAACGAGACCTGCTTGTGTGGGACAGAGAGAGCAATGTAAAAGCACGAGTGCAAAGCCATAAGACAACTCCCGGCAAACATCCCCGGCAAACATCCCCGTATCCATTGGTTTGTTTTTCCTATGCACAGCAACACGGCATGCAATGTCATCTCCTATATCGAATCCAATGCCAGCAGTCCAGACCGAATGCAGGTTGCATGGTGACAGATCGACGGGGAGCTTCTATGCACTTGCGTGTCTAGGGGGTGCATAGAGGCGAGCTGCAGGCCAGTAACATGTCAGCGTGAAGAGAGAAGGTGTGCAAGAGCTTCATTCAACTGTCAGCTTCATGAGGCAAAACGCAAAAGGAAAAACTAGTCCCATGGTTGTCCTGGCTAATTTGAAATTGGGATACATGGTTAGGGCGTGGAGTTTCGCGTGACCAGCTGACCCCTGTTAGTCTAGTTATCAGAAAAAACATGAGGGCCCTGAACACGATAGCTGCATGATATGATAGTGTGTACATTTCAGTTTTGTACAACTACTCATTATAGACTATGTTCATATTGTAAACATGTGTTCTCTACCCCCCCACCCCAGCCCACCACGAGCCCAGGTTACCTTGACCGGCTGCAGGGAGGAGTTGGCATGAAGCAGACTCCTATCCTCCAGCTCTGGCTCTTCTATCCTGTTGTGGCGCTGTGGAGTTACCATACACTCCTCCCCTTCCTCCTCCTCCTCCTCCTCCTCCTCCTCCTCCTCAGGGGCAGTGTGGTGCGAGGCGGGGTGTTGGGCCAGGTGAGCGTCGGGGCTGAAGCCCTGCAGTAACGCGGCCACCGCCTCGGGTTTTGGCAGCTTGGTGATCTTGAAGTTCTTCTTGTAGTGCGGCGTGTCCTTCCTGATCAGACGCTGCTTCTCCGTGGGGAACTGGGGCCTCTGTTGTTCCTCTTCGTAGCTGTGTGGGACCCCATCCTCGCCCTCCTCATCGTCACCATTCTCGTCCCCACCCCGGTACACAGGCTCCTCTGCAAAGTGCACCGTGGGCTGGTGGGAGAGGGGATGGTGTGAGTAAAGGGAGAGAAAGAAAGAGCAGGAGGGAAGGGATCGTATTCAAGACGAGGACATCTCTCAAGTTACTGTTATGCATGATTAATTAATTGACCTGACCAGGAGAAAGTGTATAACTAGGGAACATAGTTTTTCCTGGCCAAGTAAAACTCCAGGTCTTAAAAGGCAGCTCCAGTACTAGGAGGTGATTGTAACAGACTGTCATAGTAGTGAATAGTGAAACTCACCTCTACGTACTCCACCTCCATCTCATCTAGTTCCTCCTCCTCCTGGGGCCCACGCCCACCCACCAGGTCTGTGGTCATCAGGCCCCGCCTCTCTTCGTGGGAGTTGGCCGAGGCCGTGCTGTTGGACGCCGCAGAGTCGTGGCTCTGATTGGACAGATCGCTCAGCCGCTTCTCCTGCAACCACCAATCACACGGGCGGAACGGAAAAACAGAATCCTGGATTGGTGACCAACAGGTAACACTCAGATGCTGTCAGAACGTTACACAATGACCCATGACGCTGACACTGCCCAGAAAGAACCCACTTCTTACTTGGGATACACATGCTTTACTTTGTGTGCCTGTCTCCCAAATGGACCCTAGTCAAAAGAAGTGCACTATAATGGGCAATAGGGTGACATTTAGGACGCAACCTTTTATTTATATTTGTGCTCATGGATCTCAAGTAGGGTGCCATGTAGGATGTCCAGTGGCGTGTTGGTGATGTGTTGTACCTCAGCACCAGGGGACTCCGTCTCTCCATCAGCTCTGGAAGTGTAGGCCTCATTCCTCCTCTCCTCAATCCCTTTCTTCATCACTTTCAGCTCACTGTGGTGTGGTGTCGCCCGCCGCTGGAGACCCTGTACACACGCACCAGTAAACTCCCCAGACTGACAGTCAATTACAGACAGTCCTCCTCAGGCAAACAGTAAATCAAGACCCAAGGACAAAGTAGGACCGACTTGTGACGCTGCCGAAACAATGACTGATTGTCTGACTGGACGCCCTCTCCATCATGTTACTTTCACCTGAAGCCCTGTCAGATCAGAGGTCATAGTGGGAAAGGAATGGACAAGGAAGCGAAGTTGAGAGCCAGCCATCGAGTGCTTCACTTTAGAATGTGTTGGCTCGCGCAGTGCAGGAGTCACGTGAACAAAGCTCCTTATCAGCGACCGGGGTTCAATCCACACGTCCGCCATTCCCCACTGTTTCTCCCACCTGCCTGTATCCCCCTCTCATTTCATAACTGTCCAAATAAAGTGCCAAAATAACCTACAAAATGTATTTAAAAACAAAGTGTATTCATTCTCTCGTTACGCATTGTGTATTATGTACTACTAGTGTTATAATTTGTCTCTCTGCATTGTTGGGAAGGGCCTAATAGGTAAGCATTTCATTGTTCGTCTACACATGTCGCTTATGAAGCATGTGACAAATACAGCTGTATTTTGATTTCTCTTACCCTGCGCTCCGCGGCCGCCTCGTCGTCCTCCGCCTCCTGCTTGGTGGTCTCCTCCTGGAACTGGATGACTGACACGCGGTTCAGATTGCTGTCTGTCCAGCTGTCGTCCACACTGTTCTGGAGCAGGTTCTCTGTAGGGAGAGACCGTATCGAAGAGAGGGACCGAGTTACAAATCAGGTCGGACCTTCCAACAACTCTAACAAGATAATGAATTACTGGATTGAAAAAAATAATGTTTTGATGGTACATGGGATGAATGGATGTTAGGAGAAGTGATGGTAACTAAATCTGGGTTGAGCGCGACAGGAGAGCGAGAAGGACTCTGGGTTATAAACACAGGCTACGCTTCCAATAGTTAACATTAGATGAAAGCAGGATAGATGAGCATTGTCACTGGACTCAAACGGTCATCGTTATGGAGCAGGGAGCTGGTCAAACGTTACACTTCCAGCGTAGCAGGTGAAACACCTACCGTGTAGCCCTTATGTTAGAGGAAGTGAAGGAAAGAGGATATGCAGAGAGAGAGAGTGAAGAAAGAGGTAAAGAAAGTCTGTAAATAGTGAAAAACCTAGGACAAAGCTGAGAACAGAGGTAGTGAGAGAGGAAGAAGATCATGATGATGACAGTGGTGTAAGGCTAACTCACCCAGGCTAGAGGAAGGCTGCTGGGGTAGCAGGTAGCAGGTGAGCACCTTCTCCCCGGTGCTCTCCTCATCTTCCGTCTGGAACTTGAGCATGGGCTGGGACTGGTTCTCTGCCAGCCACATGGCCTTCAGGTTGAGGTTGGCCAGGGCAAACGGGAGGTTCTGTAACCTGTGCACACCACACAAGACCGTTAACAACATGGACGCAACATATGGAAAGTACTATTCTGATTTATAAGAATACATCCGGTGTGGCTCAGGTGATAGAATATTGCGCTGGCAACGTCAGGACCGTGGGTTCAGTTCCTGCTGAGGCAACTCATATGGAAATATGCACGCCCTGCCGTAACTCGTTTTTGGAAACAGCGTCTGCTAAACTGCATATATTACATTACTATTCAATTGTAAGGCTTGATAAAAAAAGGATCAAGTGAAGGATCTCAGATGACCTGAGGAGCGGCGATACTAGATATAAGAGAGGATCGCACCAACGAGCTGCGGGACCTATATGGGAGGCGTAGCGGGGTTACCTGTTCCCTGCCACGTCTAGCACGTGGAGCTCGGTGGCGTCGGCCAGTTGAGCAGGCAGCTTGGCCACACGGTTGTCCCTGAGGGAGAGCACGTTGAGGCTGGCGCAGCCGCCCAGCTCATCGGGTACGCTGCCCAGCCGGTTGCGGTCCGCATTCAGGTTGGTCAGCTTCTTCAGCTTGCCCAGCGAGCGAGGCAGAGTCTACAGAGTTAAACATTTACACATTTCATGAATATTAAAAATAATGCATCTCAAGGGGGTTGTTAAAAGGCAATGAACTGTACATTTGTTCTGAACCAAAGAAACTTGGTTATAAATGCAGTGGTTCTGCACCTGTAAGAGGTTCTCGGTCAGCACGAGCTCCGTCAGGTTCTCACACTCTCCTATGGAGTCGCTCAGGTGGGTCAGTCGGTTCTGGTCCACTTTCAAGATGGACAGCTGCTTCAGAGAGCCTGGAGAAACAACAAACATCGAGTCAGCCGGGTCATATTCATTAGCGCACATCGTAGCAAAGCGTTTTGTAACGGAAAATGAAAACGTGTTTATTGGACAAGTTCAGGTCCCCTTTGAAGTCAGTTATTGTCTGTTTGGTTCATAATGAACATGAGCAAGCTTTTATGTCAATTTACTAGCATTATTTCCCCAATAGGGGGCAGTGTAGTTCTTCATGAGTCAAGTGCATTACCTTCAATTGCATTCATGCAACGATAATGTCCATGGGTCTACTTATTGGTAAAAAGCAGACACCTTGGCAAAGTACTTTTAAAAAAGTTCAGTTTGACAATGAAGCTACTGTGTAAACCAGTTCAGGTGAATAAGGCACTGTACAAAGGGACAGAATGCCATCAGTTAATCTTTTCTCCCTCCCTCCTTGCATCCCTCTCCTTCTCACCTATGCTGTCAGGGACCACCTCCAGGAGGTTTTGTGTGAGCAGCAGGTCAGTGAGGGCCAGCAGGCCGCTCAGCTCCGAGGGCAACTCCTCCAGGCGGTTCTCTGACATGTCCAGACACACCAGCCTCCGCAGGTTCCCCAGCTCCTACACACACACACACAGGCACATCAATGTCGTTTTTAGTGTGAATACTCACTCAAATGTACGTGATGGGTTTCATACTGAACAATATTCTGAGTCTAAGCGAATAAGATGGGCATAGATGATGAGCCAGGACCATACTCACTGGTGGTAATGAGGAGAGCTGGTTACGGTCCAACCAAAGCTCCCGTAGCTTAGGGAGAGCACCAAGTGTGTCTGGCTGTTAGAGATAGAGGGGAAAAAGAGAGAGAAGGTAAACAGAGGGCATGATGTATGTCATCGTTGCTCTGCTTTGTGACACGAGGCCAAGCGATCAGGTGTACTGAGCCAATGTACGCTAAAGCGAGTGGGAACAAACACGCAGCATCCACTTAAATATGCATCATTTGGGAAGAGAAGAGGTGGGGTGGCTACATAAACACACATCATACGCCCCAAATACCCCCATTCCACTCTGGGGTCCCCAAATGGCTGTGGAAGGGGGCAAGATTCAACTGAAAAAAACAAACTATATATGCACACCCACGCACTGTGCCTGTTGGCTATGCCCATAAACCAAACAAAGCATGTTGCTATCCAAAACAAGATGGGTCCTGTTCCAATTCAATATGGGAAAAAAACATTATCCCTGCGGGGCAATTCACTTTGAGCTCCAAAAAAGGAATTGGGAATCAATCCCAGAGAACACAAAACCTGTACAAATGACCCCAGACTGTATCTGAGTGATAAATGACATTAAAAGACTTAGCATCCCTGTCAAGGCTGAGCAGTGTACAGTATGACAGGCAGGGTGTCAGGCGGTAGCATGACGTCAGGTTGTTTGCTCAGACTACGCCCTTGTCAGCTCAACAGGCACTGTTTACCCTGTCCCAATGAGAAGGCTAGCCAGGCAGGCGCTCCCATGCTCAAACAAACAGGACTCAAGGGTACAACTACGGATGTGTCCCAAATGGCACCCTATTCTCTTCATAGTGCATGAGGGCCCATAGCGCTCTGGTAAAAGTAGTACACACATTATATATATATATGGAATAGGGTGCCATTTGGAGCTTGTTCTTACCAACACTTCCAGTTCATTGCTGCCCAGGTCCAGCTGTTCCAGTTTCACCAGGAAAGAGAGCGACCTGGATAAGAGGAACAATCAATCATAAAAACCCTGAAGTAATGGGGACTACTGCATAGACACAGTCTTGTTGAAACACACTCAGTTTGAGAACAGATTTATAATCTATACAGAAACACATCAAGGCGACATCTGGACTGTTACAGTCAGGACCAGATATGCTAAATCACTAAGCATCACGCCCCAATCTTTCACACACAGTCACGACAAGCCAAGCTTGTCATTCAGCAATCACAAATTGACAGTCTGTCCCTATGACAACAACTGCATCAATAGAGAAGGGAGCTACTACTGCGGTTAACTAGTGAACAGATACACTAGTGACGATTGAGGTCTCCATTGTGCTTCAAATCACTAGTCATATCATCAAGGAGTCCTTTTTAGGAAACAACCACCTTTGCTAGCATGGAGGGAGGCTGGGAACTATGCCAGGCTAAAGAGGGCACTTACGTGGGCAGGGACTTGAGCAGGTTCTCCCTGAGCTCCAGCGTCACCAGGTTGGCCAGGCTGCAGGAGAGAGGGAGGAGGAGAGGTTAGTCAGATGGGGTGTCTGCTGGTCCTGGTTAACTTGGCATGGCGATGGGACTCGTCCATCTGGTCACTCAGAGCAGTCAGTCTGTCTGTCTGAGAGCCCACTGTGTCATGTAATTAGGCCTGTACCAGTGTCTTTCATTTTACAGAACGAGGAGTTCAAATGTTTAGAGCAAGAAGGAAACCCGTGTCGGAGTTCAAATACCCATTCATGCAAGGTGGTTGGTCTGCATATTTCATTGGTGTGTGTACTTACTTTCCTATGTCGTTGGGCAGTGTCTGCAGTGACACGTCGTTGAGGGCCAGGTGGGCGAGCCCTCGCAGCTGAGTGAAACCATCAGGCAACCTAGTGATGAGGACAGAAGACAGGAAAACAGATGGAAAGGGAGAAGGAGCGAGCGCGAGAGGGCGGAGAACGAGCGAGCGACCCGGGGGAGGGAGGGATCGAGCGAGCCGGGGAGAGAGAGTGAGTGAGACGAGAACACGAGAGAAAGTAGGTAGTTTCTCAATGGCCCTTCAACACCAGCCCTTGAAGCAGTTGGAATAGCTTCCTCCCCTGCCTATGTGTGTGTCCCAAATGGCACCCTATTCCCTTTATTGTGCACTACCTTTGACCAGGGCCTGTAGTGAACTATATAGAGAATAGGGTGCCATTTGGGACGGACACACATTATGTGCCCAGATCCATCTGACAAAGCACTCACCATCACCACTGCTGCCAACAGTTATTTTCCTATTCTATAGGAGGAAGCTGCAGCAGGGAGAGGGTTTGCCTTGTCGAGCATTCCACTTCTATACTTAATACCATGCTAGTTTCTGGGTCAGCGAACAGCGTACTGTAGCCTCACAAAGCCTTGTTCTCCTCTAGACGTTTTGCTCATGTACATAATCTAGTACTGAGAAAGGTCCTGCTCTGAGCCTTTGACACATCTGGGCGACAACTTGAGATATAAATATATAGCAACTTGTTAAAATATTTCTTTGTCCACTTCATTGTTTTGGGTTGTTTATCTTCAAGGCCATTATGGAAAGAAAGAATGAATCACAAGTATGACAATGAACTACTGAAGTGCACCTCCCCCCACGTATCTCAAATGATAACTTGGTATGGCCCAGACATTTCCTCAAAGGCAACAGGAAAGACAGAGAGAGAGAGAGGCGGCCCTGGACTGATCCACTAACCTGGAGAGGGGGTTTCCACTGAAGTCTGCAATCTCCAACGCCTTGCAGAACTTAATGCTCTCGGGGATCTCAGGAATGTCTGCGGAGAGAGTGAGTGGGGGGGGGGGGGGCACACTCAGCACGATAGACACAGACAGCGGGGTCACATTCTACTGAGACCACCATTTCAGGTTCCCCTCCCTTGTAATCACTAGCAGATGGGCTGGTGATGATGGGAGGGGGGACAAAGAACAGGGATGGATGGGGCAGAAAAGAGGACGAAGAGAAAAGGGAAACCCCTTCACCTGTTCTCATTGACAAGACTATGATAATTACCATATTTTTCTTTCTTACATGATCAGACATTCAAGTAACAGTCAGTGTCGATGTCATCAGCCTGATCGGTACCATTTAAAAACGCTTGACGCGCACACACACACACACACTCTCTCTTTGGGGGACTACATTAAGGTTGGTCTGTATCTGAACCTTAGATGTATGTATACTGCCAGAACTTGGCCCTAACCTAACCTACACATAAGTATGAAATCCATGCTAGGTTTAGGAGCCTGGTCCGACACATGGAGACTGGTTAGTGTGTTACTCTCCTGGGCAATAGAACCAAGGCAGCAGTAGCTGAGCACAGATGGACTAAGTCGTTAGGCCACATCTCCCACAGCTCTTGGCTCGGCTGGCAGCCCCTGATGCAGTCGGTCTGTGGCACCAGGACAGATGTCTCATATAAACACTCCCCACTATATAATATTTACATCAAGGACACA
Source organism: Salvelinus alpinus (assembly GCF_045679555.1). Classification (NCBI taxonomy): domain Eukaryota; kingdom Metazoa; phylum Chordata; class Actinopteri; order Salmoniformes; family Salmonidae; genus Salvelinus; species Salvelinus alpinus. The sequence goes on from NC_092095.1 coordinate 32,104,009, forward strand.
GAGGGCAACGACAACTAGGACTAAATAAACCAGGAAACATTTGAGATCGGTTTGACATATACGATCGAAGGTGGCATTGACTAGAGCGCCTGGCATTGGTTTCTAGGTGGGTATATGTAGAGTTTAAATCCCAGATCACTTTTCTTACATGCCCTTCTGTCTCCGTGTTTAACTAACAGGGCTGGCAAGGCCAGGAGTGAGTTGGGACATTGGTGAGTCGAATGTGTTGTTTTCAGCTTGTTGGTGCTGTACTGTCTGCCACAGAATCTGTTTCTATTGGTCTATAAGGCAATTGCCTGCTTGCTCGTATTTTGTGAAGCTTGTCTGCCCATGAATGCAGGTTTTAGCTCTAGGTCTTACTTTCTTGCTGGTTCTCTGAAAGTGGTGTTTGCAGCATGCTTGCCAAAGCAGCATTTGTTATTTATTAGTTGGTCGTTAAAATAATTGTCTGTTCATTGTGGTCATTTGCATGCATGGTTGCAATATGCTGGTATTGAACCTGGTTTTGACCCCAGCAGAGGAGGCCACCGACCGAGTGAGTGTGTGTGTGTGTCCTAACCGTTTCTGGAGATGTCGAGCTCCACCAGCTGCATGAAGTTGGCCACCTCAGGAGGGAGCCTCTGGATCTCATTGTCACTCAGGCCCAGCTTCCGCAGGTTCAGAAGTCTAAAGAAAGGCTGAACAGACACAGGGAATTACTGGGTTAGGACAACAAAAAGCTTGGACAAAAGATAGATTGTGTTTTGAAACACGTCAGCTTTTAATAAATAAAAGAGCACCTACGCATTGAAAAATGCCATCAACGTTTCCTTTTTGGAATAGGACTTTACCCGGGTCAGACGATGACCCCTTTCCATCGAAGCCTTCGCTGGCATATCTAAACTCCCACTGGGTTAAGACACTTTCAAACTGCAGCATGTATGCTAAACCCAAACAGTCAACTCAACATTTGTCAATGCGATCAAAGAGTTGGAAGGGTCACCTAAATGCAGAGCGTTGAGCTGTATATCGTGCTGTTCACCAGAAAAGTTCGATTGTGGGACTTTTGATGCAGTGCACAATTTATCAGCATTTCTACTAGCTCAATTCTCTCCACTCCATCAACCCCTCAAACCACACTCTGTAGACTGTCAAACCCCAGGTTGCAAACACATGATCAGAAATATACCACTACACAAGTCCCTGGATTTTTACCAGAACAGGCCTAGCCTACATCTTTCTTCAGGATTTCTTTGAACCGATTCCATCGGCATGTCCCTAAACCCCTCCTCGCGTCGCTATGGCAATGGCGGACAAATAAAAGTGGCTTTGGATAGGAGAGCTCTGCTCAGGCCCGTGCTGCGTTGCCAAGTATTTTCACAAGAGGCTGGTTGTTGAAAGGGTAGGGGACGGCATTCAGAACATTCCTCCAGCAGGCAGGCAGCACCGGGTGGCTGGGCGGGCAGGCGGTGTGTCCTCTGCTGCTAGCTACACAGCCTGGCAGGCAGGCATAGGGAACGGGTTCCCAACTATGCAGCCATTAAATACTCAATCATCCCCGTGAGTCTGCAGCCACAGAGGGCCAGTGTCTGCCTGGGCAATGAGGGCATCATTGCAATCAAACAATGTGAAGGAACTCAGACATCCATGATTCTGAATCAGAATACCATTCCAAGTCACCAGGAGACATGGAGCCTGAACCAAACATCTACTTTGATACACTCAACTTAACATGACATATTGGATTCCCTTGAGTGAAAGGCATCGGTTTATGTGTTTGACATGATTAACGTGAAAAACTTGGAAATTGCTCACTGGTTCCCACCAATCAAGATGTTTCACAATTCCACTGCAATACTCCTGTCTCTAGGGGAAGTTGCATAAACGTTCTTAGGCATATCGATTGAGTGAATTGAGGCCTCCCTTTGTGCTTCGTGGTGTAGAGTTTCTGGCCGACAGGCAGCAATGGAGTGTAGACAATATCTGCATCTCAAATGGCATGCTATTTCCTACATAGTAGACTACTTCATAGGGCTCTGGACGAAAGTAGTCCACTATGTAGGGAATAGGGTGCCATTTGGGATGCAAACAATATGACATGCTAGAAAACAGCTCTAAAATTAAACTGCCAGAGGGAAGAATACTTCCTATTCTCTTAGTTAGAATATATTCTATTTGGTTGGTACCGGGTGGTGAGCTGCACTCTCTCACCAAGGAGTGTGTGCACGTGATGGAGAGTGTGTGCGAGCACGAGAGAGTGAGTAGGAGTGAGTGTGTGCATGCGTGTAGCAGGGCCAGGTCTGGCAGCTGGCAGGGAGAGCTGTTGTGGGTGGCGTACGGTGGCTCTGGCAGGTGAAAGGCATCAGGTGACCGGAAGAGGAAATAAGAGCCAGGGGACCATGTGAACTGCAGCTCGGGCCCAGATGGAAGACAGGCCCAGAGAGAGCAGCCACCCGCTCCTGGCATAACAGTTTACTCTATAGCCATGGGAGAGCACGCACACACACACACACACACACACACACACACACCCCTTCGTATTCTGCCAACCAACAGACAGACGTTCAACAGGAGTCAACTAAGTTCATGGACACAGAGACAGACACATTTGTTCAACGGTTCCCATATCAACCACATGAGTCAGGACAACAGGAGACACCAAAACAGTTGAGGGGAAAGACTCCTCCATGCGAGACCATACCAATGTAGATTAAAGCTTCTTGATATGTTCCATACCTCCCTCCCCTTCCCCTCTCTGAGTCTGCGATTCCAAATGGACCCTATTCCTATGGGCCTTGGTCAAAAGTAGTGCACTACAAAAGGAACTAAGGTGCTATTTGGGACACAGAAAGTCTCTCCAGAACCCAGTCAGTGAGGGGCAAACTGGCCTGCCGTAATGCAATCAGTCCCGAGAACGGACGATTATGCCCCACTGACAAAGACGGCCATTCAGTCCGCTGCAGAGTGGCCAGCCAACACAGCCGCATCACGGTCATACAGTCTCCTCTCTGGTGCTTCTACATAAAAACGCCCATCCCCGAGTCAAGTCAGAGAAAAAAAAAAAATTCTTCTCCAAAACGACAACTTGAGGGAGTGTGCAAACGCAGCTATTCTGTGTTGAGCGGTTAACAAATAAATAGGTACTGCTCTATGCAGAATTTAGAGTTATTAATGTAACTTTAGTGGTTGTACAAACGTTGGGCTATATGTTTTGATTTTTAATACAAGGCTGCATGATGAGACTAATGATGATTTGAAAAAAGTTGCTTGAAAAGGCATGAGCTCTAGTTAGTTTTTTTGCGCAGCCTGTAAAGACTTTATCAGTCTCTCATTCACAATTTGACAAGCACTTGATAATGCCTCGAATTTCTCGCCGGCATTCTCTTTGTGGTGGTAATGCACCCTAAAAAAAATCCATGCCTTTCGCGGCCCGGAGTGCTGCATTGTGCCCTTCACCATGGGTGTGCTGCGCAATTCGAAGTGTCTCGCATGGCACTCAGTCACGTGATCGGAAACTTTCTCACAGGCTACAAGTGAAGACAGACATCAGGAACGCAACTGTGCGCATCCTTATCCAGTTCCTGAGGTGCATATTGAAAATATTGGCAGAACAGTCCACATTTTGTCAGCCAAAAAGATGAGTAGGCCTAACAAATAGCAAAAGCACTAGCCTATGTCAATCTACTATCCCCCATAGTACAAAAGTCGACCTATTCTATGTAGAGAAGTAAATATTCCAAACATAGTCGGGGACAGTTGTAGGATGCGATAAATCCCAAATGAATATAACCACTAGCATTAAAAAAAATAACATTTTTATGCAATGTGGCTGCCAACAGATCAGAACGTTTAGCTTAAAATGCTGATGGCCTAATAGTTTATTTCTTCACATAAGCACAGCAATGCGCACATGGGAGTTGGCTATAAAAGCGAATGTTCCATTTGCAGGAAGACACCATTATCAAAAGTGACCACAAATGCAACTATGCATGTAATGCTTTTATTATAAAAGGTGCATTTTTAATGGTGAAAATTATCTTCCCCAAACTTGAAACTCACTCGCTGCTTATGTACGCCAGTTAGGCTCTACACCTCTTGTAAAGCGGATTAATGTGCTGAATTGTTAGAAGTTATTTGGCAACTTTAGTTGTGATACAAACCTTATTAAAACATATAGGCCTATGGGCTAGGCTACATGAGGTGTGCAACTATGATTCGAACAAGTATTATTTTTTTTTAAAGGCATTGTTTCTTATGCTGGCCATCATTCACAAGTGATAAAATACATGTCATCTATGCACTTCAATAGCGAATGGAGGACGCTTTTCCCGTGGTTTATTTTCAATGTCAGCCAGGTAGGCTATACGCCTGTGGTAAATATAAGCAATGTGCTTAATATTAGGAAAGTTGAGAAGTAAATAAATAAAATATAATAGGCCTAGCCTATAGAAAACTGACGGGATCCTCTTTTTAGTAAAGGCCATCACTGTTTTCTCACGCAATTGCATAGCCTATAGAAATGTTGCGCAACATGAGCTCATGGGCTCTCATGAAGTGTTTGATTAGATTTTCAATCACATTTGCATTGATGTCAGAGTGATTAGAGGGACAATAAAAGTGCTGAGTACCAGGCAGTTAGCAAGTTTGGTAGGCTACTAATGACCATTAGCGTGAAAAAAACAGTCATGTGGAATTTGACTACCTTCATGACTAGTGACTGCCGGTGTGGCGGTAATACGGTCTAGAGGTCGACCGATTATGATTTTTCAACGCCGATACCGATTATTGGAGGACCAAAAAAAGCCGATACCGATTATTGGAGGACCAAAAAAAGCCGATACCGATTAAATCGGCCGATATTTATTTATTTGTAATAATGACAATTACAACAATACTGAATGAACACTTATTTTAAATTAATATAATACATCAATAAAATCAATTTAGCCTCAAATAAATAATGAAACATGTTCAATTTGATTTAAATAATGCAAAAACAAAGTGTTGGGGAATAAAGTAAAAGTGCAATATGTGCCATGTAAGAAAGCTAACGTTAAACTTACTTGCGCAGAACATGAGAACATATGAAAGCTGATGGTTCCTTTTAACATGAGTCTTCAATATTCCCAGGTAAGAAGTTTTAGGTTGTAGTTATTATAGGAATTATAGGACTATTTCTCTCTATACGATTTGTATTTCATATACCTTTGACTATTGGATGTTCTTATAGGCACGTTAGTATTGCCAGTGTAACAGTATAGCTTCCGTCCCTCTTCTCGCCCCTACCTGGGCTCGAACCAGGAACACATCGACAACAGCCACCCTCGAAGCAGCGTTACCCATGCAGAGCAAGGGGAACAACTACTCCAAGTCTCAGAGCGAGTGACGTTTGAAACGCTATTAGCGCGCACCCCGCTAACTAGCTAGCCATTTCACATCGGTTACACCAGCCTAATCTCGGGAGTTGATAGGCTTGAAGTCATAAACCGCGCAATGCTTGAAGCACAGCGACGAGCTGCTGGCAAAACGCACGAAAGTGCTGTTTGATTGAATGCTTACGAGCCTGCTGGTGCCTGCCATCGCTCAGACTGCTCTATCAAATCATAGACTTAATTATAACATAATAAACACACAGAAATACGAGCCTTAGGTCATTAATATGGTCGAATCCGGAAACTATAATCTCGAAAACAAAACGTTTATTCTTTCAGTGAAATACGGAACCGTTACGTTACGTATTACGTATTACGTTACGTATTATATCTAACGGGTGAATTAAGTCTGTGAGATTAACAGAACTCATATGGCAGGCAAAAACCTGAGAAGTTCCAGAAAAAATACAAACAGGAAGTGGGGGTGCCATATTTTCAACCAAGCTCTTATTCAAAATACAGAGACATATGGATGTGTTTTCACTTCCTACGGCTTCCACTAGATGTCAGCAGTCAATAGAACTAAGTCTGATGACTCTAATGTGAAGGGGGGGGTCGAAGGAGACAGAATTTAGTATGAGGTGCCATGAGGTGACCATGCATTCAACAGGCGCGTTCACGTGAGAGGCAGCTCTGTTCCATCTCTCAATTGAAGTCGATGTAGTTCTCCAGTTGGAACGTTATTCAAGATGTATGTTAAAAACATCCTAATGATTGATTATGTACTTAGTTTGAAATGTTTCTTCGACCGGTAATATCACTTTTTGAAGTTTTTGTCCGATATAACGCTGACCAGAATTAGCGTTTGGATATGTAAACCAGACGCGCTAACAAAAGAAGGTATTTGGACACAAATAACGGATTTTTTCGAACAAAACAAACATTTATTGTGGACCTGGGATTCCTGGTGTGCTTTCTGAGGTAGATCATCAAAGGTAAGGGAATATTTATCATATATTTTCTTGTTTATGTTGACGCCATCTTTGCGGCTGTGGTGTTTCACTTTTGAGCGCCGTCTCAGATTATAGCGTGGGTTTCTTTTTCCGTAAAGTTTTTTTGAAATCTGACACAGCGGTTGCATTAAGGAGAGGTATATCTATAATTCCATGTGTATAACTTGTATTATCATCTATATTTATGATGAGTATTTCTGTTGAAACGATGTGGCTATGCAAAGTCTTGATGTTTTTGCAACTAGTGAATCTAGTCACCTCAATGTAAACTCAGATTTTTTGATATAAATAAGAATTTAATCAAACAAAACATGCATGTATTGTGTAACATGAAGTCCTATGAGTGTCATCTGATGAAAATAATCGAAGGTTAGTGATACATTTTATCTCTATTCTGGTTTTTGTGAAGCTATCTTTAGCTGGAAAAAATGGCTGTGATTATTGTGGTTTTGTGGTGACCTAACATAATTGTTTGTAGTGCTTTCGCTGAAAAGCCTATTTGAAATTGGACACTTGTGGGATTAACAACAAGATTACCTTTAAAATGATATAAGACACATGAATGTGATTTCTGTTTTTTGAATTTGGCGCCCTGCACTTCGACTGGCTGTTGTCATATCGATCCCGTTAACGGGACTTCAGCCATAAAAAGTTAATATTGCCTGTTAACCTGGATTTTTTTTAGCTAAATATGCAGGTTTAAAAATATATACTTCTATGTATTGATTTTAAGAAAGGCATTGATGTTTATGGTTAGGTACACGTTGGAACAACGACAGTCCTTTTTCGAGAATGCGCACCGCATCGATTATATGCAACGCAGGACACGCTAGATAAACTAACAATATCATCAACCATGTGTAGTTAACTAGTGATTAGGATTGATTGATTGTTTTTTATAAGATAAGTTTAATGCTAGCTAGCAACTTACCTTGGCTTCTTACTGCATTCGCGTAACAGGCAGGCTCCTCGTGGAGTGCAATGTAAAGCAGGTGGTTAGATTGTTGGACTAGTTAACTGTAAGGTTGCAAGATTGAATCCCCGAGCTGACAAGGTAAATATCTGTCGTTCTGCCCCTGAACAAGGCATTTAACCCACCGTTCCTAAGCCGTCATTGAAAATAAGAATGTGTTCTTAACTGACTTGCCTAATTAAATAAAGGTGATAAAATATATATATATATATATTTTATATATATTTTTTTTTAAATCGGCCAAATCGGTGTCCAAAAACACCGATTTCCGATTGTTATGGACACTTGAAATCGGCCCTAATTAAATCGGTCATTCCGATTAATCGGTCGACCTCTAATACGGTCCCCACAACAGCCCTAGGTAGGCCTAGATTAGTCTCACGTCAGTCCAATGAAAAAGCTCTCAAACATTGGATGAATGATGCGACTGATGTTGACATGCCACTGACTGTACCAAGCCAACCATGTTACTAGATTACTGACTTCAACTCATTGTGGAGTCAGTCAGTGAGACCTGGCCACCCATGAGGCCGATGACAGAGAATTGCTTGGATGATGTATACGAGAGCACCCCACAGGAGCAGTGTGTGTGTGTGTGTGTGAGAGAGAGAGGAGTGACAAGTAGCACTGGGCTCTGGGAGGGTCCCATCTGCACCTCCCCAAAAACACAGCTGCAGCCTGTCTTGGCTTATCTACACCCCTCTCAGGGTTAAGGTGTGTGAGTGTGGGAGAGAGAGAGAGAGAGTCTCCTTTCTCTCAGAGATGGTGTTATTCCTTGAAGGCAGCCATAAAACAGCAGATTTCATTTGAACTTGTGGAGCGTACTTCGCCAGGGTTTTCCTACTGTAAATTGACATAACTTTCCAAGCTGCATGAGCAATTATTTACCTGCCAGTATACACACAGCTTGTACGGTTTACAGAGGCTTATTAAGGGCGGTTAGGCTTGATAGTAGCTACTGTAGGTGAGGAAGGAGAACTTAATGTGCATATTTGCGTGTTTATGTGTACGAGCGTTGGTTCATGTTTGGTTTTAGTGGTGTTTGTGTGTGCTGGAATAGAGCAGTAAATCCACTGGGAGAAATGAGCGCGTGTGTGTTTGTGTGTGTCCTGAGACCGCAAGGCCCGTAACCTACAGTGCAGCGGACGTGTGTGTATATACACATATATATACATATACACATATACACACACACACATATATATAAATGTCAGTATGTTGCTGATCACGGTCATTTCCAAGCACAAGTTAGCGGTGAGGTTACTTGGGAGCCCATAAGAAGAAAGCCCACTCCTGGAATGTATTCATTTGTGCTCACCGTAGCAATGTTTTGCAACAGAAACAGGAGTTTCTTATTGGACAAATTCAGGTAGTCCCTCCCCGTTGTGGTACGTTTGCTTCCTAGTGAATACACCCCAGACACAAGGGGTATACCCCAGACTTTGCCTTACACAGCCCTGACCGAAAGTGAACCACAACTAACAGGGGGAAGAGAGGGGTACAGGGACATACAGTAAGAGTGAGAGGGGTATGTGTGTTGAGTAAAGGTGCGTTGCTGAGCTGAGGCGCCATGGGACAGACAGAGGCTTCAGTGTTCTAGTCAAGTGACTCCATTTAGCCTCGAGCTGCTCTCCAATCAAACTATCACACACACACGTAATGTGCAAAAGGCTAATGAAAAACCCAGACAGGTCTGCTGTTCTGTAGTATTCTGTTGTTGCCCTAAAGTTATGAATCTAGAAAAACCCTAAGTCACCGTTGAGCCCAGACAATCAATCAACATAATTTTGAGTGGAAAAACCAGAGAGATTGATAGGTTAATCTCTTTGGCAGAAACACTGACCAAATCAGTGAGGCACAGTTCAAGTAGAGTTTCTTCAACATAGGCTGAGATTGCCTTTCTGGCCTGAATTAACTAAGCGCTCAACCATCTGATCAATGGGACTACTGTACACACATTTCCAAGCTGGCTACGGGGAGGAAGGAGGAAGTGGAATTACATAGCATTGATATTATCCCTCTCAATCCCTTCCCCTCTTTATTTTCCTCTCCGTTTCTCAACCTCTTCTTTTTCATCAGGGAGTGGTACGGGTAGGCCTCAACACATCTGCCACGCTGATCCTCAACACCGGGGCCCCTCAGAGGTGCGTGCTTAGTCCCTCCTGTACTTCCTGTTCACCCATGACTGTGTGGCCAAGTACGACTCCAACACCATCATTAAGTTTAACGATGACAACGGTGGTAGGCCTGATCACCGACAAAGACGAGACAGTCTACAGGGAGGAGGTCAGAGACCTGGCAGTGTGGTGCCAGGACAACAACCTCTCCCTCAATGTGATCAAGACAAAGGAACTGATCGTGGACTATAGGAAAAGGAGGACCGAACAGGCCCCAATTAATGTCGACGGGGCTGAAGTGGAGTGGTCGAGAGTTTCAAGTGCCTTGGTGTCCACATCACTAAACTATCATGATCCAAACACACCAAGACAGTTGTGAAGAGGGCATGACAACACATTTTCCCCCTCAGGAGACTGAAAAGATTTGGCATGGGTCCTCAGATTCTCAAAAAGTTCTACAGCTGCACCATCGAGAGCATCCTGACCTGTTGCATCACCGCCTGGTATGGCAACTGCTCGGCATCTGACCGTAAGGCGCTACAGAGGGTAGTGCGTACAGCCCAGTACATCACTAGGACCAAGATACCTAACATCCAGGACCTATATACTAGGCGGTGTCAGAGGAAGTACCCCAAAAAATGATGACCCAAGTCATAGACTGTTCTCTCTGCTACTGCACGGCAAGCAGTACCGGAGCGCCAAGACCAGGACCAAAAGGCTCCTTAACAACTTCTACCCCCAAGCCATAAGACTGCTGAACAATTAAACAAATTGACAACCAGAATATTTACATTGATCTACCCCTTTGTTTTCACATTGCTGCTGCACACTGTTTATCATCTATGCATAGTCACTTTACAAATTACCAACTAACCTGTACCCCCACACATTGACTCGGTTGTGGTATCCCCTGTATATAGCCTCGTTATGTAATTTTCTTCTTTTACTTTTAGATTAATTAAAAACATTTTTTTTTACGTAGTTCATTTAGTAAATATTTGAACTATTTCTTGAACTGCAATGTTTGTTAAGGGCTTGTAAGTAAGCATTTCACGGTAAGGTCTCCTACACCTGTTGTATTCGGCGCATGTGACAAATACAATTTGATTTGAGTGGAAGCCACACTGGGCAGTGTGGTCTATTGTAGTCATTCTCCTCCGTCTCCTAGTTAATCCAGTGACAAACACTACTCCACCACTCTACTGATCACATCCTAGCTCTACACACACAGCTGGGGGTGAGGGGCTGAAAAGGGGGGAAGGGGACTGGAGGGAGAGAGTCATGGGGAACAAATGCTTTTGTGATGGCCTCCTCTTTCAGGACCCCGGCTGGAGAGAAGAGAAGAGCAGCTCTGGGAGGATTTGGTTGAGGGAGTAACTTGGCCAGTCACTTGAATAGGAGGCCTCATGTCATGACAACACTCATATTATTCTATACATAGCACCAGTGCAGTCTGTTGCGGTATAAACACTACTGTACTGCTGGTTTCCTTCCAGTACTACAAGAATGGTGCTAACTGGGGAAAGAGAAGGAGTAGAGAAACAAACAAACCTGTTGAGGTTCCTTCTGATACTGGCATGTGAATGCATGTGTGCATCCCAAATGGCATATCCAAATCCCTACATAGTGCACTACGTTTGAAAAGTATTGCACAACAAAAGGAAAAGTATACCATTTGGGATGCAGATCTTGAGTCCCCACTCTCCTGTCCAATATCTCAATCATACGTTTGACTTCAATTAAGTCGATTCATGTAATCCATAATATAATATAGGGTGTCCAGTAGGGGTGTAAAGGTTCACCAAACCGGTACGTGTTGCGGTTTTGGGGGTCACACTTGAGGGGAAAAAGAAATGTCAAGTTTATTTGGCAAAAGATGCTAAACTAAAAAAGCACCCCATCAGTGGCCTAAGTCCAGCTTCTGTGACAGCATTCACAATGTTCTTGGCGTTGTCTATTGTGACAGGGATGGTTGTTGTAGAGGTCTTCACAGGTCCAAACATTTGTGAGGGAAGCAGCAGAAAAGTTCATTTGTAAGCTACTTTATTAACCAGAGCTGATAAAGCGAGAGACGCTCTAGCAGGCGTAGGAGGGGCCATGCGGTGTGTGTACTGTGAGCAAGTAACACATGGAGCAGGGAGAGAGACAGCAACCAACCATACCAAGCCAACTCGCGCTAGTATACTAACTTCTAGTTTGTCATAGCTAGGTTATTTAATATGATTATATAGTACCCATCTTGACTGCATCAAACCGAGAGAAGCTAGTTAGCTAAGCTAGCTATCTTAGCTAGCTAAGGTAACTTAGGCTAATTGAGGCGGCATGCGCTTTCTTATCTTACAGTTACAACACCTCCATTCAGATTATTAAGTAGCTGTAGGCTCCTGGTCGTTGTAGCATATCCTTTTCATTTAACTTTTAATTCCATCTCCCATTAATTAGATAATCTTGCTTTGCCACACACGTAGGCTCTATGACTGTAGTGCCACGTTGATGACTTGCCGACAACAAGCTACACGTGCCACTCTTCATAGGCTACTCTCTTTGAGCAGTGGCGACATAACCGTTTACGTTTTATCCACAACCCTACTGTCAGAGCCTAATCCACTGTGAAACCAAAATGTTCCCAAACTGGAGATTTAAACGATGGAGGATCCTCCAATTCTGGTTTATCAACCCCACCACTCGTCGTCGTACAGAACTAGTTCCAGGCTGCACCTCACAAAGGATAGTTTGAAATGCCCCAGTTATGATTAGAATTTTGATTACAACGTGCACCTAGGCACTAATAGTTTTAACGGAATAGCCTACAATGTTTTTCAGCTCAGATTTACATGAGGCAATGGCATACAACTCAGCATAGGCTATATAGGCCTAGTGTTTTAACTTTTTTATGAAATTTAACTTCCTTAGGTTATAAAAATACATTTTACCAAGACAAATATGATTCTTCATGTTCTGAATTGTTCAGTGGTTTCTTTCTCTAACACATTCATTAGCATTATAAACAAAAAGTAGGATTTTGTAACCTAATACATCCGATAATAAGCACCAAGCTCTTGACAGAGCGGTGCTGCTTTCTCACAGCGACTTGAGGATTTTACGATGGTCATCTGTAAAGTTGTTTCCTCGGGTCGTAAAAAGCTAAAATTAGCATGACACGAGCTGAATTAAATGTAAAAATACTACGTCTCAAAATCAGACTCAAGAAGATGAGTTCAACGGTGAGCCTGTCAGTTCGCCTTAATTCTCGCACAGCATCCAACCTAGCTGACAAAGCCATGTTCCTCATTTTTTACCACTTTTTCCTTTGGCCTCCATTGGACTGTCACCCTAATTTTGGCCATCCTACACGGGTGAAAACTTTTGAACAGATGATAGAGATGGGAGGTTGGGACCATCTACACAATTTACTTTTTACCCATTGGTCAAAAGAATGGGCATAGGGATCGGCATAGGCCTCCCTTTTGTAGGCCCGCGGACCAATTTCACAATTTACTTTTGGAACTCAGTCGGGGCCTCAACTTATAGTTCAGAGTTAGAATAATAGAATACACAAGGTACAATTTAAAAATTTGGTTGTGCAGTTACTCAATTAGCCCATGTCAGCTACATTTGTTTTTAGATTGCTAAATTAGTAAAGCATGGTTGAATTACCAACCGGGGTGGGGCCCATAGATCATCAGTTAATATATTAAACTGCAAACATTTGCCTCCACCCTATGGCAAAATGTGTAGAATTGCATGAAATGAACTTTAAAACTGATTTCGCTCTTATCAGGGAGGCTGCTAAGATGTATGTGGGTACGCAGACCTACAAGCCACTGCGGGCCGTCATGAGTTCAGTTTTTTTGTGGCCCCCACCCCCATCTCCCTGCCGTATATAATAAACTAGTTATTTCCAAGCCCTGCCTGTAGCATGCTGGTGGAGAACCGGTGAGTTAAATAGTTCCACTGTTGTGCTGTTACAACAGGGTCGTCGTCTGCCCCTCCCCTCTCGCTCCACGGGGACTGAAAACCAAAATCCCCAGCTCAACACATGAATGAAGCCCCTACCCATCCACCACCCCTCCTCCTCCTTTCCCCTCACTCCTCCACCTCGCTCTCCTTTCCCTCCATTTTACTTGGCATGGGAACAAAGGGTGAGCGGCCGAGCGGCCAGCCCCATACAAAGCTGTCCGTCACAGGTCGGCCGACTCGTCTCCCCTCCCACTGGCTAAGATGGGGGTTTCTGCCATTATTCAGAGAGGGGGGAAAGAATGGTCTGGAAATGGAGGGTTGGAGGGGACTTGAAAGACAGCAATGAAGACAAAAAGCAGGAATGACTCAGAAGAGGAGAGGGATAGACAGGAGAAGGAAGGGGGGGGGGGGAGTGGGAGAGAGCAGAGAGGGAGAAAGAGAAATGGTGGATTATTAATGAGGAAGAGAAGAGAAACAATGGCGTTCCCACAGGAGAGTCATTTTACAAGTTTCAAGTTTTTAACGTCACATGCACAAGTACGTTGAAATGCCTTTCTCGTGAGTTTAACAATAACCCTGACTGACCACAAGATGCATGTTTTTTCATGATCACAACACATACCGAGACGCTTTATGGATGCGGGCCCCAGTAACACGTCTGTGCTCCGTGAGGTGGATACCCCCTCTTGGTCTGTGCTTAACGGTTCAGCCCGAGGCGAAAGCCCTCGCCTGTTGACAGTGTTGAGTGGTTCAGTCTGGCATGCTAGTGACCTCACCTCTATTAACCTAACCGTTCCACTTCCTCAAACCTCAATCTCCCACACACCCCGTGTGTCACTTATAGAGATGTATACACCTGCACTCCTATCTCACACACAATCTACTGTGCACATGGGTCCATAAACAAACTGGTAATGGCCTGTTCTATGCATTTACTTTAATAGAGCATGTATAAATCACATTAGCCCCTCTACTCGGCACACAATCGTGTGTACAGTTTGTGTTGGTGTGTACTGTCACTGTGTGGCTTCCAGTACAGCATATGTAAGTAGTCAGTAGTCCACACACACAACTCCTAACTCCTCCTAAACACTTCCAGTTCACCTGCAGTGGTTAGGCGGGTCTGGGCCACACAGAGAGCTGCCTGCCTGGGTGTGGTTAGGGTGGCCCGACAGGCTGTGACTGCCCTCTGGCTAGCACCTGTCCCATAAGTCACTTTGCTAAGTCACCCAGTCACGAATCAACACAACCCAGAGAAGAGTACAACAGTCAGCAGCACTTTGTGAATGCAGGGGACAGACACACTACAGATAACAGGGAAAAGGGGAACACCCGGTTTCAATCCGTGCCGGTAAACTTGAGATTGTTGAAATTGTTCTGTTTAGATGCATGATTTAAGACAGAACGTGACAGGTCAGCTAAACTGAAGCATATTCAGCCCAAACTACAGTGGATTTCTAGGCTGAGGGTTGACAGTGGTAAGGTCATTGGACTGGCCTGGGCAAAGCTGACAGAGCAAAACTGGCTGTAATGCTCACTGTGCTGTGCTATTCTAGGGAGCCATCACACTGGATAGGTGCTGAGCTGGGTCCTATTCATTATCGCACACCGTAGCAAAAAGTTTAGCAACCTAAACGAAAACAAGCGTTTCTTATTGGACACGTTCAGGTTGTCCACCTCTGTTTTGGTTCGTCTGTTCCTAGTGAAAAGGACCCTGGTCTCTGCCCTCTCCTGATACAGCATAAAAAGTCTACATGAACTAGCCTTTGTGGCGTCCTCAAATGGCAATAGCTCCTTTGTAGCGCACTACTTTTGATTATGGCATCACGCGCCATTTGGGACATGGTATATTAGCGATTGATTAGGACAAACTGATCTAAAGCAATGAGATGGGTCTTGATTTTTGGTCGGGAGTCATCACCGCTGGTCTGATGGTGTTGTTTTCAAAGGGGCTCTATGATGAGCCTATTGTGTTACTCGCTCGCTGAGCGGGAGATGATATGGTGATCAGCTCAGAGCTCGGACCAGCCAATCCCGGCTGCTGTGGCCTAATGGTGTTCCCCAAGCGGCACCCTATTCAGTGCACTATTTTGGAGCAGGGTCCACAGGGCTCTGGTCAAAAGTAGTGCACTATATAGGGAATAGCGTACCATATGGGACGCATTCTAGGTTTCCCCTGCTAGGCCTCATGCAGACCACGGGCCCTCAGAAAGGAACAGCATGTTTTGTCCCTCTCCGTACGTATGTGTGTTGATCTTTAATAAAACAACCAGGCTTTGCAGGGCAGTGTCCTCTCCTGTACTGCTGCCAACAGACCCCAGCTGACAGCCCCCCATGTCTCACTGTGTACCCCTCTCTACCCAGAGGATCAGGTTACACATACACACAAAATGCTATTTATACAAAAGACCGATAAGTGCAGGCACTCACACAGCCACATTCCACTGACAATAGTTTATACACTGTACCGCACACACTAATATGCTTTGTACATAAATAAATACATATCCTGTGTAAACACACACACTTAACAGGCTCCCAACACACTCTCTGGAGATTGCAGCACTGTAACGTGTCGTCCATCTTTCCCCCTTTAGTGATGAGTCAGGAGCGGAGGAGCGCAGGGCAGGCCTATGCTGTGGGGCTGCCTCCAGGTCCCGTTTGTCTGACACACACGGATGCTAGGAGTGGCTGTGTGAGGAAACAAGACGCTCTGGTCTCGGGCTCCTCAGGAAGAGCGCACTGCTATTCAGGAACCAGGTTCAGACTGGAAGAACAACACTCAGGCTGCGTCTCTAATGGCACCCCATTCCCTACTAGTGCACTACTTTTGAACAGGGCCCAATAGCGCTCTGATCAAAAGTTGTGCACTATATAGGGAATAGGACACAGCCTTAAGAGTACAGCACAGAGAGGAAATGCTTCACATTACCCTCAGAGTACAGTAATAGTGTACTGCCTGGTCTAGAGACTCAAAGACTAGTATATGACAGTTTGGTGAACCAAACCTAAATCAGGTTAGCCGCGCATCATAAAGCCTAAGAGCAACTCTCCCCCCTTTGCTAGCAGCTAGTCTGTGAATATTACTGAATAATGTAACTCAGTTTTACCAAATGTCTAAAACTCCCCTTTTCATATGCAATCTTGTTTAAAATGTCTGTATAGGTCAACCCAAGATGTCTAAGGCAGTTAAGGACACAATTGCTACAATAATTCACATAGAATGCCCTATAGTGGTTTTAGCAGCTGGTAACTGCCGGCTACTAAGTAAACGACAAGTAACAGCGAACAGTAAAGAGTTGTTGATACTTTGGTAAGAGTATGGTTAAAAATGCTATGGTGGACTCCTACAGAAAGACCGTCAATCAACCAGACTGAGTGAGAACAGGTAGAGAAAACATGGGGTGCTGCATCCCAGTCACAGAACCCCTCCTCTCCACGGCCAAACCCAGTGAGTCGCTCCATTACGCCACATCGCTGAGGCCTGAGTGCACTCACTCTGCCTTTATTACCTTTGAGTCCCAGTTGGCACCCTATCCCCTAGGCCCCTAACAGCCAGCCCCTAACTCAACTATGGACCTCACAGCCAGTTGCACTGCATTTTTTCATTATTCCCCTCTAATCAGGGACTGATTTAGACCTGGGGCACCAGGTGGGTGCAATTAAATATCAGCTAGAACAGAAAACCAGTAGGCTCCAGACCTCGTAGGGTAAGAGCGTAATACCCCTGCACTATATAGTGCACTTCTGTTAAATATCGCAATATTATTTTGGACTATGGGTAGGGGTTTGAAGTAATTTCACTATTGAAATACTATCATGAATTTTTGTATTTTGAATATCTGGATATCTGACAAAGTATTTTTTGAAACTGAGCACTGCTGCGCAAGGGAGAGGTTGGCGTTCTATTGCTGCAGCTGTGGAGGTGCTGGTGGGACGGGAGCGAGCAGACAGATGGAGCAGGCGGTGTGTGGAGAAAAAAACAAATTTCTTTCCATAGGGCCGTGGGGTGAGACAAGGATGCAGCTTAAGCCCCACCCTCTTCAACATACATACTGGCGAGGGCACTAGAACAGTCCGCAGCACCCGGCCTCACCCTACTAGAATCTCAAGTCAAATACCTAATGTTTGCTGATGATCTGGTGCTTCTGTCACCAACCAAGGAGGGCCTACAGCAGCACCTAGACCTTCTGCACAGATTCAGCCAGACCTGGGCCCTGACAAAAAAACTACATACGTACATACCTCGGCCAAAACATCAGCGCCACAGGTAACTTCATCAAAGCTGTGAACAAGCTGAGAGACAAGGCAAGAAGGGCCTTCTGTGCCATCAAAAGGAACATAAAATTCGACATACCAATTAGGATCTGGCTAAAAATATTTGAATCAGTTACAGAACCCATTGCCCTTTATGGTTGTGAGGTCTGTGGTCTGCTCACCAACCAAGAAAACACAAAATGGGACAAACACTAAATTGAGACTCTGCATGTAGAATTCTGCAAAAATATCCTCTGTGTACAATGCAAAACACCAAATAATGCATGCAGAGCAGAATTAGGCAGATAACCGCTAATTATCAAAATCCAGAAAAAGAGCTGTTAGATTCTACAACCTAAAAGGAAGCTGGAGAAGAGTCCCCTAAGCAAGCTGATCCTGGGGCTCTGTTCACAAACAGACCCCACAGAGCCCCAAGACAGCAACACAATTAGACTCAACCAAATCATGAGAAAACAAAAAGATAATTACTTGACACATTGATAAGAATTTACAAAAACAATGGCAATTTCCTGCCCCACTTTTGACCAGAGCTCTATGGACCCTAGTCAGCAGTAGTGCACTAAATAAAGGGGGGGAATAAAAAATATATAAAACATTGGGTGCCATGTAGGCCCTTATCACACACTGACGTCACAGCAACCATGCGTCTCCTTCCACAAACACACACAACTTCTAACTACATCTAAAACCAGTCAACCTCACAGTACACTTCAGCAGTGGCTGGAGGTTTCCTCACGTCTTATCTTACAGCGTTTAGACAGATAAAATACCACAAGGTCTAAAAATAAAAATAAATCCCAATTGGCTAAATGGGAGGCGCAAGCATATCACAGAACAGGAGAGAATGAACTTGCGGTGTACGTAGAATTGCTAACCATGAGAAGTTCACATTACGGTAGGTATTTGACGCTGTACATGCATGCAGATTATTACCCCGGTATAGAACAAACATGTTAAGTACCCTGTCCCATTCCAGCCTCATGCTCAGCACTATATGCGGTAGAGAAAGAGGGAGACCTTCCGCTGTGATGGAAACTGAGCAGCGTGCCTGACATGTCGGCCCGGCCCGAGTTTATATATCCTCTGGGCCCCTTTGACCCGTCATGTGATCAAGGCTAAAGCCGATGAAGTCGTCACAAAGCCTGGGAGGCCTGCCTGTGACGTCATAGTCATGGAGAAGAAAGTAAAGGAGAGTCTGAACCAGCCTGTAGCCATTACTACACCTTACAAATCCAGTCAGCTAGGGCAGTGATTCCCAACCAGAGGTACTTGGCCTATCCACAGTGGGTACATGAGAAGACCCATGAGGCCATAGGCCAACTAGTAAAATGCATAAGAGGGTACTTCAGAGCCAAATTCAGTTGGTGGTACAGAACCCGAAAAAGTTTGGGAGCTACGGTTTGGTATTGTTTACAGGCCTAACTCAGTCACACATTCCTTAGGTGTGATGAAGTTTAAACGCTGCAAAATAATTTGACAAATTCTAGATTTTAAAAATGAAGCCTTGACTAAAGCCCGACTCAGAATACAAACAGTGGATTTGTACACCAAAGCATCTCTGGCAGAGACAGTGCTCAGAGCGCTTTTCAGTTGGTTAAAAATAACCAAGTAATCCAGCCTGATATTCCTCCAGAGGATGCGTCACAAACGGTGCTATTTGGGACTCAGAGACTAAATCAGTGCTTTGGTTAGTAAAACCGTCCCAGTGCAGGAGAAGAAAGGAGACCATTCAAAGTAGGGAGGGAGGACTGGACTAGAGCCTGATAGCTGTTTACGGATCAGCGTTTAACCCCTAGAGTTGCGCCCCATCAAAATCCATCTGCTGGCACAGCCAGAAGAGGACTGGCCACCCCTCCATAGCCTGGTTCCTCTCTAGGTTCTGGCCTTTCTAGGGAGTTTTTCCTAGCCACCGTGCTTCTACACCTGCATTGCTTGCTGTTTGGGGTTTTAGGCTGGGTTTCTGTACAGCACTTTGAGATTTCAGCTGATGTAGGAAGGGCTTTATAAATCAATTTGATTTGAAATCGATCTGTTTAAGCTAGAGATGTTCTTTTTCATAGGCTGCGTCTCAACGCACCACATCCGCCAATGGTGGCCTTCCGCATCTGAGGTGGAATGAGTAGCAGCCCATGCAAAAGACAGATGTATCTAGCTGAAAACAGACAGATTTGGATGGGGAATTTATGTCAATTAGATTTCCAAGGGGGTGCGGACTTTGTCTGTAGCGTCCAAACGGTTTGGCCTACAAACTAATATGATCACTTTATGGAAAGATGACTAACAAACACAATGGTTTTCTCCGTTTTGCTCTACGACCCCTACAAGCATCTCGGGACTCGTCTTCAGTCGGTACCGCCAATCTGTCAACTTCTGTCTGTAGCGTCCGAACAGTTTGGGCTACACACTAAAATGACCCTGCTGTGGAAAGGGGAGATTCTCACAAAACACTTTTTATTTTTACTAACAAGACTCGTATTTAGGTAGCCCAGTATCAGTTTAACATTTATGGAAGTAGTTTAGTGCCAAATATTTTCTGTTAAATATGGCAAAAAAAATGTATATTATCTCTCACAGATGTAGGACAGACACAAGACACAATTTGACTTCTTCCATGTATGAATCTGTTCAATCGATTCAATGATTTTCTATGGGCGAATACCAATAGAATTGTACATCATATAGCTAAATTACACTCGGTATGACCATATTAAAATAATTCCACATGTTAGCTTCATACAATGCCATATATCGTTATTTGTCCTGAAGAGGGTGCTCTTTACATGGCTATAAGCCCATCTTGCCTTGGCGCTACAGCGAGACTGGACACTATCCCCGAATGCAACCACACCAGTCAGAGTCTAGAGGAGAGTGAATTACTGTGAACTAACTGTTCACCTGCTTCTACGGTGAGTGCTGAGTAGATAGAAGCTTGCCAGCTCAATAAAGTACCAAAAATGTTCACTGGATATAGAACTGTTACGTGAAGTGACACGGTAGGGTGTTGGGTGTCGTGACAAACAATGGATGCTATGCACAAACGCAAAGCAAGTTTTGTTAGAGCCCTTGAGTGAAGCTAGCTAAACCTGGTGTGTTATATTTGCTCTTTGCGAAGGGTATTCCTCTAGCGCCGTTATTCAAACGTTTTCAGAGACAAAAAAAAACATAGCAGGTTACAAAGTAGCTCTTCATAGCTACATTTTGATGTTCATTGTCACTTCTCAGGGACAGGTCCAAATACACATTTCGCCACCCCCATTTCCATGACAAGTTCCAACTAACTAGCTGTGTGAGTACCTGACGCTGTTCACTGAGGGTTAGTGCTATCCGGGACCCTTGGCACATCTACACTAAACCCAAGCCTTAACCTTTACCCTAACCATTTTAAATGTAAAACTTCAAATGGGGTACAACAGCCCAAAGTATCCCAGATAGCAAGAACCATTCACTGAGGCAACGCTTGGGGTGAGAGGCAGCGCTGTGTCAGCGGTGAATTTTGTGATATATGTTTTTCCTCTCAAGTTCCAACTACCATAATTCAGTGGCTACACAGACCAACAAGATGAAACATGGCTAAATACCAATACATTGAAAATGTGTCCTGTGTTGTTTTCCATCAGTTTAATGAGGCAGCTCAGTCTTCAGAGGCAAAAATCTTATTTTCTGTTGCTCCTCAATTCTATGTGGTGCTTTGGGTTGTTACGGTGACCGTTTGACAACCACACCAGCAGTCACAAGTCATGACCGCAGTCAAATTCCATGTGACCGTTTAAGTAACGTAACTAGGCTTCTCCAAGCTCTGATGCTGCTGATGGTCATTTGTAGCCTACCAAACTTGCTAACTGCCTGGTACACAGCACTCCGTTGTCCCTATAAATCACTCTGACAGCAATGCAAATGTAAATCGAAAAATCAAAATCTGGCCTCCACAATCACCCGATTCCATGTGTGTTATTTCATAGTTCTGATGACTTCACTATTATTCAATAATGCAGAAAATAGTAAAAATAAAGAAAAACCCTGGAATGAGTAAGTGTCCAAACTTTTGACTGGTACTGTATATTATTTTGTATGTGTATAGACAAGATTTAATCAAGAATAGTCTGATGGGTGACAACATTAGCCCATCACTTGTGATTGATGAGCTTGTGTGCAGCTTTTTCTAAATCGTACATAGTACCTCACCTCATCTAGCCTAGCCCATAGGCCTATATGTTTTGATAAGGTTGGTATCAGAACTAAAGTGGCCAAATAACTTCTAAAAAATGAAGCACATTAATCCGCTTTACAACTGGTGTAGAGCCTAACTGGCAAACATAGGCAGCGAGTGAGTTAAGTTTAGGAAAGATAATTTACCTTAAAATGCACCGAAAGTCTTCACACCTACACTTTTCCCACATTTTGTTAGCCTTATTTCTAAAATTGATTTTTAAATGTTTTCCCTCAATCTACACACAATACCCCATAATGAAAAAAAGTAAAAAGAGTTTAGAAATGTTTGCAAATAAGAAAAAAAACTGAAATATCAGGATTTAAATGTGATTTAAAACAATCCACAACTTTTTTTAAACTAACGATCCTCTGCTTAGCTTCAAGGACTCACTGCCTATGAGACTGTCAATCTACTATCCCCCCCATATAGTACAAAAGTTGACCTATTCTATTGGTCAGCGTGTCGAGAAAGAAATAGCCCAAACATTTGTGGGAAGATAGATCCCAAATTCTAGGCTACACACAAAAAATAACATTAAAAAGCAATGAATCTGATGCAACAGATCAGAACGTTTACCTGTTGATAACTAGCATTTATTAAAATGATTAGCGCAGCAATGCGCACAAGGCAGTAAGCTACACGCTAATGTGCATTTGGCTACCAGACAATGAAAGAAAGTAGAAAACCAATAGAACACGAGAGAAATGGGCTACTGGTTCCAATGGCATATGGAAGTCTTTATAAAATAATTGCCTTCACGGATATGGTCGGATTTTGCCTAGGCTACTTCGAAGCAATATTTAATAATATTATATCATAATATTTACTTAAAACTTTCAGGTTTCAAAGAATTAAGTAGCTATACGTTTTCAAAAAAAATGCATACTGCTTCCAGCTCATTGCAAGGTGTTGTGCGACACGCTGATAAAAGCCTGCCTTCCGTTGCCTATGTATTTGAATGGCGAATGGGAAGCTGGCTTCAATTACCTGTTGAGAAATACAAAATAGAAGCTCTTTTCAAATCGTGACCCAAAACCCTTTAACACACAATTGCATTTGGAATTGTTGCGCAATGATTGGGCTTATAAAAGCGCTGTCTGACAGATTTTCCGCTCGAAGGCTCTATCTGTATGCTTTGTGCTTGTGATAAGATACATTATGGAATATACACACGCACCAATTGAATTCCACTAAATTATGCAAATATACCCAAAGACCGATGAGCATGACCAGTCAAACCCATTTCCGTCAATGAATAGTTTAAAAAGCATTATATATCGCAATGGGATTTTTTTACCCTTCTCCTGGACAATTGGCCAGTACCAATTTTGTTTATCGGTTTTTCATTTATTTTTTATTTTATTCAATAATAGAAAAGCTGCAAAATGGAGAAATGAAAATAAAGGGAGGGCCAGAACAGTAGTCTAATGTTTGGAGAAAATTTCATGGGTTACCGACTAACGGAAACCCTGACACGCACACACACGCTAATTCATTATATATTTGTATGATCACAAACACATTGTCTTACACACACGCGCAATGGATGGACTTCCTGTGTAACATGAGTCTTTGGACAGAGATTTGCATTTTAGCCAAATTCAAATGAGCAGCAGCAAGGTGGATGTCTTGACTTCCAATGCATATTCCTTTCATCTTTCTCTATCTGTTTCAGGGATACAATCCTCCACTACCAATGCAAGCAAATGTATAATATTTCAGCACTGCATTGTCTTGAAAAGGGAAATGACACCGAGTGAGCACTCAAACCCGCATGGGGGAGAACTGCCACCTCAAGGCATTCCTGTAACATTGACAAAATCTGGTTGCCATCGATAGAAAACACCAACACTGGTTGTATATGCAAATACACATGACATGAGCTCGTATTTGATAACCGGTGGCTAGACATGATAATACATGAGCAATAAAGACAGGGATCCTTTTTACCTGTTTATTAATGACACTGTAGCACATTGCGGTTGTTGCAGATTAGCCACACCTATAGACCTAGCCTGCATTGGACCACCCAATATGATAACTTCTTATCACCAAAACACCAATTGCGCACTCACACGAGGAATGAATGAGGGAGGTCAGTGAGTGAGTGGACAGAACAAAATGAGTTTTTTTTCCATTTTTATCTGCCATTAGGCCCTAAAGCTAAGGCCTACGCAGTAACTGTACACGTGACAAATACATGCCAAATGCTTTTGGGAACTTGGGCAGAAAAAGTTTACGTTGATCCACTGAGGCAAACTGGACAATGTCAGAGTTTAATTCAAGAGAAAAGCTGCAAAATGGAGAGATTAAAATAAAGAAGAGGGCCAGAACAGTAGTCTAATGTTTGGAGAAGATTTCATGGGTGATGATTGAGGCACATTCCAGTCACAAGACGGGGGTTTTAAATATGGCACTCAAAAGGAACTGTACTGTTCAGACGGGTTAAATAGAATAGTAACTGAAATCTGGACACTGACCGCAGGCATATAACCTCTCACATAGCCCAATACAGTAAAATGATACACCAAACGTAAAAGTTTTACTCTGGAACAGGAGTGGGGAAATATAATTTCTTTCTTTCAGCATCTTGAGAGAATGAATGCGCAATTTCGACTGTCTGTAAAGGTGCCATCTTTATCAGCATCACAAAAGATGGCATTTCAAACACATAAAATATACGTTCAAGCAAAACTGAAATCGTAACTTCTAATTCTCTTAAAGCTTCAATATGTAACTTTTTGGGCGACCCAACCAAATTCACATAGAAACGTAGTTATAGATCTGTCACGCATTGAAAGTCTAAGAGGTAGTTCTGTTCTACGTGCTCTATTTCTATGCTTTTCGTTCTTAAGTTTCGATCTTGCGTCTTTTACTTTGTTGTATTTTCAGCTGTTTTTGAAGCTGGTGTACAATATCTTTGGTTATTGAAAATATATTTCACAGCGAGATAGTACAATGATTCTGTACATTATGCAGTACATTGCTTGTTTTGTCAAACTGAAATTAGCCTAACTATTTCAGCGATTGCAGAGCGATTTCTGCATTTTGCACCTTTGATGTAACTTGAACATTTTGCACAGGAAATATTGAAAATTCTGTTTAGTTATTGTATTTTCTCCCCGGTCCCTAAACATCTTTGCTGTGCTAGAGAAGGTGAGATGAAGGAAACTTTACGCATGTCAACTAGATTGTTGCATTCATTCTATCGATGTATGACATAGGCTATTTTATTTAGTCTTCTAGGGCAACAAGTAATGACCGAAGAGAAGCTGCATGTATCTACACTGACAGATCTAAAACTCTAAATATAAAAAAGGTGTTGATCCCATGTTTCATGAGCTGAAATAAAAGATACCCAAAATGTTCCATATGCACAAAACACTTGTTTCTCTAAAAATGTTGTGCACAAATTTGTTTACATACGTTAGTGGGAAAAACTCAGTTGCCAGGATAATCCATCCACCTGACAGGTGTGGCATTTCAAGAAGCTGATTAAACAGCATGATCATTACACAGGTGCACCTTGTGCTGGGGACAATAAAAGGCCACTAAAATGTGCAGTTGTGTCACACAACACAATGCCACAGATGTCTCAAGTTGAGGGAGTGTGCAACTGTCACGCTGACTGCAGGAATGTCCACCAGAGCTGTTACTAGAGAATTGAATGTTAGTTTCTCTACCATAACCCACCGCCAACGTTGTTTTAGAGAATTTGGCACTACGTCCAGCCGGCCTCAACTGCAGAGCACCTGTAACCACACCAGCCAAGGACCTCCACATCCGGCGTTTTCACCTGCGGGATCATCTGAGACCAGCCACCCGGGCAACTGATGAAACTGTGGGTTTGCACAACCAAAGAATTTCTGCACAAACTGTCAGAAACCGTGTTACATTCCCCCAGCAAGAAAACCAAAATGTCACTCAAACAAAAGGGGGAACTAACAAAGAGTCACTGACAACAACCAAAACAGGCGGGGTTTTAGGAGGGGTTCTAAAAAGACACTCATGAAAGTTGCATAGCAGCAACAACTAGGACCTAAAAGACACCCACCATGAGTGCCCACTAAATTTGCTCACTAAGAACAAACAAAAGAAAAACCCAAACGTTGGGCCGGCAGGTAGCCTAGTGGTTAGAGCGTTGGACTTGTAACAGAAAGGTTACAAGATCGAATCACCGAGCTGACAAGGTAAAAACACGTCGTTCTGCCCCTGAACAAGGCAGTTAACCCACTGTTCCTAGGCCGTCATTGAAAATAAGAATTTGTTCTTAACTGACTTGCCTAGTTAAATAAAAGGTCAAATAAAATGAGTCAGGAAGCAAACCAAAAAGTGGAGCAAACAAAAACAGGGAAATCAGAAATGAAATAGGGAGATCCAACTAAAGGTATCTCCATATCTCTCAAGACAACTGGAGCACTGGGCCAACGCAGGTGAAACTCCTTCCCACTAATGAGATGGCAACCAGCACAGGTGTAACACATACTGACTAACGAGGTGACACCAAACGTGTGCCCTACGTGCTATACATGCTGAATTCCAACCTCAAAACATAAAATGGAAAAACCAAAGCCTGTAACAACCGTCTCAGGGAAGCTCATCTGCGTGCTCGCCGTCCTCACCAGGGTCTTGACCAGACTACAGTTTGACGTCGTAACCCATATTCAGTGAGCAAATGCTCATCTTTCATGGCCGCTGGAGAAGTGTGCTCTTCACGGATGAATCCCTGTTTCATCTGTACCAGGCAGACGGCTGACCGCTTGTATGGTGTGTGGGCGAGCGGATTTCTGATGTCAACGTTATGAACAGAGTGCCCCAAGGTTACGGTATGGGCAGGAATAAGCTATGGACAACAAACACAATTGCATTTTATTGATAGCAATTTGAATGCAGAGATACCGTGACAAGTACTTGAAGCCCATTGTCGTGCCATTCATTTTTCAGCATAATGATAATGAACAGCCCCATGTCGCAAGAATCTGTACACAATTTCTGGAAGCTGAAAATGTCCCAGGTCCACCATGGCCTGCATACTCACCAGACACGTCACCCTTTGAGATGCTCTGGATCGACGGGTACAACAATATCCAGAAACGTCGCACAGCCATTGAAGGGGAGTGGGACAACATTCCACATGTCACAATAAACATCCTGATCAACTCTATGAGAAGCAGATGGGGTCGCGCTGCATGAGACAAATGGTGGTCACACCAGATACGGACTGACTTTCACACCCCTACTTATTATTTTTTTTTAAAGGTATGTGACCAACAGATGCATATCTGTATTCGCAGTCATGTGAAATCCATAGATGAGGGCCAAATACATTCATTTCAATTGACTGATTTCCTTATATGAACTGTAAACTCAGTAAAATCCTTGACATTGCTGCATGTTGCGTTAATTTCTGTTCAGTGCGACTAACAAATAGCCTACCAAAATGTTGGAAATTACAAGCAGAAACATAGGCCTATCTAAATAAAATCCTGCACCTCTGTCAAGAACTCAGTTCCGGCATCTGACTGAAAAGCGCATTTTCTATATTTACAAATTAGGGTCAGGTGCAGGACTCAAGATTTTCACTTTATCACATACTGTATAGTTGGGTTATGAGCAATTGTGGGCGAACAAACAGCTGCCCCACGCATCACTAGTGAGGGTGTGTGTGTGTTTCAGTGTGGTAAGTCTTAACAATGAATCACATTTTAATTGACATTGCGATATTGACATAGGGAATATATAGGGAGTCATTTTGTATCTTATCACCCCAGAGGAATCTGACAGGCAGCTATATGAAGAGATAACATAGTGCCTTCGGAAAGTATTCAGACCCCTTAACCTCATGCAAGGGGGCAGTATTTTCACATTCGGATGAAAAGCATGCCCAAAGTAAACTGCCTGTTCCTCAGGCCCAGAAGCTAGAATATGCATATAATTAGTAGATTTGGATAGAAAACACTAAAGTTTCCAAAACTGTTAAAATAATGTCTGAGTATAACAGAACTCATATGGCAGGCAAAAACCTGAGAATCAAACCAGGAAGTGGGAAATCTGAGGTTTGTAGTTTTTCAAGTGATTGCCTATCCAATATCCAGTGTAAATGGGGTCAGATTGCACTTCCTAAGGCTTCCACTAGATGTCAGTCTTTAGAAAGTTGTTTCAGGCTTCTATTGTGAAAGGGGAGTGAATAAGACCACTCACAGTAGGTGCCTCAGCTGAAAGCCTTTAGTTTAGTCTCACGCACGGCCATGAGCACGAGCTCCATTCCCTTTCTTTTCTAATGAAAGGAATTGTCCGGTTGGAATAATATTGAAGATTTATGATAACATCCTAAAAGATTGATTATATACACATCGTTTGAAATGTTTCTACGAACTGTAATGGAACTTTTTTTTTTACTTTGTCTGGACTTAGTGCCCGCGGTTTGTGCATTTGGATTAGTGAACAAAAAGCAGGTATTTGGACAAATTATGGACTTTATCGAACAAAACAAACATTTATTGTGGAACTGGGATTCCATTCCGATGAAGATCAAAGGTAAGTGAATATGGGCCTCCCGGGTGGCGCAGTGGTCTAGGGCACTGCATCGCAGCGCTAGCTGTGCCACCAGAGTCTCTGGGTTCGCGCCCACGCTCTGTCGCAGCCGGCCGCGACCGGGAGGTCCGTGGGGCGACGCACAATTGGCCTAGCGTCGTCCGGGTTAGGCCGGTAGGGATATCCTTGTCTCATCGCGCTCCAGCGACTCCTGTGGCGGGCCGGGCGCAGTGCGCGCTAACCAAGGGGGGGCGGGGTTGGAGGCGCGCTGTGTTAAGAAGCAGTGCGGCTTGGTTGGGTTGTGCTTCGGAGGACGCATGGCTTCGTCTATCCCGAGTCCGTACGGGAGTTGTAGCGATGAGACAAGATAGTAATTACTAGCGATTGGATACCACGAAAATTGGGGAGAAAAGGGGGTAAAACATTTATATAAACATTTTTTTAAAAAGGTAAGTGAATATTTATAATGCTATTTCTGACTTGACTCCACAACATGGCGGGTATCTGTATTGCTTGTTTTGGTTGCTGAGCGCTGTACTCAGATTATCGCAGGGTGTGCTTTTGGCGTAAAGCTCTTTTGAAATCTGACACAGCGGTTGCATTAAGGAGAAGTTTCTCTAATCCTATGTATAACACTGGTATCTTTCATCAAAGTTTATGATGAGTATTTCTGTAAATTGATGTGGCTCTCTGCAAATTCTGCTTCTTTTCCAGTGGCAGGGACTGGGAGACTAGTCAGGATTAAGGCAAAGATGAACAGAGCAAAGTACAGAGAGATCCGTGATGAAACCTGCTCCAGAGCGCTCAGAACCTCAGACTGGGGTGAAGGTTCACCTTCCAACAGGACAACGACCCTAAGCACACAGCCAAGACAACACAGGGGTGGCTTCGGGACACGTTTCTGAATGTCCTTGGGTGGCCCAGCTAGAGCCCGGCCTTGAACCCGATCGAACATATCTGGAGAGACCTGAAATAGCTGTACGGCAACGCTCCCCAGGCAACCTGACAGAGGTTGAGAGGATCTGCAAAGAAAAATGGAGAGAAATGCCACAAATACAGGTGTGCCAAGCTTGTAGCGTCATACCCAAGAAGACTCAACGCTGTAATCGCTGCCAAAGGTGCTTCAACAAAGTAACTGAGTAAAGGGGCTGAATACTTACAATAGCAGTCAAAAGTTTGTACACACCTACTCATTCAAGGGTTTTTCCTTTATTTGTACTATTTTCTACATTGTAGAATAATAGTGAAGACATCAAAACTATGAAATAACACATACGGAATCATGTAGTATCCAAAAGTGTTCAATCAAAATATATTTTATAGTTGATATTCTTCAACGTAGCCACCCTTTGCCTTTGACAGCTTCGCGCATTCTCTCAAACAACTTCATGAGGTAGTCACCTGGAAGGCATTTCAATTAACAGGTGTGCCTTGTTAAAAGATCCTTTGTGGAATTTCTTTCCTTCTTAATGTGTTTGAGGCAATCAGTTGTGTTGTGATAAGGTAGGGGTGGTATACAGAAGATAACCCATCATTACTTTAAAGACATGCATGTCAGTCAACCCGGAAAGGAAGACCCAGAGTTACCTCTGCTGCAGTGGATAAGTTCATTAGAGTTACCAGCCTTAGAAATTACAGCCCAAATAAATGTTTCAGAGTTCAAGTAAAAGACACATACCAACATCAACTGTTCAGGGGAGACTGTGTGAATCAGGCCTTCATAGTCAAATTGCTGCAAAGAAACCACTACTAAAGGACACCAATAAGAAGAAGAGACGTGCTTGGGCCAAGAAACACGAGCAATGAACATTAGACCAGTGGAAATCTGTCATTTGGTCTGATGGTGTCTATATTTTAGATTTTTGGTTCCAACCGCCGTGTCTTTGAGATGCAGAGTAGGTGAATGGATGATCTCCACATGTGGTTCCCACCATGAAGCACGGAGGTGGTGGTGTGATTGTGTGGGGGTGCTTTGTTGGTGACATGGATTTATTTAGAATTCAAGGCACACTTAACCACAATGGCTACAACAGCATTCTGCAGTGATAAGCCATCCCGTCTGGTTTGCGCTTAGTGGAACTATCATTTATTTTTCAACAGGACAATGACAGAACACACCTCCAGGCTGTGTAAGGGCTATTTGAACAAGAAGGAGAGTGATGGAGTGCTGCACTTGATGACCTGACCTCCACAATCACCCAACCCAAGGATGAGTTGGACCGCAGAGTGAAGGAAAAGCAGCCAACACGTGCTCAGCATGTGTGGGAACTCCTTCAAGACTGTTGGAAAATCATTCCCGGTGAAGCTGGTTGAGAGAATGCCAAAAGTGTGCAAAGCTGTCATCAAGGCAAAGGGTTTGAAGAACCTCAAATATATTATGATTAATTTAACCCTTTTTTGGTTACTACACGATTCCATGTGTTATTTCATTGTTTTAATGTCTACACTATTATTCTACAGTGTATAAAATAATGCAAATAAAGAAATACCTTTGAATGAGTGGGTGTGTTCAAACTTTTGACTGGTACTGTAAATGTGATTTCCGTTTTTATATATATATAAAAAAGCTAATATTTCTAAGAAACGGTTATTGCTTTATCATTATGCAGTACTGTGTGTAGATTAATGAGGGGGGGGAAAAACCAATATAATCAATTTTAGAATAAGGCTGTAACGTAACAAAATTTGGAAAAAGTCATGGGGTCTGAATACTTTCCTAAGGCACTGTAGGTTACAGCCATTAGATGTGTAGCCAAATAAAGAAAGGGTTTGAGAGAGTGGCTGTGTGGCCCAGTGGTGGTAGAGCTGTAAAGTGATAGTCATCAGCTCCTCCCACTACCGTTGCACTTTAAGATGTCTCACCCCAAACCCGTCTCCCCCATACTACTGCTCACTATCGACACAACCCAGAATCCAGCAGAACTAGGTCAACGATAGGTGGGGAGGGGTGGCGACTCATGACTGTAACCAATAAGCACACACCTGTTTTTGTCACATTCTCACTGGCCTTGATGGAGACAGACGATTTTCCAGTGCTCATGTTCAGAGATAAAGAATCAATAAAAAGTATCTCTGCGTGTACTGTGTGTGATGTGTGAGCGCGAGATAGGTATGACCAAAACTATCTGCATCTAAAATGTGTGGGCACAAAGCTTCTGTTTATCCAGGTTGCAGCGGCCCCCTCACAGGATCATGTGCCTGAGCGTCAGTGGCTTCATGGCAGCCTCCGCATTACCAGGCTCCTTGCCTGCCTCCCTTCTCCAAGACACACAGCCTGCTGAGATACAGCCTCACTCAGCAGGTTACACACCAGCCCAGACATACATTGAGGAATGTGCCCCGACTACACCAGGGAGCCACCGATCCTAACCCCACTGCTGACACACACAAAGTTTTAGTGGGAGGACAAAGCAAAGAATCTGCAAATTAACATAATATCATGCCTGAAAAGCACAAGACGATCACAACTGGGGAGCATTAGAACACTGACGTCGCTGGTGAGGCTGTCCAAATTCCATATCGTTGATCTGATGGTGAGAAAGATGCATCATTCCCAGTCAAAAACACTAGACAGGGTAGTGTCAGATGGCTGGGCAGGTGCAGTCATCTCAGTGTGGTGTAAAAGCAGAACAGAGCAGTAGATGAGCCAGAGGCAGGACTGTTTCAAACAGGGCCATGGCACTTCTGGCTACCCCGGAGAAACACACTTGACCTATAATCGCGAGCTGGATTTTTCATCAAATGGAAGCTGAAATGTAACATGCTAACAGTACATACCGTCACAAAGAGTAGGCCTACTTTCATTGTATCCATGACAATTTATGGATACTTCCCTTGAGTAGGGATGTGACAAATGGACAAATTTGCTTCATGTTTTTTTTTGAGTTTTTTTTATTTATTTTTTTACCTGCCATTTTTTTTAGGTTCTGTTAAATCGATAAAATATTTACATTGTCAATTTATAGAATGGTCCTATTACATACGGTGCATAAAGAAAGTATTCATACCCCTTGATTTATTCCACAGTTACAGCTTAAATTCAAAATGGATTAAATAGACTTCTTCCCCTCACCCATCTACACACAAAACCCCATAATGACGAAGTGAAAACATTTTAGATTTTATGAAATATCTAATTTAATTAAGTATTCACACCCCTGAGTTGATACACGTTAGAATCGCCTTTGGCAGTGATTCCAGCTGTGAGTCTTCCTGGGTAAGATTTGCACACCTGGATTCTATAATATTTGCACATTATTTATTTTAATTCTTCAGGGCCTTTTAAATTGGTTGTTGATCATTGCTAGACAGCCATTTAAGTTTTGCCATAGATCAGGGTTCCTCAACTGGTGGCCCGCAGGCCAAATTTGTCCCGCGGGTGGTTTTATTTGACACTAACTTTAAGCAATTATTATTTATTTTTTTACATTTTAAAATAAAATCTGCTTGCGGCTGAATCTAGTTGATGATCCCTGCCATAGATTTCATGCCGATTTAAGTCAAAACTGTAACTAGGCCACTCAGGAATATTCAATGTCATCTTGGTAAGCAACTCCAGTGTATATCTGTCCTTATGTTTTAAGTTAAAGTCCTGCTGAAAGGTGAACTTCTATCCCAGTGTCTGTTGGAAAGCAGTCTGAAATAGGTTTTCCCTCTAGGATTTTGTCTGTGCAGTATCTTTCCATCCTAAAAAACTCACTTGTCCTTTCTGATGACAAGCATACCCATAACATGATGCAGCCATCACCATGCTTGAAAATATGAAGAGTGGTACTCAGTAATGGGTTGTTGAATTGGCCCCTAACATTTGGTGTATTCAAAACAACAACAATTTTTTGCAGTTTTAGTGCCTTATCCCTGGGCAATTTCCTTCCTCTCCGGCAACTGAGTTAGGAAGGATGCATGTATCTTTGTAGTAACTGGGTATATTGACACCATCCAAAGTGTAATTAATACCTTCACCATGCTCAAAGGGATATTCAATGTCTTAATTTTACCATCTACAAATAGGTGTCCTTAGCGAGGCATCGAAAAACCTCCCTGGTCTTTGTGGTTGAATCTGTGCTTGAAATTCCCTGGTCGACTGAGGGACCTTACAGATAATTGTATGTGTGGGGTACAGAGATGAGGTAGTCAAAAATAAATAAAAGTCATGTTAAACACTATTGCACAGATTGATGTGCAATAGAAAATGACTAGGCAATGCCTACTCACAATTGGTCAAAATCACACGATGCACACTGATGTCATTGGAAACACTTATCTTCCTCCATCGTTTTTACTACAAAACATAGCAATGCACCATTTTCACACATGTTGATGTTGGGGTGGTGCTGGAGATTAATATGAAGTTGAAAAAGTGTTACATATCCCAAATTTTTACTTCTTAACTTATTTAGGCTTGCCATAACTAAGCAGTTGAATACTTGACAAGACAAAAATCAGCTTTTCATTTTTTTGTTAATTTCTAAAAACATAATTCCACTTTTACATTATGGGGTATTGTGTGTAGGCCAGTGACGCAATCTCAATTGACTGTGCAAACAAAATGTGGAGAAAGTCAAGGGGTGTGAATACTTAGCGACAATTGATAACTTTTCAGACAATTAAAATGAGTGCCGTACCAGAAGCGTCTGTACCTTTTCAGACAGTAGAACTCTGCGCCGGCATAAAATGTTCTGTATTGTTTCCCTGAAAATGTTGCTGATTGATGTGCTGCCGTGTTTTTTTTTTTTAACACTGTTTTTTTCTGGTATGGTAGCTAGATGGGTTCTCTTTTCCTAGATGTCTTGGTAAGTCACGGAATTTAATTAACTTTAAAGTACTTTTTTTAGGACAGAGTCCCGCTTCAGAAGCAGCATTCCTTTACAGACAAGTAAAATGCCTGTTCATATCTCCAGAGGTAGTGTGTCAGCATTTAAAAAGCAGTAGCGTACCCTAACAGACAAACATGCCGTAGCAGAGGGGCATTCAAGGGGCCACATTCCATTACATCTGAAACAGGTAATCGATGCAAGCTACCAGTAGCCTTCTGTAATTTCATAGTATGAGACAAAAACACCCCAAACCACTCAGCAACAAAGAGTACCCAGTGCTCACAAGACAGGCCCGAAAATAACCGTGTCGCGCAAACGTCGGTGCAATGAATAGGCTAGGATATTCTACACACAACAGACTGAAGACTGAAACCACACTTTTTTTTTTTTACCGTTATTTTACCAGGTAAGTTGACTGAGAACACGTTCTCATTTGCAGCAACGACCTGGGGAATAGTTACAGGGGAGAGGGGGATGAATGAGCCAATTGTAAACTGGGGATTATTAGGTGACCTTGATGGTTGAGGGCCAGATTGGGAATTTAGCCAGGACACTGGGGTTAACACCCCTACTCTTACGATAAGTGCCATGGGATCTTTAATGACCTCAGAGAGTCAGGACACCCGTTTAACGTCCCATCCGAAAGACGGCACCCTACACAGAGCAGTGTCCCCAATCACTGCCCTGGGGCATTGGGATCTTTGTTTAGACCAGAGGAAAGAGTGCCTCCTACTGGCCCTCCAACACCACTTCCAGCAGCACCTGGTCTCCCATCCAGGGACTTGCATCATTAGCAAAGAAAAAGAGCAGGTAGGCCAGTGCGAGGAACAGGGGCAGGCAGAACCGTGCGCATAAATCTTGGTAATCTGCATTGAGCAATGCCTTGTCTTGTATGCCTGGCAAATTCACCAGTAGCCTGAAGTTCGCCTCTTCCTCTCTGGTTTTAAATTACACAACTTTCCCCAGGCCATTATAGCCTATTGCCTAGTTAGGCTATAACACAGAAAATAATGTTTTGTGTTAACTGCACTGTGATTTTAATTATGTGGGGGGGGGGGCTGTTGTGTTTATGGATTTTTCTTAATGTTAAGGATCCACCTTTGTTTAATAATAAAGGCATAGAAACTCGCTTCCTAGGAAATCCAAATGAAACGTTCCTCTTTTCAGTAACTGGTTTAAACACAGGAACAGACAAGCAGCAGGGCCCTCAACAAAGCATGCCACCCGCTGCCAGAAATTCCCAAATTTGTCATAACACTGCCTGGGAATTGGCATTGGAGGGGGCTGCTGAATTCAAATATCGACAGGCCTGCTTTGCACGGACCAGAGCTTACTAACATCTGTCAGTTGTGCCTCCAAAGCTGGATTAAACTGCTGTGAGTTGGGGTTTTTCTCTCACCGTAGCAACAGACTGATAAGTCAAACCCAGGGGCTGAAAGGCCACCTTTAATTTTTTAAAATTCATTTCACCCACATAAGGGACGCAGCTTTTCTTTACTACCATGGCGTAACACATGTTGGCATGCAATGACCCCAAAATCAAAATGCACACAAGGCACACATTCAGATCAAGAGGGAAACAAAATCCACCATTGTAGTAGAACAAAAAAAGCAGGAGCGTTTCTAAGTCATCCCCATAAGCAGTGGCGGTTCTAGCTTGTATGGCTCCCTGGGTAAAACCCCCCTTCAGCCATTTGGAAACACACAAATAATAACATTTAAAACTATATACAAGACTCAAATATATTTAAAAAAAAAAATCAGTAACAAAGACAAATAGAAACAAATGGTATATAAATACAAAAGAGAATCAAATTATTACACTATTAATTTATTACCTTGTCAGCTCAGGGATTTGATCCAGCAACCTTTCGGTTACTGGCCCAACGCTCTAACCACTAGGCTACCTGCCACCCTAAGCATAAGACACCACAAATACTCAATATATCACAAAAGATACAAAATATCAGCATAATATAGACGTCTTTAAGTAGCTGCATACCTTTATCTTTTGCGTGTTTCTCTTC
Source organism: Salvelinus alpinus (assembly GCF_045679555.1). Taxonomy (NCBI): domain Eukaryota; kingdom Metazoa; phylum Chordata; class Actinopteri; order Salmoniformes; family Salmonidae; genus Salvelinus; species Salvelinus alpinus. The sequence goes on from NC_092095.1 coordinate 32,140,288, forward strand.
TTTCCTCTTTCTAAACTGATGGCTTAGACCCTTTATCCATTTGTGTTGATTTGGCACTCGAGCATCAATACATTACCTATCCCCCAACACTATCAACCAAGAGTCAAGAATTAACCAACTCACCTTGGTGGTGTGCAGACTGGTTTTATATTATTCTTAAACGATTTCGCACAAACCAGAAAACAATATGTCTGAATATATAGTTTCACACAGTATTATGAATGAATTGTAGATTAATTGGTAGCATTTCATAGTGACTGATTTTACTAATTGCATTAGTACTGTACAAAGTTAGAGGCGCACTATTTGATAGATTACCCCGCTCCCCCTACCTCGGGTGTCCAGTGGGGAGACCTGAGGTCAACCTACCCCCGCCCCATCTCGTACTTCTGAGTGGGAGACCTTCCCAGGCAGTAGCCTACCTGGCTTACAAACTAGAATCAGGGCGCCCACTCCGACAAGGTTAATTGACTCACAGGCCCACACGTTGACATGATATCATTGACGTGACGTGCAAATAAGCGCTAGAAAACCGGTTACGCAAATGTCACCATTTCAAATTTTTTAGTGCGGGCGCCCCGTGCTGCCCCCGGCAAGATGCTGCCCTGGGCGGCTGCCCATGTCACCCATAACGAAATCCGCTACTGCCCATAAGCCATGTAGGCTAGTCCACAGATATCAGAAACACTGCCGTGTCCCCATAAAAAAACCTGCTCCAGATTTAGATACCTTTGAGCCCAAGAACAAACTCGGGCTTGCATCTCATCCCAGAGGAGCTCCTATGGCAGGGATCATCAACTATACTTAACAAAAATATAAAACGCAACAATTTAAAGATTTTGCTGAGCTACAGTTTATATAAGGAAATCAGTCAATTGAAATAAATTCATTAGGCCATAATCTACGCATTTCACATGACTGGGCAGGTTCACAGCGAAGGATGGGCCTGGGAGGGCATACGCCCACCCACTTCAAAGCCAGGCCCACTCACTGGTGAGCCAGGCCCAGACAATCAAAATTAGTTTCCCCCACAAAAAGGGCTTTATGAAAGACATAAATACTTCTGTTTCATAAGCTGTCCGGGTGGCTGGTCTCAGATGATCCCGCTGGTGAAGAAGCTGCATGAGGTCCTGGGCTGGCGTGGTTACACATGGTCTGAGGTTGCAAGGCCGGTTGGCCGTACTCTGAAAACAGCTCTGGTGGACATTCCTTCAGTCAGCATGTCAAAACTTGAGGCATCTGTGGCATTGTGTTGCATGACAAAACAGCCTTGTCCCCAGCACAAGGTGCACCTGTGTAATGATCATGCTGTTGAATCAGTTTCTTGATATGCCAAACCTGTCAGGTGGATGGATTACTTTAACTTCTCTAGGGTAGGGGGCAGCATTCGGAATTTTGGATGAAATGCATGCCCAAATTAAACTGCCTGCTTCTCGGTCCCAGAAGATAGGATATGCATATAACATATAAATTTAAACTGCCTGCTTCTCGGGCCCAGAAGATGTAACATGCATATAACATATAATATAGAAAACACTCTAAAGTTTCCAAAACTGTTAAAATAGTGTCTGAGTATAACAGAACTGATTTGGCAGGTGAAAACTTGAGAAAAATCCATTCAGGAAGTAGTTTTTTCTATTTTTTTCTTCTATTCAATGCCATTACAGTATCCATTGACTTAGGACTCAAATTGCAGTTTCTATGCCTTCCACTAGATGTCAACAGACTTTAGAAAATGTTTCAGGCTTGTATTCTGAAAAATTAGTAAGTAAGAGCAGTCTGAATGAGTGGACCCTAAAGTGTCAGAGCTTTTTCATGCGCGAGACCGAGAGAGTGCCTTTGTTTACCTTTTAAATTGACGAGGTTATTGTCCTGTTCAAATATTATTGATTATTTAGGCTAAAAACAACCTGAGGATTGAATATAAACATCGTTTGACATGTTTCTATGAACTTTACGGATACAATTTGTCTTCCTGTTCTGACTGCGTTTGAGCCTGTGGATTACTGAAGAAAACGCAACAAAACGTAGGTTTTTAGATATAAAGAGACTTTATCAAACAAAAGGAACATTTATTGCGTAAATTAATGTCTGCTGAGTGCAACCATCTGAAGATCAAAGGTAAGGGATTAGCTTTCTCTATTTCTGACTTGTGTAACTGTTCTACTTGGCTGGTTACTGTTTGTAATGATTTGTCTAGTGGGCTATGTTCTCAAATAATTGTAAAGTATGCTTTCGCCATAAAGCATTATAAAAATCTGACACCGTGGTTGTATTCACAAGAAGTTCATCTTTAAACCTATGTAAAGTATATTTTGTTTTCAGAATTTTTATAATGAGTATTTCTGTATTTGAATTTGGCGCCCAGCAGTTTCACTGGCTGTTGAAGAGGTGGGACGCTAACGTCTCACGTACCCAAGAGAGTTTAAAGTATAAAATGCTCACTAACTGGGATGTAAACAAATGAGTGCAACATTTTTTAGCGAAATAAGCTTTTTGATTATGGAACATATGTGATCTTTTTTTTATTTATTATTATATATTTTTTTAAATTACCCCCTTTTCTCCCCAATTTTCGTGGTATCCAAATCGCTAGTAATTACTATCTTGTCTCATCGGTACAACTCCCGTACGGGCTCGGGAGAGACGAAGGTCGAAAGCCATGCGTCCTCCGAAGCACAACCCAACCAAGCCGCACTGCTTCTTAACACAGCGCGCCTCCAACCCGGAAGCCAGCCGCACCAATGTGTCGGAGGAAACACCGTGCACCTGGCCCCCTCGGTTAGCGCGCACTGCGCCCGGCCCACCACAGGAGTCGCTGGAGCGCGATGAGACAAGGATATCCCTACCGGCCAAACCCTCCCTAACCCGGACAACGCTAGGCCAATTGTTCGTCTCCCCACGGACCTCCCGGTCGCGGCCGGCTGCGACAGAGCAGTGCCCTAGACCACTGCGCTACACGGGAGGCCAGTTTTATTTATTTTTATTGCTTACATTTGTATATGATAACGTGGCTATTATGCGAGGAAACACTTGGGAACAGATTTCCCAAATTAAAATCACGGAGTGTTGTCCATCAGAAAACATAGGGGGGTCCAAATACACCCCCTCCCCGGCAGGCCACCAGTTGGGGAACCTTATGGGATGGGGGCAGGTAAGGCCTGGGTGAATGGTGTGTTCAGACCATAGAAAGACTAGAGAGCCCATCGATCTAGACAAAGGCATCTAGACAAAGGGCAGTGTGCCATTGAGGGCCATCTCCATTTTAAAGTAGTCAATTTCTTCTCTATCCAGCTCTATGATTCAGAGCCAGACTCAAAATGTTGATACTAGGAAACCACGGTGCACACAGCAACACTGCATGGCTGGCTGAGAGTGAACAGCACTGTGGTGGGAAGGGTTGGTGATTTCTAGATATACTGGGTAAACAACTCCCAGCTCACAATCCCCAGGAAGGTCCCCATTAATGTAACATCTCCCTGGAGACCAGCGTTTGGATTGGAGGGAAGGGAGAGATGCAGCCAGCAACATCCATGATTAGACTGAGATCTGACGGACTATAGCTTAAACTGAGGGTATGACTGAGTGAGTATGGATGGATGACTCTTTCCTCCAGTATGACCAAGCTTATCTAGGGCATAAGATAACATGCAGCTGCCTGTATGAAAGTGGAAACCATTACTAGCTAGTCTATGCACATATGCTATGATCTGGCGTTAAAGCTTTGACCGCAATGACCCTTATTTGCATACTTACAGCGCATTCGGACAGTATTCAGACCCCTCGACTTTTCCCACATTGTTACGTTACAGCCTTACTCAAAAATATATATAATTCCTCCATCTACACACAATATCTCATAATGAAAAAGTAAAGTTTAGACATTTTTGGAATAAAAAAAAATATATATTTTCATAAGTAGTCAGCTCTTTTGCTATGAGACTCGAAATTTAGGTCAGGAGCATCTGTTTCCATTGATCATCCTTCAGATGTTTCTACAAATTGGAGTCCACCTGTGGCAAATTCAATTGATCTTTTTATACATTTGCTTAAAGCCTGTTTTTGCTTTGTCATTATAGGGTATTGTGTGTAGATTGGTGGAGAGATAAAACAATTTAATCACTTTTAGACTAGGGCTGTAAAAGGAACAAAATGTGGAAAAAGTCAAGGGTCTGAATACTTTCCAAATGCACTGTATGTGATTGTGAATTGACCCCTTTGTAGATGGGTGAGGCCAGAACAAAAGCAGGCCCATGAAACGATGTAACACCATTGAGTAAAGGTAGTAACACTGACAGCACAGGGGTGGTTCAACTAAGGATGAAGTGAAATCCCATTAATTGCTATTATGAAGACGATATAATTACAGGAGTAGCGGCTCCACACCCCTCAGGAGCAGAAGGGCTTACGTCATCCCACTCCAGTGTGTGTGTGTCAGGGTTTGGCTCAATTTTGAAATCGACTCGCATTCAAATCATGAGTTGAAATTTGAGTTGAACAAACCCCAGGAGGATGTAGAATTTGAGTAACCCGGAAGTAAAATTTAATGTGCAATTCAAAGAAATTCAACTCACGAGTTTCATTGAATCTGACAGGTCAAACATCAAGATGCATCACTTTCCTCTGGAAACAATGTTCATATACTCTTAACCTTAGTGCTTAGAATACAATTATACAGAGCATTCAGAAAGTATTCAGACCCTTTCCCGTTTTCCACATTGTTACGTTACAGCCCGTTCCTAAAATCGGATTAAATAAAAATCCTCGTCAAGCTACACAAAATACCCCATAATGATAAGCAAAAATAAGTTTAGAAAATGTTGTTAATAAAAAAAGTAACTATTTACATAAGTATTCAGACCCTTTGCTATAAGATTCGAAATTGAGCTCAGCTGCATCCTGTTTCCAGTGATCAATTTGTATTAACATCAAGGATGATTGGAGTCCACTTGTGGTAAATTGAATTGATTGGACATGATTTGGAAAGGCACACACCTGTCTCTAAGGTCCAACAGTTGACAGTTCGTCAGAGCAAAAACCAAGCCATGAGGTCAAAGGAATTGTCTGTAGATCTTCGAAACAGGATTGTGTTGAGGAACAGATTCGAGGAACAATACCCAAAAATGTCTGCACCATTGAAGGTCCCCAAGAACACAGTGGCCTCCATTTTTAAGTGAAAGAAGTTTGGAACCACCAAGACTCTTCCTAGAGCTGGCCACCCGGCCAAACTGAGCAATCGGGGCAGAAAGGCCTTTGTCAGGGAGGTGACCAAGAACCCGACAGAGTCATCACTCTGACAGAGCTCAGATGGGAGAACCTTCCAGAAGGACAAGCATCTCTGCAGCATTCCACCAATCAGGCCTTCATGGTAGAGTGACCAGATGGAAGGCACTCCTCAGGAAAAGGCATGTGACAGCCCTCTTGGTTTGCCAAAAGGCACCTAAAGACTCTCAGATCATGAGAAACTTGATTCTCTGGTCTGATGAAACCAAGATTGAACTCTTTGGCCTGAAAGCTAAGCGTCACGTCTGGAGGAAACCTGGCACCATCCCTACGGTGAAGCATGGTGGTGGCAGCATCATGCTGGGGGGAGACTAGTCAGGATCGAGGGAAAAATGAACAGAGCAAAGTATAGAGAGATCCTTGACAACACCTGCTCCAGAGCGCTCAGGACCTCAGACTGGGGCGAAGTTTCACCTACCAACCAGACAACGACCCTAAGCACACAGCCAAAACAACGCAGAAGTGGCCCAGGCAGAGCCCGGACTTGAACCCGATCTAACATCTCTGGAGAGACCTGAAAATAGCTGTTTAGCAACTCCCCATCCAACCTGACAGATCTTGAGAGGATCTGCAGAGAAAAATGGGAGAAACTCCCCAAATACAGGTGTGCCAAGCTTGTAGCGTCATACCCAAGAAGACTCAAGGCTGTAATTGCTGCCAAAGGTGCTTCAAAGTACTGAGTAAAGGGTCTGAATACTTATGTAAATGTGTATTTAAGTTTTTATTTTTAATCAATTCAACAAACCTGTTTTTGCCTATTCATTGATAGAAATAGCAGTCGCTGGAAATACATTTAACTGTTCATACTTACCGTTCCATAGGTTAATTTGCATAATTTTGTAGAATTAAATTGGCAGGTGTACTGTATATTTGTTATGCAGCTTATTTATCACACTCAGCATACAGATAGAGCCTTCGTGCGGAAAATCTGCCAGACAGCGCAAGAGCAGCAGCTGCATGTTGTGGTGATTTCAAGACAACTGGGAACTCTGAAAAATACGAGGTCAAATCATGACGTCAGTGATCTTCAGGTCGGATGACCGTTCGAAAATGTTTTCCCACAGCCGGAGAACAATTTGTGCACAACATTTGAGAAAAATAAGCTTTGTGTGTATGGACAATTTCTGCGATTTTTTATTTCTGCTCATGGGACCAACACTTTACATGTTGCGTTTACATATAAAAAAAAAAGTTATAGAATTATAGAATAGATGAGACATTTGAATGTCATTGAATTCAATTGTATTTCCTGTAATTCCAATTAGAATTCTGTATCCTATTTACTACAATTCAAATTCAAGAACTGAATTTGAATTTATGAGGATTCTCAATTCAATTGAGACTAACCCTGGTGTGTGTGTTTAGTCTAATGAAGTCATACTGTAGCCTCCAGGCAGCGATGCAGACACACGTCCTTGACCTCTCAAGTTCCAACGCCCCAGTAATTCAGCTGGGACACACTACTCTGCCACGCCACCGTGCCCGTCTCCCCATCTGCCGTGCCACCTTGTCTGCATGGCTCCTGCAGAATACCTCTGATACCTACCAGTGGTGATTTTGGCATGTAAATCTTGGTGGGGTAAACTCAACCATATTTTTTAATGCATGCCAGCAAAGCCACTACACAACATTGTATTATGCCTATGTGGTCTAAAAAGGAAGGAAAATACAAATCTCTGGTGTCCACTTTTACAGACAATATAACGACACAGAGTGCATTGCGCAAACAAAACAACCTTCACAATATCAACTGGAATTACTTTGGTCTATTACTTTTAAATATTTGAATGGGAAGACACTGTCACTGGAAAACATGGTTACAGACCCAACAACATATAGTATCCCCTCCTCGTGAAGAAAAGCACGAGCAAATTATAATACATAACGTAAGCAAAACAATGAAATCATTCCAACATTGCTTAAAATGATAAGCCACTAACGAGACAGACCTATATAAAGAAATATAACAATTAAGATGTACAAACTATTGCGTAAGAGAACCATGAGCGGATAAGATGCAAGCCGTAATTTTGATTAAGACAATGAGCGAGTAGTCAATATAACTATTTGCTCAGCACTTTTGAAATGGACAGCGACAGAATTCAGAACATGGTTCATTCTTACAGTATTCTCCCTGTACACCAAGTCAGAACCGCAGGATAAATAACGAGGGTATATAAGCAGACAATGAAAGCTCTTACAATATTCAATGATAACATCTCTAAAACATGCGATAGGCTACATTAGCACCACCAAGTCAGAACAGTGGGCCAAGTTCTGAGGGGAGAGGGACCAAGTTCTTAGGGTGAGACACATGGGCTACTAACAACTTACTACACAACATACACGTAGTATTACTTTCTTAGCTACAGTATACATATCACATTTATGCAGCAGTATACAAGATTGTTGTTGTGCTCACTTGAACGTGGCACGGTGCTCCTTCTTGTGGGCAAACCTTGCCATCAGTCTTTGTCATTAAAGTCTGGCATTCTCTGAATATATGGTGCTTTCCAGACAACTAAGAACTAAAAAAATATTTTTTTTTTTAAATGCGCGGGGTCGAATCGGTGATCTTCAGGTCGGAGCTCTAGAAAGAGGCCAGAGTTCCCGACTCTTCCAGTTGCATGACCATTCTAGATGTATTTTCCCAGTCCAAGCTCATTTAAGAATTCAAACTTGTCTTGAACGCACTGAAGTCAGATTTCCCAGTTTTCAGTTATGAACGCAGCAGAAGTCATGCTGGATTGACAGTATGGCCAATGTATTCAACCTTTTCTGGCCCATGGTGTTGCATGTGTAGGTTTATCCTTTAAGCTTGGAAAAGAGACCCTTTCAAACAGATGTTTTAAATCCTTAAACCCAGAGTTGGACCACACACACACCCTCAATCTCCACCGAATAACAAGCAAAACAGTGAATGCTTTGCGGCCAATGATTCTTTCCAAACCACTCATTGCTGAATTTGCAATTTCCGACTTGTAATGTTTATGTCCAATGACCGATGAGCACTGATATTTTTGATCTATAATTTCTCTTCATATGACAAGGCCTGAAAAGGATTTGCCAGTAGATTGTGAAGGTGATTCATGATGACTGATGTCTCGCTAGCTAAGATTGGTCTTATCATGTCAACATCATACTTTCACAATCAAAGCTAAGGTAGATACAACGTGATTTGATGTCAACATTTGTGGCCAATGACCTTGAGCCTTCTTGGACAGGCACTTATGGCAGCACCCAAGGGGGCTTGAATTGCCTAGCTCACCCTGTAGATTCTGTGGTGAAGTAGTGTCCCCATGAAACAGAACACTGAGCCAATCACAGCACAACTAGAGAAGATTACCAACTCCTACACTCTGTATTTTCCCTGGCTGCCCCTCCACCACAGAAAGCACTGAGCTAGGCTGAAACACCTGCTTTTTGGAGCTGATTTGTCACATACGCGTCTTTGGAGTGTGTAGCAAAATGCTTGTATGCGGCTTTAAAAAAAATTTTTTTTAACCAGGTAGGCCAGTTGAGAACAAGTTCTCATTTACAACTGCGACCTGGCCAAGATAAAGCAAAGCAGTGTAACAAAAAAAGTTACACATGGTATAAACTAAAGTATAGTCAAAATAGAAAAATCTATATATTGTGTGTGCAAATGGAGTAAGGAGGTAGGGTAATAAATAGGCAAATAGTAGCGAAGTAATTACAATTTAGCAAATTAACACTGGAGTGATAGATGTGCAGATGATGTGCAAGTAGAAATACTGGTGTGCAAAAGAGCAAAAAAAAACAATATGGGGATGAGGTAGGTAGTTGGATGGGCTTTTTACAGATGGGCTGTGTACAGCTGCTGCGATCTGTAAGCTGTTCAGATAGCTGATGCTTAAAGTTAGTGAGGGAGATAAGTCTCCAACTTCAGCGATTTTAGCAATTCGTTCCAGTCACTGGCAGCAGAGAACTGGAAGGTAAGGCGGCCAAAGGAGGTATTGGCTTTGGGGATGACCAGTGAGATATACCTGCTGGAGTGTGTTGTACGGGTGGGTGTTGTTATGGTGACCAGTGAGCTGAGGTAAGGCAGAGCTTTACCTAGAAAATACTTATAGATGACCTGGAGCCAGTGGGTCTGACAACGAATATGTAGCGAGGGCCAGCCAACGAGAGCATACAGGTCGCAGTGGTGGGTGGTATATGGGGCTTTGGCGACAAAACGGATGGCACTGTGATAGACTGCATCCAATTTGCTGAGTAGAGTGTTGGAGGCTATTTTGTAAATGACATCGCCGAAGTCGAGGATCAGTAGGATAGTCAGTTTTACAAGGGTGTTAGCAGCGTGAGTAAAGGAGGCTTTGTTGCGAAATAGGAAGCCGATTTTCTAGATTTAATTTTGGATTGGAGATGCTTAATATGAGTCTGGAAGGAGAGTTTACAGTCTAACCAGACACCTAGGTAGTTGTACACATATTCTAAGTCAGAACCGTTCAGAGTAGTGATGCTAGTCGGCCGGGCAGCGATCGGTTGAAGAGCATGCATTTAGTTTTACTAGCATTGGAGGTCACGGAAGGAGTGTTGTATGCCATTGAAGCTCATTTGGAAGTTTGTTAACACAGTGTCCAAAGAAGGGCCAGATGTATACAGAATGTGGTCGTCTGCGTAGAGGTGGATCAAGGAATCACCCGCAGCAAGAGCGACATCATTGATGTATACAGAGAAAAGAGCCGGCCCGAGAATTGAACCCTGTGATATCCCCATCGAAACTTCCAGAGGCCCGGATAACAGGCCCTCCGATTTGACACACTGAACGCTATCTGAGAAGTAGTTGGTGAACCAGGCGAGGCAGTCATTTGAGAAACCAAGGATGTTGAGTCTGCCAATAAGAATACGATGATTGACAGAGTCGAAAGCCGTGGTCGATGAAGACGGCTGCACAGTACTGTCATTTATCAATGGCGGAGAATGATATCGTTTAGTACCTTGAGCGTGGCCGAGGTGCACCCGTGACCAGCTCAGAAACTGGATTGCACAGCGGAGAAGGTACGAAAGGATTCGAAATGGTCAGTGATCTGTTTGTTAACCTGGCTTTCGAAGACTTTAGAAGGCAGGGCAGGATGGATATAGGTCTGTAGCAGTTTGGGTCTAGAGTGTCACCCCCTTTGAAGAGGGGGATGACCGCAGCAGCTTTCCAATCGTTAGGAATCTTGGACGATACGAAAGAGAGGTTGAACAGACTGGTAATAGGGGTTGCAACAATGGCGTTGGATAATTTTAGAAAGAGAGGGTCCATATTGTCTAGCCCAGCTGATTTGTACAGGTCCAGGTTTGGCAGCTCTTTCAGAACATCTGCTATCTGGATTTGGGTGAAGGAGAAGCTGGGGAAGCTTGGGCAAGTAGGTGCGGGGGGTGCGGAGCTGTTGGCCGGGGTAGCCAGGAGGAAAGCATGGCCAGCCGTAGAGAAATGCTTCTTGAAATTCTCGATTATCGTGGATTAATCGGTGGTGACTGTTTCCTAGCCTCAGTGTAGTGGGCAGCTGGGAGGAGGTGCTCTTATTCTCCATGGACTTTACAGTGTTTATTGTAATGAGGATATACAACGTCAACTCAAGGATATGTATATATTTTTAACATCGTTTGCAAACGGATGTGACACTATTGACAAAATAGCATGCAAAACAGGTACTGCCTCTGATAGAGAAATGGGAAGTAGAGGAAGTTGCCCCTAGGGGCTGATCTTGGTTAAATTTTGCATTCCTCCCCCCAACGGTTAAAGACTGGGGGATGGGAAGCTGATCCTAGATCCTAGGGGAAACTTCAACCTGTAGCGGGAAGTGGAGAGAAGAATGAGGAACAAGAGAGCGTCAAAGTCTGTGTGCCTGAAAACACCCCAGGGGTGCACATACTTTATCATCATTATCATTCATTTTCGGTGTCAGCCCAGCATTGCAAGGGTGAGTGTTGCCGGGAGGTGGTGACAGCGAGAAGGGTGAGTGTTGCCTCAGTAGGGTAGGTTAACTAATGCACTTTACTGCAGTGGCTGCCAGAGCTCCATGTCAGGGGCTTCCAGCAGCTGTCCTGTCCAGGAGTGACAGGGTGGGACTGGGGCAGTGGCTGACAGCTGGAGTTCACAAGGAAGATTGGAGGGCGAGAGAAGCACACTGGACAAACAATACACCGGTTTCTAAACACAGATTAGGTGGTGATAACACATTTAATCTAAAAACAGATAGTTGCATTATTCCCACACACCTGCAACAAGATCTCAAATATGCGAGTGCTTTTCTGAAACGAGAAAATATCCTCGTTACAATAAACTAGCGAAATCTGCAAAAATGCATTTCAGGTAAAACAACTTCAATATTATTCAAACACCATGCTGTAAATCTGGAGTATTGACAGCCTTACTGCATCATTTCAAAAGAATAATGTGTATGTAGCCTGAGCAGTCTTTCATGTTGGGCAGGATTACTTGAATAAGACCAGGGCTCTCTGTAAAACCATCTCATTACCAAACAGGGTTTTTTAAACCATGCAGTTCTTTGAACTGCTCTGTCTAAATGTCTCCTACATTCTTCCAGCTCCTTACCCAGGCTCAGGTTGTGTGAAATCCGCTGGGGTATAGAGGACGGCTTAAATAAATAAGAATTAGAGCACGTTCATTTTAATACGGCCGACATTAAAGTCAAGTTTGATTAGTTGAAGTACAATGTGCCTCGGATGAACAATTTCAGAACATGTGTGTGTGAATGTATCTTTTCTGTGTTTGTCCATGTGTGATTGCATCTATGTAAACCTGTGTGTGTGGCGTGTGTTTCTTAGTAGCGGTTTAACTACTAAGTTTGTGTGTGCATGTAGCGTGTCTGTGTGTGGCCCCTTCAGCCAGGAATTTCGACTAGCTGGGATCAGTGTGGTTGGGGGATGGCTGAGGCGCCAGTCATTCCTTCCATTCCCCTTGCTTGCATCACGTGCTAGGGCACTCAGAGGCCCACGGTGAGTTAATTATTCACAGTACACACATTCAGAAAGATACAATACATTCAAATTGGTCACTCACAAGTCTGGCATAAGCTACCTCCCAAACAGAGAAGAGGGAGAAAACAATAGTTAACTTCGGCAAACACTTTTTTGGGGGGGAGAAAACACTATCGAAGAGCTTGATTGAGAGAAAATGTATACACTAGTGATGGGGGGGTGGTCAATACAGGTACATGTCGGGATATTATTGTTGACGATATAGCGTATCGTTTTGCCATGTCGCTATATTATTCTTGCGCTAGTTGGTTGTACCTGCACAAAAACTTTCCTTCATAGCTTGTTCTCCATCTTTTTAAATAAGGAGACAATTTGTTTTCAGCACTTTTATTTCCATGAGTAGGCTTGGGCGGTATCTAGATTGTCATACCTTCATATCGACCTTGTGCCATACCGGGATATTCAGTAATAGCTGCACTGAACACAAGGGGTGTCATTGCAATCCCTAGGTTTGCAATGCTAACAGGTACATCTAAAATCCCATAGAGAATGATAACTAAATGCTAACGAGCGCGGCGGGAACATTTTAATAGTCTCTGACCTAAAGTACTGGCAGGACAGACATCCCAGCTCATAAAGTTGTACAAGTAACTCAAAAATGCTACTCACGGGCCTCCAGGGTGGCGCAGTGTTCTAGGGCACTGCATCGCAGCGCTAGCTGCGCCACCAGAGTCTCTGGGTTCGCGGCCAGGCTCTGTCGCAGCCGGCCGCGACCGGGAGGTCCGTGGGGCGACGCACAATTGGCATAGCGTCGTCCGGGTTAGGGAGGGTTTGGCCGATAGGGATATCCTTGTCTCATCGCGCTCCAGCGACTCCTGTGGCGGGCCGGGCGCAGTGCGCGCTAACCGAGGGGGCCAGGTGCACGGTGTTTCCTCCGACACATTGGTGCGGCTGGCTTCCGGGTTGGAGGCGCGCTGTGTTAAGAAGCAGTGCGGCTTGGTTGGGTTGAGCTTCGGAGGACGCATGGCTTTCGACCTTCGTCTCTCCCGAGCCCGTACGGGAGTTGTAGCGATGAGACAGTAATTACTAGCGATTGGATACCACGAAAATTGGGAAGAAAAGGGGATAAAATTTAATTTAAATTATTATTTTTTTAATAAAAAAAATAAAAAAAGTATAAAATATTTTAAAAAATGCTACTCACAATTTGCTGGACACACAAAACAAATTAGACAGCAAGGATCTTGATTCAGGAGGGGATTCTCTGCTGTTAGCAAGCAAAACATTTTGGAAGGTGCTAACCACTTAGTCAATTAGCTACTAAATTATCAAACCAAATTAACAACTGCAGTGAATTTAGCACATTTTACACAGTTAACTTAATAGTTATAAGATATCTAGCTGGCAAACATTTAATTGTGAATTCCATACTGTAAGTAGATCACCAGGCTGCACAACAGTGTGTGCTTGCAAACAAACAAAGGGTTCATAATGTAAAATTATGTGACAGGTGAAATTAAGAATGCAATCTTTATTTCTTAACGTATTGCACAAGTTCACTGCAGGTATTTACTTAAAAAGTAATTACTAATATTCACATTTAAAAAAATAACGAACTAAATAAATGGTTAACGGTATTGATGGTATATTGAAAAACCATCCCGTGGCCATTTCCAAATATGGTATACCGCCCAAGCCTATCTTGATCAAAACTGGTTCTCATGGCGCCTTTGTCCCTCTGCAGCAGATACAGTTGCAGTCGGAAGTTTACATACACCTTAGCCAAATACAATTAAACTCAGTTTCACAATTCCTGACATTTAATCCAAGTTAAAAAATCCATGTCTTAGGTCAGTTAGGATCCCCACTTTATTTTAAGAATGTGAAATGTCAGAATAAGAGTAGAGAGAATGATTTATTTCAGCTTTTATTTTGTTCATCACATTCCCAGTGGGTCAGAAGTTTACATACACTCAATTAGTATTTGGTAGCATTGCCTTTAAATTGTTTAACTTGGGTCAAACGTTTCAGGTAGCCTTCCACAAGCTTCTCATAATAAGTTGGGTGAATTTTGGCCCATTCCTCCTGACAGAGCTGGTGTAACTGAGTCAGGTTTATAGGCCTCCTTGCTCGCACACGCTTTTTCAGTTCTGCCCACAAATTTTCTATAGGATTGAGGTCAAGGCTTTGTGATGGCCATCCAATACCTTGACTTTGTTGTCCTTAAGCCATTTCGCCACAACTTTGAAAGTATGCTTGGGGTCATTTTCCATTTGGAAGACCCATTTGTAACCAAGCTTTAACTTCCTGACTGATGTCTTGACATGTTGCTTCAATATGTCCACATAATTTGTTCCTCATGATGCCATCTATTTTGTTAAGTGCACCAGTCAGTCCTGCAGCAACGCAACCGCACAACATGATGCTGCCACCCCTGTGCTTCACGGTTGGGATGGCGTTCTTCGGCTTGCAAGCCTCCCCCTTTTCGCTCCAAACATAACAATGGTCTTCATGGCCAAACATTTCTATTTTTGTTTCATCAGACCAGAGGACATTTCTCCAAAAAGTACAATCTTTGTCCCCATGTGCAGTTGTAAACCGTAGTCTGGCTTTTTTTAATGGCGGTTTTGGCGCAGTGGCTTCTTCCTTGCTGAGCGGCCTTTCAGGTTATGTTGATATAGGACTCGTTTTACTTTGGATATAGATACATTTGTACCGGTTTCCTCCAGCAACTTCACAAGGTTCTTTGCTGTTGTTCTGGGATTGATTTGCACTTTTCGCACCAAAGTACGTTCATCTCTAGGAGACAGAACGCATCTCCTTCCTGAGCGGTATGACGGCTGCGTGGTCCCATAGTGCTTATACTTGCGTACTATTGTCTATACAGATGAACGTGGTATCTTCAGGCGTTTGGAAATTGCTCCCAAGGATGAACCAGACTTGTGGAGGTCTTGGCTGATTTCCCCATATCATCAAGCAAAGAGGCACAGTTTGAAGGTAGGCTTTGAAATACATCCACAGGTACACCGCAAATTGACTCAAATGATGTCAATTAGCCTATCAGATGCTTCTAAAGCCATGACGTCATTTTCTGGAATTTTCCAATCCGTTTAAAAGGCACAGTCAACTTAGTGTATGTAAACTTCTGACCCACAGGAATTGTGATAGTGAGTTATAAGTGAAATAGTCTGTCTGTAAACAATTGTTGGAAAGATTACTTGTGTCATGCACAAAGTAGATGTCCTAACCGCCTTGCCAAAACTAGTTTGTTAACAAGAAATTTCTGGAGTGGTTGAAAAACGGGTTTTAATGACTACAACATAAGTGTAAACTTCCGACCTCAACTGTATATGGTGAGCAATATGTTTGGATCATCGAATCGCAATAAAAGCACAGTATCAAATTGCAATACATATCGTATCGGCACATCGTATCGAGAGGTCCCTGGCAATTCCAAGCCCTACCTCAGCCTAGCGGTTAGAGCGTTGGGCCAGTAACCGAAAGGTTGTTGCATCGAAGCCCCAAGCTGACAAGGTAAAAGTATGTCTGCCCCTGAGCAAGGCAGTTAACCCACTGTTCCCCAGGCGCCGAAGACATGGATGTCGATTAAGGCAGCCCCCCGCACCTCTCTGATTCAGAGGGGTTGGGCTAAATGCGGAAGACACATTTCAGTTGAATACATTCAGTTGTACAACTG
Organism: Salvelinus alpinus; assembly: GCF_045679555.1. NCBI lineage: Eukaryota > Metazoa > Chordata > Actinopteri > Salmoniformes > Salmonidae > Salvelinus > Salvelinus alpinus. The sequence goes on from NC_092095.1 coordinate 32,156,222, forward strand.
ACCCTTTCACTTCTAAACACAAAGTGTTGCTTCGTGCATTATGCTAGATAACATTTTAAGCATACAAATAGCTTCAGCATTACACAAAAAAAAAACGTGCCATTGGCCCTTAGCTGTCAACACTTAGAGAATAACTTCGGCTGCCCTATCCGAACAACTTCTAAGAAACCGAGGGAGCTACCGTGTCATGGTGGGACACAGACCGTATGCAAAGGGTTAACTGCGCCGAGCAACACACTTTTGGTGCAAAATTGAGCAGACAATTGGAGCGTTCTTGCTATGTTGAAGAATGAAAAGATGTGCTTGGGGCGGGGGAAGAGACGCTGGTGGGGCTCAATGGCTCCCTTTGTCAATCCTGTAGCCAAACACACAAGAAGTATGGGTGCGCTCTAGTGTGTCCATCTCATTAGTTGACACTTGTTATTCATGGGAGCATGTAAGCTACAGTGGGGAGAACAAGTATTTGATACACTGCTGATTTTGCAGGTTTTCCTACTTACAAAGCATGTAGAGGTCTGTAATTTTTTATCATAGGTACACTTCAACTGTGAGACAGAATCTAAAACAAAAATCCAGAAAAATCACATTGTATGATATTTAAGTAATTAATTAGCATTTTATTGCATGACATAAGTATTTAATCACCTACCAACCAGTAAGAATTCCAGCTCTCACGGACCTGTTAGTTTTTCTTTAAGAAGCCCTCCTGTTCTCCACTCATTACCTGTATTAACTGCACCTGTTTGAACTCGTTACCTGTATAAAAGACACCTGTCCACACACTTAATCAAACAGACTCCAACCTCTCCACAATGGCCAAGACCAGAGAGCTGTGTAAGGACACCAGGGATACAATTGTAGACCTGCACAAGGCTGGGATGGGCTACAGGACAATAGGCAAGCAGCTTGGTGAGAAGGCAACAACTGTTGGTGCAATTATTCGAAAATGGTAGAAGTTCAAGATGACGGTCAATCACCCTCGGTCTGGGGCTCCATGCAAGATCTTACCTCGTGGGGCATCAATGATCATGAGGAAGGTGAGGGATCAGCCCAGAAGTACACAGCAGGACCTGGTCAATGACCTTTAGAGAGTTCGGACCACAGTCTCAAAGAAAACCATTAGTAACACACTACGCCGTCATGGATTAAAATCCTGCAGCGCACGCAAGGTCCCCCTGCTCAAGCCAGCGCATGTCCAGGCCCGTCTGAAGTTTGCCAATGACCATCTGGATGATCCAGAGGAGGAATGGGAGAAGGTCATGTGGTCTGATGAGACAAAAATAGAGCTTTTTGGTCTAAACTCCACTCGCGGTGTTTGGAGGAAGAAGAAGGATGAGTACAACCCCAAGAACACCATCCCAACCGTGAAGCATGGAGGTGGAAACATCATTCTTTGGGGATGCTTTTCTGCAAAGGGGACAGGACAACTGCACCGTATTGAGGGGAGGATGGATGGGACCATGTATCGCGAGATCTTGGCCAACAACCTCCTTCCCTCAGTAAGAGCATTGAAGATGGGTCGTGGCTGGGTCTTCCAGCATGACAACGACCCGAAACACACAGCCAGGGCAACTAAGGAGTGGCTCCGTAAGAAGCATCTCAAGGTCCTGGAGTGGCCTAGCCAGTCTCCAGACCTGAACCCAATAGAAAATCTTTGGAGGGAGCTGAAAGTCCGTATTGCCCAGCGACAGCCCCGAAACCTGAAGGATCTGGAGAAGGTCTGTATGGAAAAGTGGGCCAAAATCCCTGCTGCAGTGTGTGCAAACCTGGTCAAGAACTACAGGAAACGTATGATCTCTGTAATTGCAAACAAAGGTTTATGTACCAAATATTAAGTTCTGCTTTTCTGATGTATCAAATACTTATGTCATGCAATAAAATGCAAATGAATTACTTAAAAATCTTACAATGTGATTTTCTGGATTTTTGTTTTAGATTCCGTCTCTCACAGTTGAAGTGTACCTATGATCAAAATTACAGACCTCTACATGCTTTGTAAGTAGGAAAACCTGCAAAATCAGCAGTGTATCAAATACTTGTTCTCCCCACTGTATATGACACATACACACGTGTTGTTACCAGCTCAGTTTGCCATTGTGCATTATAGACGTCACTCAAAAATACCCTATTACTGTCACAATGCTTTAATGTTCGTGGGGCCCGCTATTTAATCTAGGCCTACGTTCCTTTAAATTCAGACAACCGCCTCTACAGAAGAGAGACTGGGATTATGCAAGTGCCTATCTGACAATCTGAACTGCAAAAAAAATATTTAAAAGATGATCTGAGATAACTGGGAGTCACAGCAAGTAGCGTAAAGAGCACTTGAGTAGTGTAAACAGAGTCCTCTACATACTAAACACTGCTGTCACCACCACCGTAAAACGTTCGTTTTATCTCCACCAGGGCCCACCCAGACTTATCAGAAGCCCTACGAGTCACAGTGAGTGAGTGACTGAGTGAGTGAGTGAGTGAGTGAGTGAGTGAGTGAGTGAGTGAGTGAGTGAAGGCACATAGGCTAATGTAAGAGGCACTGTTAGGTAAACACACATGAGTGATAGCAAGAAAAGATTAAGAAAAACAGACAGGATGAAACTGAGCTATCACGAGTCAGTGTGTCATACTATGCTGGGTTCTGAGCCTGTGTGTCCCTCCGCTCACAACAAGGCCCAGTGTGTCTACAGCCGAAATGCGCGATGATGTACTCACAGCAGCTAGCGCCTCCCCAAAACAAAAACAACGCATTCCACTGCTCACTCGATTATTCATTCACACTTCCTGCTCGCCGAGGCACTCCCAACAAAAAGGAATCAACAAGAAAAACACGGACGTCAACATATCAGCGGCCTGGGCCCAGAACCTCCTCACCGATTGACCAACAGACAGTCCCCCCCCACCCCCCTCAGGGGAAACAAACCAGCGCTTTGTGTGGACTCAAGACACGGACTGACAGTCTGGGAAAAAGAGTTTAGTATCAGCTGGGCTCACTGCACTGTAGAGACACATTGTTCTACTTCTGGCCACTGGCGGATAACTACCCAGGCTAATAAACTGGTGATGAGAACAGTCCATAGACTGACCGAGAGAGAAAGGGCTTACAGCACACTGAGATCACTGTATATGGAGAGGATGCATCAGTTCTATGAAGTTTTGAAAATACTAAGTAGGAGAGTGCAGATACAGAACACTAATGCTGGTAGTACAGTCAAATGGAACCCAGAGAATCCACCGCCACAGAACACCACCTAAGAGGAGAGGTGGTGTTGGGTTTCCGTGAGACAGACGGAGGCTTTAGATGACCGTATGAAGCAGGCAGTCTTTAAGGCCAGCATTAGCATTTGTTTGCGGTCAGTACTAGTGGTGCCATCCTGGTCAATACGCTCCCTGGAGGGTGGGGGGGTGATCAGTAGTCTGATGGAGGGCCCTCTAAGGAACTATCACGTGGCAACGCAGCAGCAGTACCAGAGCTCCGGTGGAGATCAAAGGTCCCAAAACAGCCAAAGAAATGTCAGGGCAGTATTTGAACACCTCCACCTCAGAGACTCACGAGCAGCGGGTGAATTGCTTTTGAGGCTTTAAATAGGATCAGATGGGTTATACCGAAGAGAGTTCTACCACTTCTAGGTTGGGATAACGAACACTGAAAATGTTCAGTGTTCGTGTTTTTACAACAAATAACACACATCTACTGTATGTTAAATGTCTTGGTTTGTCTATTCATGGAGCAAAACCATGCTGGTGACTGGTATTGAATCTATAAAGTTGCAAGCCTAAGGCAGGCAGGCAGATGTGGAGGCATTTTGTCAGAAAGCATCCTGTCAGGACATTGACTCTCAGCCATCTAAGATCGGCAGGTCAGCGCACTTGACCGGTGAGGCTCCAGACTGACTTTAAATACCAAAACACAGAGAAAGAGAGCTTGAGAGAATGGTGTGACATTTGCGAGGCCACCATGACTCCATGTCGCACGGTCCCTGCCTCTTAATTATTGGACGTGTGGCACATCAGTCCTATCGCAGCGCACCAGCCTTGCACACAGACACTGAGCCACCTCCCACCACTGCAGCCTCAATTATTCTGCTGCCTCTGCTCATTTTTTACCTTGGAGGCTGGTGACTGCGTGCAGAGTGCAAGAGGGAGAGCTGTGAGACTCACCTCAGAAACACAGAAGAGCCTGTTTATGGTTGACACTACCCTGATAGGAGCAATGACCATAAGCATCAGGCATCATCTGTGTTTACCAGAAAGCAAGGCATGACCTTCTCTGTGGTCTTGCGTGTGTGTGTCACACAGAATGGCTGCTGATCCAGCAGCAGTACCTCCCTAGGGCTTGCAAGGCTCTTAGCTCCACGACAGTCTCCCTGGCTGGCTGTTTTTCCACCTAGAAATATAATTCTATGGTTTTCCACCAGACACCCTCGCTCAGCCTCCCTGGCTGTTCTGTGGTCAGAGATGAAGCGCTCTTCTCTCCCTAAGGACTGGGGATCAGTGGGGCTGAGTGCACCTACCTACCCTGCTCACTTCTGAGGCACCCAGGATCACTTCCTCCTCTGGGGGGGGCTCCTGTTAATCCATCTCCGGTGGGGGACGGAAGGGGGAGCAGGATGTGAGACCAGCTGGTCATCAGCTCCGACAAAGGAACCTGATGAATAGTGCTTCTGCATTAACAGAGACCTCGAAACAATGTTCTCCACTAGCTCATCACTTCTGGTTACCTCTCACCTAACACGCTCTTCTCAAAAGTGGGACTGAGCACATACACTATGATGACAGACAGATCCTTAAAACAAAATTGCATCAGAGATACAGACTAGAGGAAGTGTCCTTTGGTGTAGTTTCCCATGCTACTGAACCACTGCGCCACAGCTTCCTGCCGAGAGAGAACAAGCAAAAAAGAGAACAGTGGCGTGACAAGAAGGTAGAGCAGGGGGAACTAATGTGGTTTTTCAGAGAGAGGCCGGTGGCAGGTGTGATTTATCACCAGTCCTGGCCTAGTTCAGCCAGCAGAGTCGCAGCGGAGGCCCCTACCCTCCCAGAGAGATGGCTGGAATAGAGGAAGACAATATACAAAGCAGTACAGCACTTTATGGAAACAGGGTCCGTACAGTGTGTACGTCCTAGATTCTGGCTGTGAACTTCCTATACCTGGCCAGACATTAGGCTACACTTTTTTAGTGCATAATCTGTGGAGAAAAATACATTTAATTCTACGCATTTGCCATGGATTATGCAGTGTTCTTTTGCTCCAACATAATAAAATGAATACTGCTAAATTCAATGATTTTTGCATTTTCAATTCACCCGGTCTAAATTTTATTTTTGGCGAATGTTAGTTCTTTAAGACAATTATTATTTATTTCATTATTTTCAATTTTTTGAATATGTCAACCATCTTTTCTAATTATAGGGTGGTATACATTGCTACTGTACCCATAGGAGCAAAGCAGGAAGTGTACCCATCATACTTTATATCTATACTTTACAAAAATATAAAAATGCAACAATGAACAATTTTACAGAGTTACAGTTCAATCTATGGATTCACATGACTGGGTAGGGGTGCAGCCATGGGTGGCCAGGCCCAGCCAATCAGATTTTGTGGGGGTAACTCAAAGGGCTTTAAAGACAGAAATGGTCCTTAGTTTCATCAGCTGTCCGGGTGGCTGGTCTCAGACGATCCCGCAGGTGAAGAAGCCGGATGTGGAGGTCCTGGGCTGGCGTAGTTACACGTGGTCTGCGGTTGTGAGGACGGTTGGACGTACTGCCAAATTCTCTAAAATGACATTGGAGGTGGCTTATGGTAGAGAAATTAACATTCAAAACATTTAGTAACAGCTCTGGTGGACGTTCCTGCAGTCAGCATGCCAATTGCACGCTCCCTCAAAAGTTGAGACATCTGTGGCATTGTGTTATGACAAAACTTCACATTTTAGAGTGACCTTTTATTTTCCCCAGCAGAAGGTGCACCTGTGTAATGTCCATGCAGTTTAATCAGCTTCTTGATATGCCACACCATCCACAGGTGGATAGATTAAGTTTACACTTTAAAAAATTGTGGGGGGCGGAAGGCTTTATTTATTATATCTGGGGACTTAGGCGAAGAATTTATTTTATATATATATATATATATATATATATAAATTTTAGGCAGCCCACCAAGGATTACAATGAAAGAAAAATCCCTGCATTAGGTTAAAGAGTGGGACAGGGGGTGAATGGAGATGTGGGATCCAAATAACACAAACAAAAACACAATGCTGACTTGTGAAAGAGAGACCGCTTAAAACGAATTATTCATATCAATAAATACAAAAGTGGAAGTGGTTACAGGACATTCAGTATTAGCAACGCGGTCCCAAATTTCCCTTTCCTTTGGACTACAATTATGACCCAAGGCTGAACAAACACACACAAGAGACTGGAGAGAGAAAAATAAACACTCCAATATCATCTGTCCATTTGTGCTCAAAAAGAGTGAACGGAATTAAAGAGGAGGTCCCAGAGGAAACTCTCACTCGGGCATATTAGCCTGGTTGGCTTGCGCACGAGAGGGCAGACAGAGTTGGGGGGGACTGAGGGCTGTTTTCACGGCCGGGTGAAGCCCTTAGCACAAATATTTCTCTCATTATTTTAGCCAGCTTACATATAAAACTTAAATAAAACGAAAATTGTGAATAACTCCCCACAGATAAATGAGAAGGGTGTGCTTGACAGGATGCACATAACTCTGCAATGTTGGGTTATACTGGTCTCAGTCTTAAATAATTTCCCCCACACAGTCTGAGCCTTTATTTAGTTTCATGTTACTGAGGGCCGAGAATCCACTCTCACATAGGTACGTGGTTGCAAAGGGCATCAGTGTCTTAACAGGTCGATTTGCCAAGGCAGGATACCCGGAGCGCAGCCCTATCCAGAAATCTTGTAGTGGCTTCTGATTAAATTACATTTTCACAGAACCGCTTGTTGCAATTTCGATGAGGCTCTCTTGTTCAGATATCGGTAAGTGGACTGGAGGCGGGGCATGAAAAGGATAACTAATACAGTTGTTTGTGTCGTCCGTTTTGGGAAAGTACCTGCGTAATTGCGCACCCAGCTCACTCAGGTGCTTCGCTATTTGACATTGTCAAATGTAAGCTTGAGTTCATTAGCACACAACAAAAAATCTAACAATGATGGAAAGATCTGTGTTGTCGTCTTTGTTAATGCAGACAGAGAAGAGCTCCAACTTCTTAATCATAGCCTCAATTTGTCCCGCACATTGAATATAGTTGCGGAGAGTCCCTGTCATCCTAGATTCAGATCATTCATGTGAGAAAAAACATCACCCAGTTAGGCCAGTTGTGAGAAACTCATCATCATGCAATCAGTCAGAAGTGTAAATTATGGTCAGTAAAGAAAACTAAGCTCATCTCTCAATTCAAAAATCATATCAATACTTTGCCCCTTGATAACCAGCGCACTTCTGTATGTTGTAAAAGCGTTACATGGTCACTGCCCATATCATTTCATAGTGCAGAAAATACACAAGAGTTCAGGGGTATTTCTTTAACAAATTTAACCATTTTCCCTGTAGCGCCCAAAACGTATTTCAAGCGGTCAGGCATTCCCTTGGCAGCAAGAGCCTCTGTGGATGCTGCCGTATACCCAAGTGACGTCGGGAGCAACTGCTTGCATGCGCGTAACCACTCCACTATGTTTCCCTGCCATGGCTTTTGCGCCATCAGTACAGATACCAACACATCTTGACCATCAAAGTCCATTTGACGTCACAATACTGTCCAGTACTTTAAAAAATATCATCTCATGTTGTCCTGGTTTGCAGAAGAGGATGTCTTCCTTAATTGACCCCCCATAAACGTAACGGATATATACCAGGAGCTGTGCCAGGCCCGCCACGTCTGTCGACTCATCCAGCTGTAAGGCATAGTATTTACTAGTATGCGAATCAGTAATTGTTTCAAAACATCTCCTGCCATGTCACTGATGCGTTGTGAAACAGAGTTGTTTGATGACGGCATAGTCTGTATGTTTATTTTGGCCTATTCCCCCAGCATTTTCCCAGCCATATCCTTGGCAGCTGGAAGAATTCAGTCCTCCACAATAGTATGGGGCTCACCAAATAAGACGCTTCTAGCCCCTTCTTAACGGTCTCTGTTGCTTTTTATACATGTCTTACTACCCGAAAGTAGTCTGAATTCTCTCTCAATACTCCCGCAGCTTATTTTTTAAATTGGCATGTTTAGTTTAAATGTCTGCACTTGAGTGAAGGTTTCATTGAGTTGAGGTTCTGCACATACATACACACACTGTGGCTGAGGAAAGGCACTACCCCCAATATAAGTGAACCAACCCCAAATCAATGTTGTTCTCATATTTGCGCCTCTGATGGTCCAACGTCCCTGTCTGCTGTTCGGTGCTTTCCCAGGTAAGGGGGCAGTAGCTCTTCGGCTGCATCAGATTCACAGCTGTCAGCGTCCATGCTAGCTGGGCTAACAACAAATGTAGAATTACTGATGCTAGCATTGGATGTGCTCGTAGTAGCAGTACTACCATACCAGTAGAGCTGGTAGTAGCAGTACTACCAGTAGAGCTGGTATGTGTCTCCAAGGACGCGGCCTTACTTTTTTTTTTTAAATGTATCCATTTTTCAAGCAAATGAAGCACACAGCAGCTATGTTTGGCTACATACGGACCGTTAGTGGAATTCCCGCGAGAGAGTAACGGTTAATGTGATTGGATGTTAATTATTTGACTAGGCTACCTGTATTTGACATAGTGTTGTTATTTCGCTGAGCACTAGATAGTTAAAATTGTATTTTTGGCAGTGAAACGAGGCTACTCAGGTGAGAAAAAAACCTCACCCAAATGTATAGCACCGTTGGAAAATATAAATGGACTGTTTGAAAATGTGAATTCATATTTTTATTTGGCGTACCTCAGTTTGGCAATACCTGCTCTAGACTGTTCAAATAAAATACTTTGGTCTTCAAATCTTTAGATACGGTCTAGTTGATGGACAGCTTAAGGTCAGGCAACAGCCTACATTACACCATGATGTATCACCTTGCTAAAGTTGGCTACTTAGCTCCCTCCCTAATAAATGTAGGCCAACTGGTTACTGTTCTGCACTAATCCCCTTAACCAGGATAAATGTGTCAAAACATGATTCTTAGCTCAGCATTTCCACGCACACCTGCAAATGTCCTCAAAACAACCCACAGTTTAGATTTATCCTAGAGACATGAAACCGCACTGAGAATGAGAGTAGGTATGGTCCCCTACAGAAGACCACGTGTAACCACGCCAGCCCAGGACGTCCACATCCGGCTTCTTCACCTGCGGGATCGTCTGAGGGAGAGGGTGGAGGGTGCTGAGGACTATTTCTGTCTGTAATAAATCCCTTTTGATTGCCTGGGCCTGGCTCCCAAGGTGGTGCACCTGGCTCCCAAGTGGGCGGGCCTATGCCTTCCCATACACGGCAGCACCCCTGCCCAGTCATGTGAAATCCATAGATTAGGGCCGAATTAATTATTTCCAAAATCCTGATTTCCTTATATGAACTATAACTCAGTAAATTCATTGAAAATTGTTGCATTTCTTATTTTTGTTCCGTATAGAATTAGAACGGCCATCCCAATTCAAGTAAATTATGGCATAATGAGCAGACTGGCAGCCATTGCGACTGTACCCATACGAGCAAAACATGAAGTAAAAGCAGGAAGCGTACCTATCGATATGTGCTGTGATTTGTTGATTCAACTCAACTGACAATATAAAACAAATGTATTCCATTGCATGACCCACATCAGTTAACATAATTTGAACATTCTACATTACCATGGAAATTACTGCATCACAATACCAGGCAGCCATTGCGAGTTTAACCATGAGTTTACCAGTCAAACTGGCAGGGTTAGAGGTTCCAATCCCATTGTATTCATCGTCTGCTACAACACCTTGCTTGTTTCGGCAAGGGGCAACAAAGTTCCATCCCGTGTTAAAATAACAGAAACAGACTCAACAGCACGAATGCCCGGCCATTCCAGCTTCAATCAAACTGTTCGTAAAAAATATACAAATATTGTTTTAAACTTATGGCGGTAATTTTATTTTCATGACCATGAGTGTTCATCCATAACCGTCAGTTACACAGTAAGTGTGCCAGGCCTAGATGCGAGTGACACTTTTGTTGATAACGCAGATTTAGCTTACACTGCAGCCACCTCATTAACTCGCCAGCTCCTCAGATCTCTACCTGCAGTTGGTTTTCACGCGTTTGTTTACTAGCAGGATGCCGAGCGTAACTGATCCAAAAACAGTAATAACACAGGGAGAGACGTTTTTCAAACCTGTTCTGCAGACTCTGGGTGCAGACATCATCCACCACACCCACCAAGCATTTTAACCAGTCATTACATACAGGACAATGGGAGACCAATGGAAGACCAAGCGGATATATTCTAGCCGCAACGTAGCACTAGCAAGCCTGCTGCGCCGATTGCATTCTGACAAATGCATCTTTGTTTCAAACTAGAAAAGCAGGGAACTGAAAAAGTGCAGCTGCAAGTGTAGCTGTAAATTCTGACGGGGGCCACTGGGCCAAGTTACTGACAAGTTTATCAAGGTTATTGGGAGATGCTTTTGACAGTGGCCTTGCCTTTCTTCCTAAAAAAGACAAAAATACTATGTCCTCGTGTGCTTTACTGAAGGCCTGCCCTGTTCTGCCGCCAACCTTCGATTTGTGCAAATGTCTGTTTCTGACTGGTGTGTTTTGAGTGTAAAATGCCAAGCCAAGGGCAGGACAGAACATAGAGTGCTGGGACAAACGGCCGTGATATTGGATATGAGTGGCTAGGTAGAGGGTGTCAGGAGAGGCTGAATGGGCTACTATGTAACCTGTCACAAGATTTCAAGACTGTTAAAAGATACTTCCACCGGTCTCCTCAACTTGATCCTCCAGAGTGGGCTGGGATGCGCCCACATCCATTTCCTCACAAGTGCCTGGGCCGGCGCATTCACGAAATGCTTCGCTGGCGCAAGAGGGAACCGCAGATAAAGCTTTTCCCAACAAGGACTTGATCCATGAGCGATCCTTCTCTAGTCATTTACAGATCTAGGAGAGAATGACGTAGCCCTCTGCTTCTCAGAGACACACTTGGTGGACATTGAAATTAGTCCGTTTCAGCACTCCTCTGTGTTTTTGTCACTGGCATTACGAGGCAGCGGTATTTGTGAAAACCACCGAGGAACCCTACTTAGCAGCAACACAAAAGACGCATTAAGGAATAGCGAGGATTAGGCATTGCGTTATGAGAAAACCGAGCTTGATGTTAAGAGCTCAGAACATATGGGCGTGAGGGGAAATTCCTGACCGCTTGCTCTCTCCAAGGGTCCTTTTGGGTTCTGTTCTGTATAGTAGTACAGAAGTAGAGTTCAATGGAGGCAGGCTTCTTTTTTTGGCCAGCCTTACAGGTAAGCTGGTTCTGTTTGAGCTGCACAACTTGTCCCAAGCACGCAATTTCGTTCTTCCAGTGCAATACAACGGCTCAGTAATATTTCTAAAGGAAACAAACGTATAGGGAAAAACACCCTGGACCGGAGCCAGTCGACAAAATGAGTCCCACAGCCCACAACAGAAAAGTTGAATACCCAAGCCGACAGTGAAAAATCTGTCAACGTACCCTTGACCAAAGCTCTTAACCCTCATTTGCTCCAGGTGCACCGTGCTACTATTGCTGACCATGTAAAACCTACACATTTCACTGCACCTATCCGATGTATGGGACAATAAAACATTTGTATGTACTTTTTTTACCATGCAAGGCTAACCAGATAAAAGCAATACAGCACACATAAGCCAGGGTCGCCAGGTGGAGCTCAAGTAAACCGCAGTGAACCTAAGACCCTGTCAGAGCATCTGACTCGCCATCTGTTCACACTTAAATCCCCCCTCCCCAAACCCTATAAAGCAAATCCATCCCTCTACACCCCCCAGCCCAACCCCCATTATAGTACTAATTTGCCTTCATCGCATACATCAAATTTACCTTCTTGACTGTATGGCGAAAATGAATGCCTCATGGGTTGTGTGTGCCAGGTGTCATTGAGCATTGCTCAAGCAGACTTCGGTACAGATATTGGGTCCATGTAGTGGTGATGGCCTTAGGCCACCCTGCAGCCCACTGCTCTCCACAGTGAAACTTTGAAGGCGGTGTGAGACAATTATTGTCAATGACATCTGGCACACATGGTGGCGCATTAGACGGAGAAGACCGAGTCGGTCCAAGTCATTTTTATTGAACCTTTAATTAACTAGGCAAGTCCTTTAAGAACAAATTATTATTTACAATGACTGCAATTTAATTTGATCTGAGAAATTAAGCTAATTGACTGCATCCATTTTAGGCTGGGTTTCTGTACAGCACTTTGAGAAATCAGCTGATGTAAGAAGGGCTAAATAAATAAATTTGATCCAAACTGGCCCTTTAATTTATAGGCTTGACATAATATTAAATAAATATAGCACCCTATATCCGATCATTTGAACAAAACGTATTCCTACCATTGAGTAACGCATGAGGAATCCAAGAAAAGGTTAAAAAATCCCGCTGCAGTACACAATATACAACCAGCATACAGTATCTGTTCTCTATGTCTGTAGTATGGAGTATTGCTACTTCCACAACCTTTTATAAAATGTTGCTGTTTATTAAATGGAACACAACATTATCTTTGCAACTTTGGGTAGAAAACAAATGACATTTACTCATGATTAAAAATAAATTATGCTGTCATTCTCACAAGTTAAGCCAGTCCTCAATGAACGCAATTCAGTTTGCCCTCTCTTAGCAACCTAACGCTTTAGCCCAACTCACATTGAATAGTCAAATGACAACTCTGTGAGGGCTATCCATACGGTGCAATTCTCATATTAAGACTATTCCTACAAGCCCAAAAGTGAGATGGAGAATTGGGCTAGTGAATAAAATGTGACAAGCCGCACGGCCGTTGTGTTTTTCAATAAAACGATTAGAAAACTCAATATGTATCGTGTGTGTTAGGGACATTTACCATTAGAAACCATAACATGGAAACCATTAGAACTGCTGTTGCCTAATGGTTTGCTTGTTCACCAGGAAATTGACCAATTAATACAGACCTTTTTGGAAGGGAATAACCACAGAGGGGACGTTTCCTGATTAAGCCTAAAAGTTACTAGATGCTGATATGCCCTGATTATTATTTTTGAGACATCTGAATAACAAGCACGCCAGGCACCATGGGCAAAATACGCCCCAGAAGGGCCAGTCCTACTGTCCATTTGTTAACAAAAAACATTGGCGCTGTAGGGAGCTAGAAATGCCATAAATAGCTGTCGTCGCAGGACAAGGAGCCCAAATGAGAACAGGCGATCATTTTATATTAGAGCGTTCTTTTATTGCTGGGTTCTCTCCACATTCATGACCCTGCATGGACCTTTGATGGCCCCCTCTCGCCGAAGCCCTCCTAGGACTGCAGGCAAGAGGACCATATGCTTTGTGTCTGCACGCAACACGACTACAGACATGCGCTAGAGCTGTTCTGTCACACCATATTTGTCTCTCGGCTTAAGCAAGCGCTGTGAACAGGGGTCTATTGGTGTGCGTTAGCGGCCCTGATTATATGCCTTCTGCCAGCCTCACGGCCTCCTGCACCACCAGGCTCATGGTGGCTGGGCTGAGTCAAGCAGGCCAGGCAATGCACCCTTGGGTACAGCCTCCCCCTGCAGCTTCGATCTGTGTCAGGAAACCCCAGTCTGCATCTAGCCTAACTAGCAGCCAGATTAAATATTAAACAACTGGATGTCTGTGTGTGCTTTTGTGAGTCTTAGAGCTATACTGAGCTGCTCCCCTAAACAACTCCCTCCTTATCCGTCTTAGTCCCTCCTCCAGTGAACATAACCACATGTTTCGTAATAGTCGTCCATTGGCGAAGTCGGCACAAACAACCACACACACGCTCTCTCGTCAACATTACGTCTGGGTACAAACTAAAAGACAACATGTGAGAGACACGAAGACTAAGGTCTAGGGTGACAAACCAGATTGTAAACACAATCCAGTAAAATCATAGCTGAACAGAATGGCCTGGGACTCAGAGCACGACTCAAGTGGGCTCAACAGAATGGTCTACAACTTAGGCCTACAAGTGACTATTTACAAGTAACTACTTACAATGGTGTTCAAACTCTTGCTAGGGATTTTGCATTCTTCTGTTGTCTAACTGTAGCTCCTTATGACCTGGGATTGTGGACACAGACACTACTGGTGCCTGCGCAACTTGCTACTCTCCTCACCACCAATGTACAACATTAGCCATGTCTGAGAGCCTGACTCAGAACTTCTGAGCAGAACCCAATGACTAAAAAGAATGGGCAAAGCCGTCGATCACAAGATTACCATTCATTCCTGTGAAGACTCAGTAGTGCATTGAAGCCAAAGGAAGTCGATTAAGATGGCGTCTCGTGGAGACATAACATGTGAAGTTTGAGCTACTCCAGGGAGTGTCGTTGCAAGCGCCCAGTGATACCCCCTCTCATTGAGTAACTCAAGTTGAAGGCCGACCGGGGTTCTGCAAGCTGCCATTAGCAACTAAATAATCCTTAGAACTTCTTCTGTGTGCGATTTTAAAAATAAATTGTTTCAAGGACATGCATCTGGTGTATTAGAAGCAAAGATTGACATTTCCCCATTCACTATAATGGGGGATCCTGTTTTCTGCAAACAATGCCTGCAGTACCACGGTTGGCCTTGAATTTCTGTCGTTTCAATGAGAGGGGGCAGTTGTTATCCCCATGGCAGCAGCACATCTCACTCACTCTCGCTCGTCCAGGTCTGTCTCACTTCACCAGCCCCGCAGCACACTAAAACCTATGGGTGACAGGGCTTTCAGTTGCAGGGCTCCAGAACGCACTTCCAGACCAGTGGAGACTGCTGGGGGGGGGGGGGCTCATAATAATGGCTGGAACAGAATAAATGGAATGGCATGGGAGCCATGTGTTTGATGTTGATACCTTTCCACCCATTCCGCTCCAGCCATTACCACATGCCTGTCCTCCCCAATTAAGGTGCCACCAACCTCCTGTGTTCCAGACACTATTAGGGCTGCAGAGTGTCCTCCAGCTCAAGACCATGCTGTTCAGAAAAGCTTTCAAACACCTAATTCTGTTCTCATGTCCCCTGGATCTGGCGACATCTGTATATAGCTTTGATTGTTGCCTGTGTTCTGGATTGTATTTATTTTTTGGTGTGACTTGGGTCTGATAAATGCGCTTTACAACTTAAACGTATTATAATTAGTATTAAGTCTTGAGCGCCATTATCTTCCACAGCCATTCCCTTATACTGGAGCAGGACAATGAACACATCTGCAAATTGAGACGAGTCAGGCAATTTGTTCCGACCCAGTGCTCTGGTGTAAATGAGTATGTTGCATGGCCAGATAACTATCCAGCTCCCCTAAAATAAACAAGGGACATGCAAGCAAAGCCTTGGTGATTTTTCATGTAGGAGGAGTGTGGGTGGGTGGAGGAGGGAGACTCATTACACAAAAGCCTCCTCCCTCTGTTACCAATCGGTCCATGCTAACCGGATTCCTTAGGACGTCCCTACCCCATTGAAGTTGAAATGTAAAATGATTAGGGCTATGGCAAGGGTTTAGGGTAAGGACATCCCAAGGATTCCAGATAGTACTGGCCGTTTCCAATCCCACTGGATCATGCAGTTATTGCAGGCAACATAGTGAGGTGCCAGCCAGCTCCTTTCATCTGCTGAGTCCGTCTACACATTTGATATCATGCAGCACGCCCACTCCACTGCAGCATCCAAAGGCAGAAAGAGGCCCATTTCTCCTCTGATTCCTACTCCCTGCTGTCATCAGTGTTTATCTGAACAGAGAGCAGGCAGCCTCCTACCCCAGTTGCTTTGATTCCCATTGTCAATGGTTATCCAATGCAAGAATAGGACATACAGGTAACATCATACCTTGGTGTACACAGTCATAACCCCCCAGAATATTAAAGTAGCTACAACATTCACCCAAGACAGTGTTTGGAATATGAACTATTGACATTTAAACCACTTTCCAAATAAACAATGTTCTTCCTGTATTAGTTAATTACTATGCTCAATTGATTAAATACTGATGAAGTTAACACATGTTTACAGATGCGTGACAGGCAGACAATCAAAACATCAGCCACCTGTCCCTTGGGAGTTTCTCATGGTTGCTTGCCTTGATTTGACCGTGCATGATAATGATTTGGACGGCCAATATAGGCCACAATGTGTGCTTAATTATAACCACTGGTTGCTTACCTTGGGTAAATCTCTGAGTTGGTTGGCGTCGAGGAGAAGCTCTTCCAGACTGCGGCTGTAGCGAAATATCTCGTCGGGGACATTTTGCAAATTACAATGTCGCTTGTCCACCGACTCGACGTGGCGGTTACAGCGCCACAAAGGGATACACTTCAGCATGTCCGGCTGCCGTATTGATTTGGTTGCCGGTGCTACTCAACAATCCGCATCGGAGAAAGAAACGGGGAACGGTTGTGGGGGAGGAGGGAGAGGAAAAAATATCGACAGTGACAGATAAGAGTGGACGTCGAAATCCCGCTGCTCCCACGTCGATCCAAAGAGGCCAAAAATCCGGTTAAAACCAGGGACAGAATTAATTCCGATCGTCAATTGATATCCCAACTCCAGTCCTTTTCGTTGGCTCTCAGCGACTCAAATCAAACTAAAATGTGATTGATACATACAAATATAATAGCTAAAGTTATCTTCCTTGATTGTTAGCTTAAAGTCAATTCTCATTAAAATGCCATCATACTGATAATCTAAAAAAACTACTAAATTAAATGAACGTCTTCATTTCCTTACTTGTGCGACAATATTAAATGCAGCTCAGTCAGCGTTAGCTAACACTAGCCCATTTGTTATTTGATACAAGGAAGCTGGCCTGTCCAGCAAGATAGCCAACTAACTAGGCAAATAGTATTTGGCTCCCCGTTACAAATGTGTGTTCTGCTGCTTAATGCGAATAGTCCCGTGTAAGCACACCGAACGACCTTTCGAAGTTACGTATGGAGATGGAACTCGTTTGTGTCGCGAGCTAGTCGCTAACATTAGCCACCTTTGTGATCTCTCTTGCCTCTTTAGGCTACGGAAACAAACTGCAATATAACGACCTTAGGAATTCAAAACCGACAATTGGCAGTCATTCAATAACTATTTGCACTGAAAATAATAACCAGAAGTCATATGAAGCGTTTAAACCAACAAATGTTGAACCCACAATATCAGCAACAGGATTATGTTCACTACACCGGAGGTACCGCCGCTTTGTGGCAAGCTGCGCTCGTCTGGAGGGCCACGCAGGAGTCTGGGGGGATGCGGGCAACCTGTGTGGGTCTTCGGGCTTTTGTCTCAGTCTTCATTTAGCGAACAAACATACGCTATTTGACCAAATACCGGTCTGAAGGAAACCTCTGTAGTTAAATACTCCGCTGGGGAGTTTCCTCACTCTCCGGCCGGGTGTGTGGTGCTGTTGTAAAAATGTGGTGGGGAGTGCTAACCACGACTTCCAGCTCCGCCCAGTGGCTCCTCCTTATTGTTGTTGTGGCTGGGTGTGCATGATTTACACCCCCTTTCGACTGACACCTCCCAAAGGTGCAAAGACGCACTTTCTACGCCGCTCATCTCATGGCGCACACATGTCTACCAAGTGCATACTCAACATTTACTTCATAGTAATAGACATCCAACTAGAGATAATATTGCATTATTTTTTATAATTGTGGATTCTTGTTTTTTGGAGGACAACTACCGCCCTCCACGCGGGTATGACTGCATATGCCGGCCAGTGCGAACACACATACACAGGAAAATAAAATCAAGTGCATCCATTCATTCCTTCTCCCTCCCTCGGCAAGCACCCAAAACTGCACATATGTAATAGCGACCCCAAGGGGCTAGGAGGTCTTAAATGTGCCTTTTAGAAGATGGTTGCCTTTAGGTTCGTGGCGAAACCGCTCTGCTTTTGTTGCTTTATACCCCCATCTAGCGGTAATGAAAGCAAAGTAGACTTAAACTCAGCCGAATTCAGCAAATGCGTAGGCCTATCGTAGATTGTCATGAGTGCGCCCGCTGACAGGTAGACATGTGACCTCATTCATGCTTGCTGAGGAACACTCAACTCAGTTCTCTTATATGGAGGTGGAGTTGAGTATTGATAACTGTTCGCACGATTTGCTAGTAACATTGAAATCCCATTAGTCGATACTTGTAAAAATGGCAATTCTGAAAATGCTTACCTGTACCCATGTTTGTCTTGTACAACTACAGTCCTTCAGCAGGGTGATACAATTCATACTTTTAATACAACTTTTATATACTGAAAAATATATGTAAAGTGTTGGTCCCATGCTTCACAAGGTGAAATAAAAGATCGCAGAAATAATCCATATGCATAAAAAGCTTATTTCTCTCAAATGTTGTGCACAAATTTGTTGACATTCCTGTTAGTGGCCATTCTCTTCTGCCAAGATAACCCTGACAGCTGTCGCATATCAAGAAGCTGATTAACCTTCATGATCATTACACAGGTGTACTTTGTGCTTGGTGATAAAAAAGCCACTAAAATTTGCAGGACCTCCACATCCAGCTTCTTCATCTGCGGGATCGTCTGAGACCAGCGACAGCCGATGAAACAGAAGTATTTCTGTCTGTAATAAAGCCCTTTTGTGGGTAAATACTCATTCTGATTGGCTGGGCCCGGTTCCCCAGTGGGCCTATGCCCTCCAAGGCCCACCCATGGCTGCACCCCTGCCCAGTCATGTGAAAGCCATAGATTAGGGCCTAATGAATATATTTCAATTGACTGATTCCTTATATGAACTGTAACTGAATAAAATCATTGAAATTGTTACATGTTGCGTTTATACTTGTGTTCAGTATATTATACAACCAACTTTTTCCTAATTTGTGTCGCTCATCTGGAGAAGTAGCGGCCTTGACATATTACAAACTGAGATTCAATTGGCACAAGCACACTTGTGCTGAGCTGAGCAACACAAATTAGGAAAAAGTCTGTTTTCGATCAAAGTTGAGATTGAAAGTATGAATTTCAGCAACCCGCGGTTGTACAGGACAAACATAGGTACAGGTATATGTTTTCAGAATCAACATTTTTACAATTATCGACAGATGGTGACTCATTTACCAACACATTTTCATGCAACACTTGCAAAGATACAGTATAAATTAGGCCTATTATAGGCTACAACCAGTCAATTATTCAACCTTGTAAAAAAAGTCTCCAGAATCTAGTGTTATATAAAATAAGCTTTATGAAACTGGGAATTCCACAATCAGAAACATTTTAACAAAATAACAGATCTCATTCAAATGTGTTCAGTATCCATTTTCAATGCATCTAAATCATTGAAACTCAATTTATAAAAACGTGAAAAGAAATTGTCCCAAACCCCAGTGATGCTGACAAAAAAAATGTTTTAAAGATTAATTAGTGGTCTTCACAGCCAAGGTCAATAATTGCTGTCAGACAATTTTGAAATAGGTTCTATTGTTCTATTGAAATGTCAAGAAATTTGTAATATTAGTATTTGAAATTGGATTTTTCCTTCCCAAACCCATAAGAAATTCACAACAGACATTCACATAGTTGAAGAATTTATTTTTGTGGGTAAATGGGAACCAATAGCTCTAAATCGCTTTTTAAAGAGTCCTGACAACTTAAAAATGGGGGTAACCTAATGACTTCTCAATTTGATAACAAAAAAAACTGCAAATAATACAAAATAAATCAAGTCTTCACAGTAGGTGACAAAACAAAATCCATGAGGTGCAAATATTATTTTCTTAACCAATCCCTCAAAAGAGACCATTAATAATATTAATATTAACATCAACATCAATAAAAAAAAATACAATTTAAAAAGAGGCCCAAATCTCTAGCAGCAGTGATAGTGGCTGAAGTGAGTTTGAGCAACGGGTATGGGATGGGTGTTGGGCGACCATTTCGGACAGTTTATGCGGAGAGGTCGCTACTGTTAAAGCGCTCTTGGTCGTAGACCTCCGCGATGACCTTGCGACCCCCAAACCAGCGGTCGTTGAGTGCCTGGATGGCCTTGTTCATCTCCGAGACCATGGAGAACTCCACAAAGATCTTGACGATGATCTCGGCATCCTCCTCCTCCCCCTGCTTCTCCTGGTAGATGATGACCCGGTTGACGGCACCAAACTTGCCGCACTCCTCTGTCACCTCGCCCTCCAGGTCGTCATCGATGTCCTCTGGCCCCACCATGTTCCGTAACACCATCACCGTAGACTGGGGAGGGGAAGACAAGTCAATATGTATTCCTACCCAAATCGCATTACATTAAAAATATTATCTACTTTTCAGTGAAAGTACTGCAACTTTTGTAATTTTTTTGCATTTAAACAAGGCAAATACAGTGCATTCGGAAACTATTGAGACATTGACTTTTTACAAATTTTGTTACATTACAGCCTTATTCTAAAATGGATCGAATAAAAATCTTTCATCTATACACAATAACCCATAATGACGAGACAAAAAAAGAAATATCACATTTACATAAGTATTCAGACCCTTTACTCAGTACTTTCTTGAAGCACCATTGGCAGTGATTACAGCCTCGAGTCTTCTTGGGTATGACACTACAAGCTTGGCACACCTGTATTTGGGGAGTTTCTCCCATTCTTCTCTGCAGATGTGTGGTGCCAGGACAACAACCTCTCACCCAACGTGATCAAGACAAAGGAGATGATTGTGGACTACAGGAAAAGGAGGACCGGGCACACCCCAATTCTCATCGACAGGGCTGTAGTGGAACAGGTTGAGAGCTTCAACTTCCTTGGTGTCCATATTAACAAAATTTATATTTTCTATTTCACCAGGTAGGCCAGTTGAGAAAAAGTTCTCATTTACAACTGCGACCTGGCCAAGATAAGGCAAAGCAGTGCGGCAAACAATTACACAAGGGAAAAACAAAACGTACAGTCAATAACACAATAGAAAGTCTATATACAGTGTGTGCAAATGGCGTGAGGTGGTAAGGCAATAAATATGCCATAATGGCGAAGTAATTACAATTTAGCAAATTAACACTGGAGTGATAGATGTGCAAGTAGAAATACTGGTGTGCAAAAGAGCCAAAAAGTAAATAAAAACAATACGGGGGATGAGGAAGGTAGTTGGATGAGCTGTTTACAGATGGGCTGTGTACAGCTGCAGCAATCGGTTAGCTGCTCAGATAGCTGATGCTTAAAGTTAGTGAGGGAGATAAGTCTCCAACTTCAGCGATTTTAGCAATTCGTTCCAGTCATTGGCAGCAGAGAACTGGAAGGAAAGGCAGCCAAAGAGGAGTTGGCTTTGGGGATGACCAGTGAGATATACCTGCTGGAGTGTGTTGTACGGGTGGGTGTTATGGTGACCAGTGAGCTGAGATAAGGCAGAGCTTTACCTAGCAAAGACTTATAGATGACCTGGAGCCAATGGGTCTGGCAACGAATATGTAGCGAGGGCCAGCCGACGAGAACATACAGGTCGCAGTGGTGGGTAGTATATGGGGCTTTGGCGACAAAACGGATGGCAATGATGGACTGCATCCAGTTTGCTGAGTAGAGTGTTGGAGACTATTTTGTAAATGACATCGCCGAAGTCAAGGATCGGTAGGATAGTCAGTTTTACAAGGGTATGTTTGGCAGCATGAGTGAAGGAGGCTTTGTTGTGAAATAGGAAGCCGATTCTAGATTTAATTTTGGATTGGAGATGCTTAATATGAGTCTGGAAGGAGAGTTTACAGTCTAACCAGACACCTAGGTGAACAGTCCAGAGTAGTGATGTTAGTCGGGCGGGGGCAGCAAATTGGTTGAAAAGCATGCATTTAGTTTTACTAGCGTTTAAGAGCAGTTGGAGGCCACGGAAGAAGTGTTGTATGGCATTGACGCTCGTTTGGAGGTTTGTTAACTTCTCTAGGATAGGGGGCAGCATTCGGAATTTTGGATGAAAAGCGTGCCCAAATTAGACTTCCTGCTACTCATGCCCAGAAGCTAAGATATGCATATTATTAGTAGATTTGGATAGAAAACACTGAATCATGTCTGACTAGAACAGAACTTATTTGGCAGGTGAAACCGAGGACAAACCATTCAGATCTTTTTTTTTTGGGGGGGGGGGTCACTTTTCAATGGGGTTTCATTGGGAATCCAGATTTCTAAGGGACCTTCTTGCAGTTCCTATCGCTTCCACTGGATGTCAAAAGTCTTTAGAAATTGGTTGAGGTTTTTCCTTTGAGAAATGAAGAAGTAACACTGTTCAGAATGAGGGTAGAGGGAAGTGTACTCTTTGTTAGAGGCGCGTGACCTGAAAGATAGTTACACTTTGTTTTCCTCCGGTATTGAACACAGTATATCCCGTCTTCAATTTTATCGATTATTTACGTTAAGAAATACCTAAAGCTGTATTACAAAAGTAGTTTGAACTGTTTGGACAAAGCTTACAGGTAACTTTTGTAGTCATGTTGCGCGAGTTGGAACCGGTGTTTTTCTGGATCAAACGCACCAAATAAATGGACATTTTGGATATATATCGACGGAATTAATCGAACAAAAAGGACCATGTGTGATGTTTATGGGACATACTGGAGTGCAAACAGAAGAAGCTCATCAAAGGTAAGGCATGAATTATATCTTTATTTCTGCGTGGAGGGTTGAAATATGATGGTCTGTGTTTGTTTGCTATCCTCAGATAATAGCATCGTTTGCTTTCGCCGTAAAGCTTTTTTGAAATCTGACACTTTGGCTGGATTCACAACAAGTGTAGCTTTAATTTGGTATATTGAATGTGTGATTTCATGAAAGTAAATTTTTTTTGTAATTTATTTGAATTTGGCGCTCTGCATTTTCACTGGATGTCGGCCAGTTGGGATGCTAGCGTCCCACATACCCCAGAGAGGTTAACACAGTGTCCAAAGAATGGCCAGATGTATACAGAATGGTGTCGTCTGTGTAGAGGTGGATCAGGGAATCACCAGCAGCAAGAGAGACATCATTGATATACAGTGGGGAGAACAAGTATTTGATACACTGTCAATTTTGCAGGTTTTCCTACTTACAAAGCATGTAGAGGTCTGTACTTTTTATCATAGGTACACTTCAACTGTGAGAGATGGAATCTAAAACAAAAATCCAGAAAATCACATTGTATGATTTTTAAGTAATTAATTAGCATTTTATTGCATGACATAAGTATTTGATCACCTACCAACCAGTAAGAATTCCGGCTCTCACAGACCTGTTCGTTTTTCTTTGAGAAGCCCTCCTGTTCTCCACTCATTACCTGTATTAACTCCACCTGTTTGAACTCGTTACCTGTATAAAAGACACCTGTCCACACACAATCAAACAGACTCCAACCTCTCCACAATGGCCAAGACCAGAGAGCTGTGTAAGGACATCAGGGATAAAATTGTAGACCTGCACAAGGCTGGGATGGGCTACAGGACAATAGAAAAACAGCTTGGTGAGAAGGCAACAACTGTTGGCACAATTATTAGAAAATGGAAGACGTTCAAGATGACGGTCAATCACCCTCGGTCTGGGGCTCCATGCAAGATCTCACCTCGTGGGGCATCAATGATCATGAGGAAGGTGAGGGATCAGCCCAGAACTACACGGCAGGACCTGGTCAATGACCTGAAGAGAGCTGGGACCACAATCTCAAAGAAAACCATTAGTAACACACCACGCCGTCATGGATTAAAATCCTGCAGTGCACGCAAGGTCCCCCTGCTCAAGCCAGTGCATGTCCAGGCCCGTCTGAAGTTTGCCAATGACCATCTGGATGATCCAGAGGAGGAATGGGAGAAGGTCATGTGGTCTGATGAGACAAAAATAGAGCTTTTTGGTCTAAACTCCACTCGCCGTGTTTGGAGGAAGAAGAAGGATGAGTACAACCCCAAGAACACCATCCCAACCGTGAAGCATGGAGGTGGAAACATCATTCTTTGGGGATGCTTTTCTGCAAAGGGGACAGGACGACTGCACTGTATTGAGGGAAGGATGGATTTGGCCATGTATCGCGAGATCTTGGCCAACAACCTCCTTCCCTCAGTAAGAGCATTGAAGATGGGTCGTGGCTGGGTCTTCCAGCATGACAACGACCCGAAACACACAGCCAGGGCAACTAAGGAGTGGCTCCGTAAGAAGCATTTCAAGGTCCTGGAGTGGCCTAGACAGTCTCCAGACCTGAACCCAATAGAAAATCTTTGGAGGGAGCTGAAAGTCCGTATTGCCCAGCGACAGCCCCGAAACCTGAAGGATCTGGAGAAGGTCTGTATGGAGGAGTGGGCCAAAATCCCTGCTGCAGTGTGTGCAAACCTGGTCAAGAACTACAGGAAACGTATGAACTCTGTAATTGCAAACAAAGGTTTCTGTACCAAATATTAAGTTCTGCTTTTCTGATGTATCAAATACTTATGTCATGCAATAAAATGCAAATTAAATACTTAAAAATTATACAATGTGATTTTCTGGATTTTTGTTTTAGATTCTGTCTCTCACAGTTGAAGTGTACCTATGATAAAAATGACAGACCTCTACATGCTTTGTAAGTAGGAAAACCTGCAAAATCGTCGGTGTATCAAATACTTGTTCTCCCCACTGTATATATGGAGAAAAGAGTCAGCCAGAGAATTGAACCCTGTGGTAACCCCATAGAGACTGCCAGAGGTCCGGACAACAGGCCCTCCGATTTGACACACTGAACGCTATCTGAGAAGTAGTTGGTGAACCAGGCGAGGCAGTCATTTGAGAAACCAAGGATGTTGAGTCTGCCGATAAGAATACTGTGATTGACAGTCAAAAGCCTTGGCCAGGTCGATGAAGACGGCTGCACAGTAGTGTCTTTTATCGATAGCGGTTATGATATCGTTTAGTACCTTGAGCATGGCTGATGTGCACCCGTGACCAGCTCGGAAACCGGATTGCACAGCGGAGAAGGTACAGTGGGATTCGAAATGGTCAGTGATCTGTTAACTTGGCCTTCGAAGACTTTAGAATAGCAGGGCAGGATGGATATAGGTCTGTAGCAGTTTGGGTCTAGAGTGTCACCCCCTTTGAAGATGGGGATGACCGCGGCAGCTTTCCAATCTTTAGGAATCTCGGACGATACGAGTGGTTGAACAGACTGGTAATAGGGGTTGCAACAACGGCGGCGGATAATTTTAGAAAGAGAGGGTCCAGATTGTCTAGCCCAGCTGATTTGTACAGGTCCAGGTTTTGCAGCTCTTTCAGAACATCTGCTATCTGAATTTGGGTGAAGGAGAAGCTGAGGAGGCTTAGGAAAGTAGCTGCGGAGTAGTTGGCCGGGGTAGCCAGGAGGAAAGCATGGCCAGCTGTAGAGAAATGCTTATTGAAATTCTCGATTATCGTGGATTTATCAGTGGTGACAGTGTTTCCTAGCCTCAGTGCAGTGGGCAGCTGGGAGGAGGTGCTCTTATTCTCCATGGACTATACAGTGTCCCAAAACTTTTTGGAGTTGGAGCTACAGGATGCAAATTTCTGTTTGAAAAAGCTAGCCTTAGCTTTCCTAACTGACTGACTGTGTATTGGTTCCAAACTTCACTGAAAAGTTGCATATCGCGGGGACTATTCAATGCTATTGCAGTCCGCCACAGGATGTTTTTGTGCTGGTCGAGGGCAGTCAGGTCTGGAGTGAACCAAGGGCTATATCTGTTCTTAGTTCTCCATTTTTTGAAAGGGGCATGCTTATTTAAGATGGTGCGGAAATGACTTTTAAAAGAACAACCAGGCATCCTCTACTGACGGGATGAGGTCAATATCCTTCCAGGATACCCGGGCCAGGTCGATTAGAAAGGCCTGCTTGCGGAAGTGTTTTAGGGAGCGTTTGACAGTGATGAGGGGTGGTCGTTTGACCGCGGACCCATAGCGGATGCAGGCAATGAGGCAGTGATCACTGAGATCCTGATTGAAAACAGCAGAGGTGTATTTGGAGGGCAAGTTGGTAAGGATAATATCTATGAGGGTGCCCATGGTTACGGATTTAGGGTTGTACCTGGTGGGTTCCTTGATAATTTGTGTGAGATTGAGGGCATCTAGTTTAGATTGTAGGACGGCCGGGGTGTTAAGCATGTCCCAGTTTAGGTCACCTAACAGTACAAACTCTGAAGATAGATGGGGGGGCGATCAATTCACATATGGTGTCCAGGGCACAACTGGGGGCCGAGGAGGGTCTATAACAAGCGGCAACAGTGAGAGACTTTTAAAAGTAGGTGGATTTTTAAAAGTAGGAGCTCTAATTGTTTGGGCACAGACTTGGCTAGTATGACTCAACTTTGCAGGCTCTCTCTGCAGTAGATTTCAACTCCTCCCCCTTTGGCAGTTCTATCTTGACGGAAAATGTTGTAGTTGGGGATGGAAATCTCAGAACTTTTGGTGGCCTTCCTAAGCCAGGATTCAGACACGGCAAGGACATCAGGGTTGGCAGAGTGTGCTAAAGCAGTGAGTAAAACAAACTTAGGGAGGGAAACAAACTTCTGATGTTAACATGCATGAAACCAAGGCTTTTACGGTTACAGAAGTCAACAAATGAGAGCACCTGGGGACACGCAACATTAACCTCCACATCACCCGAGGAACAGAGGAGGAGTAGGTTGAGGATACGGCTAAAGGCTAATCAAACTGGTCGTCTAGTGCGTTGGGGACAGAGAATAAAAGGAGCAGATTTCTGGGCGTGGTAGGATAGACTCAGGGCATAATGTACAGACGGGTATGGTAGGGTGCGGGTATAGTGGAGATAAAAACCTAGGCATTGAGTGACGATAAGAGAGGTTGCATCTCTGGATGCACTAGTTATGCTGGGTGAGGTCACTGCATGTGTGGGAGGTGGGACAAAAGAGGTACCTGAGGCATGTTGAGTGGGACTAGGGGCTCCGCAAGTGAACTAAAACAATGATAACTATTCTAAACAACAGTAAACAAGGCATATTGACAGAGACAAAGCGAGACATAAAGCAATCACAGGTGTTGATTGGGAGAGCTAGCTTAGACAACAATGGGTAAGACAACAACAGCTATTCAGCTAAGACAACAACAGGTAAAATGGCGATGAATAGGCAGAGAGGGTCAGTTAATTTCTCAATAGGGGGGCGCTATTTTCACTTTGTAAAAAATCGTGCCCAAATTAAACTGCCTCGTACTCAATTCTTGCTCGTACAATATGCATATTATTATTACTATTGGATAGAAAACTCTCTAGTTTCTAAAACCTTTGAATTATATCTGTGAGTAAAACAGAACTCATTTTGCAGCAAACTTCCTATAAGGAAGTGAAAAATCTGAAATCGAGGCTCTGTTCCAGGGCCTTCCTATTAATTTGCCTAAAATCTATGGATCTACATGCGCCTTCCACTAGATGTCAATAGGCAGTGAGAGGTGGAATGGGGTGTCTAGCTTGATCTGAGGCCGAACAAGAGCTTTTGGAATGACGTGACCAGAATTTTCATTGTCTTGGAAGGCGCGAGAAGGGACCCCAGATTGCGTTCTGAAAAGCTTTCGATATAGACGTTAGATATCTCCGGCTCTGATTTTATTTGATATATGTGATAAAAACATCATAAAGTAGTTATTTTAAACCGAGTTATATCAGTTTATTGCGATTTTTGGCATTTTCTTTTCTTTGCGTTATGTGATGTTGGGCACGTTTGTGCCACATGGCTAGCTTTGGTTGCTAATTCGACAGGCGAAGAGGACATTCTACAACCAAACAACGATTATTCTGGACAAAGGACAACTTGTACAACATTCTGATGGAAGCTCATCAAAAGTAGGAACCATTTATGATGTTATTTCGTATTTCTGTTGAAAATGTTTAGACATATTTTCCGCCCTGATTTTGGGCGCTGTCTCGCTATAACGTAAGCTGTATGTCGTACTAAAGTTATTTTTAAAAATCTAACACAGCGGTTGCATTAAGAACTAGTGTATCTTTCATTTGCTGTACAACATGTATTTTTTAGTAAAGTTGATGAGTTTTTTGATTAGATGACTCTCCAAGATTTCTCCGGACAATTTTTTGCATTTTCACATTGTAAAACCACGATTTGTACCGCTAAATATGCACATTTTCGAACAAAGCATATATGTATTGTGTAATATGATGTTATAGGACTGTCATCTGATGAAGTTTGTCAAGGTTAGTGTTGCTGAAAAACATCCCCACAGCATGGGCTCCCGAGTGGCGCAGCAGTCTAAAAGCACTGCATCTCAGTGCTAGAGGCGTCACTACAGACCCTGGTTCAATTCCAGAACGTATCACAACCGGCATTGATTGGGAGTCCCATAGGGCGGCGCACAATTGGCCCAGTGTCTTCCGGATTAGACCGTCATCGTAAATAAGAATTTGTTCTTAAGTGACATGCCTAGTTTCCTCCAGAAGTGACGCTTGGCATTCGAGTTCAATCATGGTTTCATCAAAGCAGAGAATTTTGTTTCTCATTGTCAGAATCTTTAGGTGCCTTTTTGCAAACTCCAAGCGGGCTGTCTTCCGTCAAGCCACTACCATAAAAATGTCTGATTGGTGGACTGCTGCAGAGATCGTTGTGTCCTTCTGGAAGATTCTCCACAGAGGCTGTCAGTGACCATCGGGTTCTTGGTCACCTTCCTGGCCAAGGGCCTTGTCCCCCGATTGCTCAGTTTGGCCGGGCGGCCAGCTCTAGGAAGAGTTTTTGTGGTTTCAAACTTCTTCCATTTAAGTGATGGAGACCACTGTGTTCTTGGGGAACTTCAATGCTGCATTTAACTTATTTAACTTTGCCTTGTTCAGGGGCAGAAAGACAGATTTTTACCTTGTCAGCTCGGGGATTCGATCTTGCAACCTTTCGGTTACTTGTCCAACGCTCTAACCACTAGGCCCATGGGGCGGCAGGATGCACCTGAGACTCGAAATTGAGCTCATAGCAAAGGGTCTGAATACATATGTAAAAGTATTAATAGTATAATATAATAGTAGATAGTGTATTCAGAAAGTATTCAGACCCTTTGACATCTTCCACATTTTGTTTACATTTCAACCTTCTCTAAAATTGATTAAATACATGTGTTTTCCTCATCAATCTACACACAATACCCCATAATTGCAACGAGAACAGGTTTAGAAATGTTTGCAAATGTATTCAAAATAAACCGGATACCTAATTTACACATCGACCCACAGCATCATGCTGTGTGATGTTTTTCAGCGGCAGGGACTGGGAGACACATCAGGATCGAGGGAAAGATGAACA
This sequence comes from Salvelinus alpinus, assembly GCF_045679555.1. NCBI lineage: Eukaryota > Metazoa > Chordata > Actinopteri > Salmoniformes > Salmonidae > Salvelinus > Salvelinus alpinus. The sequence goes on from NC_092095.1 coordinate 32,185,611, forward strand.
GAGCAAAGTAGAGAGAGATCCTTGATGAAAACCTGCTACAGAGCACTCGGGACCTCAGACTGGGGCGAAGGTTCACCTTCCAACAGGACAACGACCCTAATCACACAGCCAGGACAACGCAGGAGTGGCTTCGGGACAATTCTCTGAATGTCCTTGAGTGGCCCAGCCAGAGCCTGAACATGAACCCGATCGAACATCTCTGGAGAGACCTGAAAATAGCTGTGCAGCGATGCTCCCCATCCAAACTGACAGAGCTTGAGAGGATCTGCAGAGAAGAATGGGAGGAACTCCCCAAATACAGGTGTGCCAAGCTTGTAGATACATACCCAAGAAGACTTGAGGCTGTAATTGCTGCCAAAGGTGCTTCAACAAAGTACTGAGTAAAGGGTCTGAATAATTATAAATGTACAAACATTTATAAAAAACTATTTTTTCTTTGTCATTATGGGGTAGGTGGAGGGGGGGGGACAATTTAATCCATTTTAGAATGAGGTTGTAACGTAACCATGTGGAAAAAGTCCAGGGGTCTGAAAACTTTCCGAAATAACTATATTTACGCACACATCTTCATGTCTGATCTTACCTCTGATTTCCTCAGCAGTTTCTGCATGACCATGTGTCTGGCGCTGCTTCCTGAAATGCTCATGTGTTCTTGGTCGCTCAACATCTCCTGGCCTGTCCCATCCTGCAGCATCTCTTTCTCCTCCTGCTTCTTCTTCTGAAGCTCTTGTAGAGAGGGGTTGAGTTGGGCTGGGTTGGTGATCACAGGCGGTGAAGCCAGCACAGGGTTGACCAGGCCCACCTGGGGCAGCACTGGCAGGTTAGGACGCACTGGAGTCACACCTACAGGGACATTCACACACGAGCCATACATAAATACATCTTCATTAATATGGTTTCCGAGAGAACATGGCCATTCATAGGAGTCAAATCCTCTGTTGCAATGTCATTGTTTGTCTAATTGGTCACATGTGAACAAACTGTAGTCAAGTTTTTTTTTTAACACAATCTCAAATGAGCAGGATCAGATGGAAAAACTACAAAACCTGGCTGACCAGATAATCCCGCTCAACACTGTAGCATTGAGTAGATAAGATACACACTTGAAATCATTTAGAACGATCCTCTAACCCTCTAAAAAGATTCAAAACAGACCTAAGTGAGTGCATAGGTCAGTGGACAATACTCTTTGTACTCACACATGTCTCGATACACACCTGTGATCATTCCGGGGGCCTGGGCAGCCATGACTGCCTGAGGGATGCCCATGGAGCCCATTTGTCCCATTTGTCCCATTTGTCCCATTTGTCCCATTTGTCCCATTTGGCCCATCTGGTTCGCCCCGGCCATCGCCCCCAAGATGGACGCCCCGGTCACAGCCTCCTTGAGAGAGGGGCGGGACGCATTAGCAGGAAAACACAGTGAGGTTGCACAGTCAGACTTCATACAGCATGTATAGTGCTCTACTCTGCATTAGGGTTGGGGGATGTCCACCTTTGTCCTATCGTGATTAAGTACCCACAAAACATTGCGATATTCAATGATATTGGCCCCCTATTGGCCAACCCCCAAAAGACTTCACAAAAAGACCATTTTTAAACAGACCGGTAAAAAAGGACCACCAGCGCGAGCTCGCAGGATAGTCGGGAGGCAAAGTCATTAATATTCTTGAGTTAAGTCAGGTGACTGGTTGAGCCTTCTAGGGTGAGTGACGTCACCCAAGACTGGTTTAGCTTGTTCGCCAGCATGAGCACTAAGCACTGAACAACTTGGGAAACCCAGCTTCAGCTTAATTAAGAAATAAATTAAAGCCTTACCAGCTACCTAACCAATCCATTTCACTGTCCGATCCTTCATAAAACGAGTCCACTAATTGTTATTTTTTACCTTCCCGCAAGCTGTCTGTTGCTTGATATGAACAAGTTAACCCAAATGTATCAAATAATAGGTCATCCACGACTAGTTGGCTAGTAACATTTGTGGCTATTTGCTGGCCAGTTTGCTAGCTAGCTACATTTCAGTCAGTAACTATCCTTCTAAAATGCAGTGGTCACTGGATAAACTATACTGAACAAAAATATAAACGCAACATGTAAAGTGTTGGTCCCATGTTTCATGAGCTGTAATAAAAAGATCCCAGATTGTCAAATTTTGTGCATAAATTTGTTTACATCCCTGTTAGTGAGCATTTCTCCTTTGCCAAGATAATCCATCCACCTGACAGTGTGTGGCATATCAAGAAGCTGATTAACAGCATGATCATTACACAGGTGTACCTTGTGCTGGGGACCCAAAAAAAGTCCACTCAAATGTGCAGTTGTGTCAACACAATGCCAGAGAATTGAATGTTAATTTCTCTACCACAAGCTGCCGATGTCGTTTTAGAAAATTTGTCCGACCTCACAACCGCAGCTCACGTGTATAGCATTGGGTGGGCAAGCGGTTTGCTGATGTCAACATTGTGAACAGAGTGCCCCATGGTGGTTGTGGGGTTATGGTATTGGCAGGCATAAGCTACGGACAATGAACACAATTGCATTTTAAATCGATGGCAACTTGAATGCACAGATACTGTGATGAGATCCTGAAGCTCATTATCGTGCCATTCATCCGCCGCCATCACCTCATGTTTTAGCATGATAACGCACAGCCCCATGTCTCAAGAATCTGTACACAATTCACAGTAGCTGAAAATGTCCAAGTTCTTCCATGGCCTGCACATTCTCCAGACATGTCACCGATTGAGCACGTTTGGGATGCTCTAGATCGACAACATGTTCCAGTTCCCGCCAATACCCAGCAACTTCGCACAGCCATTGAAGAGAAGTGGGACAACGTTCCACAGGCCACAATCAACACCCTGAATAATTCAATGCGAAGCAGATGTGGCGCACTGCATGAGGCAAGTGGTGGTCACACCAGATACTGACTGGTTCTGATCCACACCTTTACCTTTAAAAAAAAAATTGTTTAAGGCATCTGTGACCAACATATGCATATCTGCATTACCAGTCATGTGAAATCCATAGATTAGGGCCAAATGATGCGCATTTTAAGAACCATCATTGAAGCTGGTGGTTCCTACTGGGTTTAGGTTCGAGGCGAGATAAGTTATCAGCCATGTTTTGGTAAGGGCTCGGGGTGATGTCACGCAAACAAGAAGGCTCAACCAATCATCCTACGGTTATTGATGACTTTGCCTGCGGCTATCCTACGAAAGGAAATTTAGACAACGGGAGGGACGAGAGGAATCATGCCAAAATATATTTTGGAGCCAAATCTTTTATTTTAAGATAATTATTCCTCACGGTTGGAGCTGTGGCACGAAAGAGGTGTGTGTGTGTGTGTGTGTGTGTGCGCCGACGTAAAAGTGACAGTCAGGAGCCTCGCTGGCTGTTCGTCGTGTGATGGGCCTGGGTGCAGAACACGCAACTGATGTGATAGAGAATCGCCTATAGACTGACTTTCACAAATGTTACTATTTGAAAGCTGCAACTTTAGAACATTAAACACTATTAGAATAGCCTATATAGGAAATACTCATAACTTTAACTTGTCTTAATGCTTTTGATAGGCTATTTTAATTAGTAGGATTTGGACTTTGGCCGTTCGGTTCGCAACGACAAGGATGCATGCATGATTTCTTTTAGAATAAGCTTCTCAACTATAAGGTTTCTTCAAACTACTCCTTCGATTTTTCAATCTTGCTAACGTTTATTCTCCCTCATTATCTTAGGCCGATCAGGTTATTCAAATTACTCAACTTTGAGAACTCCTAATGCCTAGAATTCAGTCAGATAAATTCATTGTTTGATCATGAATAGTGCGGCGGGAGAAAGACTTAAAATAGACACCTGCGGTAAAAAAATGAAATGAGCTTCAACTTTATTAGAGGTCGACCGATTAAATCGGCATGGCCGATTACAAGTTTTCATAATCGGTAATCAGCATTTTTGGACGACGATTATGGTCGATGACATTGCATTCCACGAGGAAACTGTGGCAGGCTGACCACCTGTTACGCGAGTGCAGCAAGGAGCCACGGTAAGTTGCTAGCTAGCATTAAACTTAACTTAGAGAAAACTATCTTCACAATCACTAGTAACTACACATGGTTGATGATATTACTAGGTTAACTAGCTTGTCCTGCGGTGCATATAATCAATGAGGTGCCTGTTAATTTAGTCATTAAAACTCGTTTTTCAACAACTCCACAAATACGTTGTTAACAAACTATAGTTTTGGCAAGTCGGTTAGGACATCTACTTTGTGCATGGCATAAGTAATTTTTCCAACAATTGTTTACAGACAGATCATTTCACTTATAATTCACTGTATCACAATTCCAGTGGGTCAGAAGTTTACATATACTAAATTGAATGTGGCTTTAAACAGCTTGAAAATTCCAGAAAATTATATCATGGCTTTAGAAGCTTCTCATAGGCTAATTGACACCATTTAAGTCAATTGGAGGTGTACCTGTGGATGTATTTCAAGGCCTACCTTCAAACTCAGTGCCTCTGCTTGACATCATGGGAAAATCTAAATAAATCAGCCAAGAGCTCAGAAAAGAAAAGTAGACTTACACAAGTCTGGTTCATCCTTGGGAGCTATTTTCAAACGCCTGAAGGTAACATGTTCATCTGTACAAACAATAGTACGCAAGTATAAACACCATGGGACCACGCAGCCGTCATACCGCTCAGGAAGGAGACGCGTTCTGCCTCCTAGAGAGGTCCTAACCGACTTGCCAAAACTATAGTTTGTTAACAACAAATTTGTGGAGTAGTTGAAAAACAAGTTAACGACTCCAACCTAAGTGTATGTAAACCTCCGACTTCAACTGTAAATAAATCATTCTGACTGGACATTTTGTGCTGCTTTGTTGAAAATCTTAGCTCTGTCTACATTGCTCTTTCATTCTGTAAATTGTTTAACATTTATTGAAACTGCTATAGCCTGCATAACCTAAGGAATAGGCAACTTGGCGTGGCCGTGCTGCCCGGTCAGCTTTTTACTGCTTGGTGTCAGTCAGGTTGAAATATATATATCTCGTCTGTCACAATCAACGATGGCTGTTACCTTCAATATCTGATACTGTAAAATAGCCCAATCCTACAGTCCTCAAGGCTCATGTCAGATTAATAGAGCCAAGCCAATGTACAATATTCTACAACTACAAATTGTCAATATAAACATCCACTACACTCATAACAATACTATTTATTACTAAACAGAAGTATGACTACTGTTAACAGTGCCAGATATAGCAGTGAGACTCCAGGGAGTAATTAGCTTCCACACCCAAAAGCACTGAACAAAAATATAAACAAGTGTTGGTCCCATGTTTCATGGGCTGAAAAAATAAATTAATCCCATAAATGTTCCATATGCACAAAAAGCTTATTTCTCAAATCATTAACAAATTTGTTTACATCCATGTTAGTTAGCGTTTCACCTTTGCCAAGATAATTCATCCACCTGACAGGTGTGGCCTATCAAGAAGCTGATTAAAGACGCATGATCATTACACAAGAGCACCTTGTGCTGGGGAAAACACAATTTTTGCAGTTGTCACAAAGCCGCAGATGTTTCAAGTTGAGGGAGCGTTCAATTGGCATGCTGACTGCAGGAATGTCCACCAGAGCTGTTGCCAGAGAATTGAATGTTAATTTCTCTACAATAAGCTGCCTCCAATGTCAGACCACACGTAACCTCTGGTGGGGGGGGAAAAACTGATTCTGATTGGGCTATGCCCTCCAAGGCCCAGCCTTGGCTGCGCCCCTGCCCAGTCATGAAATCCATAGATTAGGGCCTAATGAATGTATTTCATCTAACTGGTTTCCTTATACGAACAATAACCCAGTAAAATCTTTGCATGTTGCGTCAACATTTGTGTTCAGTATATTTTTCAGGAAGAGCTTTGCTTCTTAGTATTATAGTACTTAGAATTACAAGGGAAGAGGGCCAACCCTCTTTTCACAGGGGATAAACTTTTGCAACCGTGGGTTGAGCTCACATCACAACAAGCAGACATGGCACAGCACATGTTAGCAAACACAGAGTAGTGAACATAGAAGACTTTATATTGCCCTGCACGGTTTCTGCATTATCAATTCATCAAATACTGTACTAAATTCTACGGCAGGGCACATCAAAATATATGTTAATGAAAATAGAACATTCAGCTTTATATACACATACATTACATTTCTATCGTTAGTATATTAATTATACTTAGCACATTTTAATAAAAGGTCACACCTAACTACCTACAGTGAGCTCCAAAAGTAGTGGGACAGTGACAAATGTTTAGTTGTTTTGGCTCTGTACTCCAGCACTTTGGATTTGAAACGATACAGTAACTGTTAAAGTGCAGACTTTCAGCTTTAATTTGAGGGTATTTTGATATCGGGTGAACCATTTAGAAATTACAGCCCTTTTTGTACATAGTTCACCCCCCATTTTTAGGGGACCAAAAGTATTGGGACAAATTCACTTGCGTATTATATTAAAATGTTTAGTATTTGGTCCTATATTCATAGCACGCAATGACTATATCAAGCTTGTGACTATACACATTTTTTGGATGTATTTATTGTTTGGGTTGCATTTCAGAATATTTTGTGCCCAATAGAAATTAATGGTAAATAATGTAGTCATTTTGGAGTCACTTTTATTGTAAATAAGAATAGAATGTTTCTAAACACATCAACATTAATGTGGATGCTACTGTGATTATGGATAATCCTGAATGAATCGTGAGTAATGATTAGTGAGAAAGTTAGAGGCACAAATATATATTTTTTGTAGTTACAGGTTTGTCGCATCGCTGCAACTCCTGTACGGACTCAGAAGGCGAAGGTTGAGAGCCATGCGTCTTCCAAAACGCGATCCCGCCAAGCCGCACTGCTTCTTGACACACTGCTCCCTTATCCCGGAAGCCAGCCGCACCGATGTGTCAGAGGAAACACCGTACAACTGCCAACCATGTCAGCGTGCATGCCCCCGGCCCGCCACAGGAGCCGCTAGAGCGCGATGGGACAAGGACATCCCGGCCGGCCAAACCCTGCCCTAACCCGGACGATGCTGGGCCAATTGTGCGCCGCCTCATGGGTCACCCGGTCGGCTTCAACACAGCCTGCGATTGAACCGGGCCTGTAGTGACGCCTCAAGCATTGGGATCAGTGCCTTAAACCGCTGCGCCACTCTGGAGGCTAGCACAAATATTTGTACTACTTTAATACACATAAGTGACTTTGTCCCAATATGTTTGGTCCCCCATGTACAAAAAGTGGCGTAATTTCTAAATGGGTCACCCGATACGGCTGAAATTACCCTAACATTAAAACTGACAGTCAGCACTTTACCCTCAGTCATTGTATCATTTCAAATCCGAAGTGCTGAAGTACAGAGCCAAAACAACAAGGAAATGTGTTGCTGTCCCAATACTTTTGGAGCTCACTGTATATCAGAGGTATATTTACCTGGAAGGCCAATAGATCCCTTTGGAAGGGAATCATACTTGCCTGGGCCGTTATCTTAGCGGTGGCTGCTGCAGCAGCCACGGCTGCAGCGGGCGGCAGGCCACCAGGCTGGGTGGGGGTCAGCATGGGCATGGGCGGGGTGACGGCCTTGCCCACCCGCAAGTACTGGCCCCCCAGGTCAAACAGGTTCATGGAGGACACTGCATCCAGGGACGACTGGGGCTTGTCATACTCTGCCAGGGAGAGAGGGGGGAAAAGGAGAAGTTAGGAGGACAAACACACAGCAACAGCACATCCTGAGGGCCGCCAAACGCCTCTCTGCTCACCGATGAAGCCAAAGCTCTTGTGTCTTCCTGTGGTGGGGTCCCTGGCTAACGTGCAGGACTTGATCCTCCCGAAGGCCTCAAAGACGCTCTTGATGTCCTCGTCTGAGAGGTCAGGGTGGACGGAAGCCACGAAGATCCGGTTGTAGGCGCGCGCCTCCTCTGCCAGCTGGTCGATGATGGGTTGCGCCTGACCAATGTTACCTGGCCGCCCCACCTACAGCACAGATACCAGCACAGGGCCAATGAGTGGGATGTCACAGCCCACTGACCGAGCAACGCAACACCTCGAGCTCCAAAAACACCTAACGCCTTCAACTGGAGCAATGCAATTAGAGATCGAAGGAGACCATTTCTCTTTGCAATTGGTCCCGTGTGGCTCAGTTGGTAGAGCATGGCGCTTGCAACACCAGGGTTGTGAGTTCGATTCCCACGGGGACCAGTACGAAAATGTACCAAAGAAAAAAATGTATGCACTCACTACTGTAAGTCGCCCTGGATAAGAGCATCCGCTAAATAACTAAAATGTAATCGCAGCCCAATGTATTCTTTGCCAAGTTTCCACTAGCCTTGCTAAACAGCATCTTTCCACCAGGGCTTTCTGCAAAGGCTTAGGTAATACGAGTGACGTGAAACGTGACAACCTGCACTATAGAGTAGAGACAACGCCTTCTATTGACACTTTTCTCACAATCTCCCTTTTCTTTCTGGATTATGGAAACTGACAACATACCAACAACTCAGATAGTCACTTTAAAATCGTCACCTGGAAATTAACTAGAGCGAAGATCACGAAAAAATAAAAAAAGAGGATCAACTAGTGGAAATGCTTATAAAATTAACAAAATAAAACCACACGTGTGGCTAGCACTACACTTTCTAGGACCGAGAAGTCGGAGGCATCTCCTCTAACTGTACATCTATAGCCTAGTGTTTGGAGCGTCTCTATAAGCGGCTATGTAGTATATGATCTGTGCTGCAGGTGGGGCGGCCAAGCGACACCAACCAGGCGCAGCCCATCATCAGCACATCTCGGACACAGAGCAACACATCATCGTACGCTGCCCGGGCTTCCTAGAGGAACTGGTCACTAAAACAATGTGGTGATGACATCATGGAAGCAGAACACAGCACAGACATTCACAAAAAACAAACAAAAAAAACACCCGCGCGCACACAGACATGCGCGCACACACACAAAACACACGCACCCAAACACACACACGCATACCTGTAAATGAATTGACATACAAGCAAAGAAAGACAAAAGAAATGAGTGGCTTTAGATACACTTCCATACAGAATTTAGAAAGACTACCAATTAGTGATTCACACAGAAATAATAGTTCAGTTACACAGAAAGAGCGAAATGAGGATTTCGAACTGGCTCCATGCGTTCTCGATAGAAATGAAAAGAAAACAAAAAGGTTAAAAAGGTAATAGCAGGAGCACCCCTCTTTCCAGGGGTATAGAGGGGGTTCTGAGAGGTCCACTTCCACTGGGCCGGACAGGCTGACTCTCCAGGCCACTCACCTTGATGTTCCTGCCCCCAAGCATGACTGAGTTCATCTGCTCCAAAGCCAGCTGTGCCGCCTCCGGGATCTCATACTCCACAAAGGCAAAGCCCTGCACAGACAGACACAACCATGGGACAACAGTCCACCGCATTACAGACACGTGCATGCCACATTCTCCTGCTGTGCTTCAAAAGTTTCCCCTCACATTATTTAGTACAGATCTAATTCTAATCACATTGCAACGCTGTGTGATGTGGTTTAAGGGTGCTCTATACACGGACCTTGTGCTTCATTGTAACGGAGTCCCATGACATGTCAATGCTCTTGATGGGGCCAAAAGGGGCAAAGGCCTGTCTGATGGTGTCCTCCCCGAGCTCATAGTATATGGAGCCCACATACACCCGGCACATGATGGCTAGAGCACGCTGACGCTGAGCCGCCACCTGGTAACCCCAGAGAAAAACACACCATGATGTTTAGGGGGTCTAAGAAAGCAAGAACACACAAAAATAAATCTATCTAGATGTGTATGGGTAAATTATTATTTATTTATTTACATTGAAATGTCATTTATTTGTTTAATTCTGTATGGTGTTTACTTTTCCCAACAATAGACGTACAGGCCAATGTCAGGGACAGATGCAATCTGGGCATACGCGACAGAGTCCCAGACAACGATTTTGCGACTATCTACACAAAGCTTAACAATTTGGTGAATGCAGGCACCCAAACAGCTAAGTAATTAAAAAATGTATATTTCTCATTACTGCATTAATATGGGTGAAAGCACTGAAGGTGACAACATGGATGTCCGCTAATATTTGGCTCCTGAAACTGACCTGTAGTCCAGGGCTGCATATACTGTATATTGTGACATTTCAACATGGTGCACAAATGAAATAAAAACCTATATCAGTTGAATAGCATCCATTAAAAGCCTAAGGAAAACATTTTACACTTACGTCTCTAAGGGGAGTGAGGGATGGTTAACCACTGAAAGCAGAGTTTACTGGGTCCTTTACTCAAGTATTTTTACTTGAGCATAGCTGCTTTTACTATCACCCACAGCAAAACTAACAGCCTAATCTATTACAGAAGAGAAAAGTGATTTCCCCTGTTACAACATAAAAATTTGAGATTGCCCAAAATTCCTGTTTGAGCAGTTCTCTCATCTTTGGTTACTGAAAGAGACTGCTAACCCTCTTTAGCCCCACACCAAAGCTGGCTTTTTCAGCTTCAATCAATGCAAAGTACCAGCATATTTACAAAGAAGACATGGACCTCCCCATGTTAATTTTCTCAACCACCCTTGGATAGCCATTTCAGGCTAGTGTAAAAAGCCATCATACTGCTAAAATGCCCCGATGAAGTTTATATTGTGCTCAAATGTATGAATTCATACATAACGTCCTAATATAAATCACTTTGTGTTAAAAAAAATAAAAAATAAACATCAACAGCTGTTGCCACTAGTGGAAGTACTTCAGGGTATTTCTTCTGAAATGGTGCAGTGGGCATACAAACACATGGCTTCATTAACCAGACTGAATTATGCAGAAACACTGGTCCCTCATAATTATAATATTAAAAACCATGTCTTCTTTTGAAATATGAGTTCTTTGGTCAGCTGCTATGGCTATGATTGAGGCCAGAGTGGCCGATCAAAGAAGGGTAACCGTCCTTTTTAACAGGAATGCGAACAGAGAAAAAAGTTTAATAATCTATTGACCGATTGTAAAGGTGAGAGAGGATCGCCAAAGCCCATTGTCACTGCTGCCATCTGAAAGACAGTAAAGATGAAAAAGATGCTGAAAAGTAGGTTAGATATTTAAGCTTTGCTTTTTCAAATGTCATTACTTTGATATACATCAGCTAGACACACATCCCCTAAAAGACTTTCAGGACTGATATGACTTTCCCTCTCCAGTCCCACCCACTCCAATCTGCCCCGAAGCATTTCACAACATTTCCCCACATTCAAGACATTCAAACACCCTATGTGGGACCAAGTGCAAAGCATTCAACATGTTTAACTAAGTCTTCATGTTGATCTTCTCCAGCTGAAAAAGAGAGGCAGAAGCAAGAGGACATACATCCCTATCCCATCACCGTAAGCAGAGAAATACACTTGTATATGCTGTGCTGCAGTTGTGAAGGATGTTACAATTTTTTTGTGCTACTGAACAATCAAGTAATGTTTGTAACGACAAAGTTACTAGCGCAGATACTTTTAACTGTATATGTGATAGTCCAAGTTACTCTCAGAAATAAGGCTAAAATCGAGTGCATGTGGTTGGTGTTAAGAGAAGAACATATGGTCAAGAGGATGGAGAGTTTAGTTGCAGGAGTACAGAATTCAGCACGTCTCACCTGCAAGTTGGTGAGCTGCTGTTGCTGATGGGCAATGGTCTGCTTCACCAAGACACTCTTAATGCTCTGCTCCATAGCATATTTCTTTGCCTGAAGAAAAGTCAGTCCGCGTGAGAGAGAATAGTGGAACTGCAGGCAAATTGACTGATCTTGAGTCATTACGTATACACCTGTATTTAGTCATGTTTATGTAATAGGCTCACCCTTTGTAGAGCCTCCTGCTGCTCCGGGGTGAGAGGCGGCAGGCCAAGCTTCCCACCTGTGCCCTGTCCATTCTCCATCATCAGAGCTGTCCCTCCCTGAAGAACCACAGCAAGAAAGAAATGAATACACATCTGAGCATCCTCAGAGACAGGAACACGTATTCATTGGAGAAATTAATAACATTTGCTGTGCCATGCACTGCACATTTGGTACGCTGCATCTCTGTTCTACTATGACCATCTTTAAGAGATTTGAGGTATAGAGATTGAGAATCATCACAGTGCATATATCGTACAGGAGAAGGGGAAGCAGTTAATCTTGATAGTTCGCACAATGGGTGCGAAGAGATGATTTCCTTACCTACAACCTGATAAACGCTGGGACCACCAGAGGCAGGATAACCCCAAGGGGAAGAGTGATGGGGAGCCTTAACAATTCAAAAAGTCTGAGAGAGAAAATGTTTTCAGACTAATATGTTAGCAGCTGCAAGGCGGTAAACTTGGTATCCTCCATTTGCACCGAGTGTTTGCCTAGCTAATTTCCTACCAATTTAGCTAGATAACTATGTAGCTAGTTAGTATATAATGCATAGTGTTCGTATGGAAGCAATACAAAGCTAGCTTAGTTCGTTGACTGACTTGATAGACTTCAGTAAAGCTCAAATTAACGTCGGTCGGGCTAACGTTAGGCGAGCTATAGTCAGTTAACTAGCTAACGTAGCAATCTAGCTAAGCTGGTCGTTGCATCGTTAGGCTAAATAGCATTTCACCATTTTCAATCATGACTCATGCATTGTAATTCCAGCAATAGTCTGTCACACTAGCAACTCGATCTGTGATTAGTTCGCTACAAATACGACACATTTAGCGATTGCTTTATTTGTGTAGCTAATTAGCATTAGCCAGCAGCAAATTGTCGCAGTAGATAGCAAGCTAGCTAGCTAAAAGGCCTCATGCCTAAATTCAGGTTTTGTAAATTAAACATGGTTAATGGGAATAAACCCGTAATTCCCACAATAGATGTATACGCACAACTATTAAACAAACAGAACAAAGAAAACAATAACTGAGTTCATATTTAACTTATTTTGCAAGCTATTTACCGCAATCTCCGTCAACGCCATAAGCACACCTTCTTGAATAGGCCCCGCCGTTCTTCTTCTTCTTTAAATTGAATTGGCGGATTGCGTCAAACTGTGAGGTGCATACACCGCCACCTCCTGTCCTGAGTGTGAGGCCGGTCACGGGCCACTGACTGTATCCCTATACAGCTACACAAAAATGGAAGGGAAAAGGACGGGGAAAAGGGAAGAAATATTGCCCTATAAACAACAACTCAACAGTATTACGCTACTTGGCCCTATCTGATCCTACACCAGGCCGGCAGCTTGGGAGAACAGCAAACCATCTTCAACCATCTTGTACACCCAAGTACTTCTCTGCAGCTGCCACCACAGCATCTATTTTATGTGATTTACATTCCATTTCTACAGTACAGTTGATAACCATGGCTTTGAATGCTAAGAAGGCAACCTTATTGGAGCACATGGTATTCCCATTGCTCTCTATTGGCCTTGACCTACTCACAGGGAGCCTCTTAGGATGCCTTGCTCTGGACCCATCTTCCTCTACTACTCTCTTCACTGCCTCAGAATATGACACCTTGTGTGCTACTCTGACCCTGGCAACCTCGACCTGTCTTTCTCTAACTGGACACTTCTGATCTCCAGCAACATGGGTATCCCTCAATGATGTCTATAAGAATAAGGTGTTTTATTGTCACATACACTGGATAGGTGCAGTGAAATGTGTTGTTTTACTGGGTAAGCCATAGAAGTACAGTGCCACTTGAGCAAATTAGGGTTAAGTGCCTTGCTCAAGGGCACATTGTCAGATTTTTTATTTGTCAGATTGGGTGTTCAAACCAGCGACCTGTTCGGTTACTGGTCCAACTCTCCAACCGTTAGGCTACTTGCCACCTTGGATTGCCGATGTTATGTATTGGCCAATAAGAGGCCATATTGGCACTACTCAGAAAAGCAGTCCTCCATAGGAATTAATGTCACATATAGTCCTCTTTAAGGGTGTTTTCACCAATTTCTGTGAACTCAGTGCGGTTCGAGTTATTTTTTGTGCAGTGTTAACACTCCAAAGAAACATAGAGCCCCCCGAAGCATAGCACCTCTTTAAAGTGAACTCTGGGGTAAAAAAAAAAAAAAAGCTATAGAACTCAGTGAATGTGGACTCTTTGCCAGTTCACTTCACCTATTTTGAGGTCTGTGTCATCTTTGCATTCACATTGCTATGTTTAGAAAATAACCAAGATCATTTTCCAACATCCACTCAATGCACTCTGGGTTTTTACAAAGTGCAGGACAAGCCATTCTATCAGAACGTGTTCCTGGACAGCTAGATATACCTACTTACATTTTGGAAGCTGAAAGAATGCATTTAGTTGAAAGATGAGATATAATACATATAATCAGAAGATAATATTAACATGTACATGATATTGGTAACAGAATAAATAGCAGAAAATTGTACACCCAATGTAGCCTTCTGCCGCTTTATGAGCTAGCATTGATTTTGTACCCGATGTTGTGATTCTCACCAAATATTGTTGTTTTCTCACACTATTCAAACCAATGATTCATATATACACTAGATGACAGATAGGGGTGCATAGGGGCGCTGTGTTGAAGCCCTCTTGGTATTCCCCCACTGTTGTAAAAAATGTTGTAGGCTATAGAAATGCATTTATTAATGTCTACATTAGTTTTTGCCCCATGTATTATATTACAGACACCTTAATACATACTTTTAAATTATATAAGCTAAACATGATCAAATCTAAAAACATTTTCCTTAAAGGATCTTTTTTGTCAGGACCCGGTGTGAGAAACAGTCACTGATAGTGGGCAGAACCCAGAAGATGAGGCAGACACAGCAGTACTAGAGACGGTGGTTTAATCAAGGTAAAAGATCTTCAGGCAAAAAATAAAAATCCACAACGTCAAAAGTAAAGCCAAGAGAAAAAATGAATATCCTCCAAAATACAATGAAAATCCACAAAGTGGTAAGAACAGCAGGGAAAAAACAAACCTCAAATGACTAATCAAAAATAAACAAGAACAAAACCAGAGTACCTCAGGAAAATCCAACTAGAGAAATATATGTTCACAGCATGGCTGGGGCTGGGTGCTAACATACAAACACAGAGCAAAGAACTGAGGAACACTAAGGGTTTAAATACCTACAAGGAAATAAGGCACAGGTGCAAACAATAGAACAAGGGAAAAAACTAAAGGTTCAAAAAGGCGCAATGGGGGCATCTAATGACCAAAACATGAATAGTCCTGGCCAAAACCTGACACTTTTTAAGAGATTATAATTATTACTGTCCCCACTACAACAACAAAAAACACTTAAATACATGTAATTTGTCCTTGAAACATTTAACTGAAATACTGTAGAATTCCATTCATTCCTATAGAGGACTGCTCCTACTGGGGAGTACCAATATGGCCGACCGAGTGTTTCAAAGCCTCTCAATGGCAAATACGTAGCATCAGCAATCAAGGGTTTATATACATTATTGATTCAAACCCACATCTGAATAAACAGCTTATGAAGGTCTCATAGCCTATAGATCACATACAAAATTTCAAACAAATAATCTGAACATTGTGTCGGTACAAAACTTCATACTTGATAATCACTAATCAATGTCCAAAAACAGCACAGGGCTCATTTGAGGAGTCTGAGTTCAATTGGAGCATTCACACTCCAGAAAAAATTATGTGAAGAGCACTGACTTCACAAAAATAGTCTGAAAGGGACCGAGTATGAAAACACCCTTCCAGTATGGAAGACCAAACCTGCCATAATTAGAATGAAATGAATAAATAAACACACACACATAAATAGATAAATACATCCACACATAATTCAATAAATGAGCAAGGAAATACTAAAATGCTGACTAAAATGTATATATTTTCTCTACATATCTGTATGTATTTAATTATTTCTGTATGTATTATCTAATTATTCTAACTTTAATTAATTTTATTCATTTATATATTTATTCATTTATGTATTTCTTCCTCCAATATGATAATAAGGGTGAGCCAGTCAAATGTCTGTGGCATTGATCAAATCATTGGTCGATCAATGTCACAGCGCGTTACTTGATCCATAGGTATCAGCCCACTAAGTGACACCCACAGAACACAACTGTGACGAGTTTACACAAATATTAAGGTCACAACTCCTATTGCAGGACTTTGACACTACTGTGAAATGAGCCACATTAGCTCACCAGTCAATAGGCTGAATAGTGAGGTGATTTCCCACAGTCAGTCCTGAGAGCTACGACACCAATATTTGTGTACACTATTCACATTTGTGTTCTATGGGTGTCACTGAGTAGGCTCATACCCAATTTCATGGACCCAACATCCCTAGGTAAGACTGTACATTGCAATTTGAATGTTCAATACACATAGTAGGTTGACTTGTGAACTAATGTGGCTCATTTCACAGGGGTGTCAAAGTCTTGCAAAAAGAGCTTCGACACTAACATTTGTGTGAACTTTTTTTTCACAGTTGTGTTTTGTGGCTGTCACTGAGTAGGCTGATACCTATGGATCTTGAGTCCATGAAATGGGGTAAGGCTGTACATTGCAATATAAATGTGCAATACGCACAATAGACTTACTGGGGAGGTGATTTCCAACACTCAAAGTCCTGCAATAAGAGCTATTACACTAATATGTGTAAACTCTTCACAGTTGTATTCTCTGGAGGTCACTGAGTAGGCTGATACCCCATTTGCATGGATCCGAGATCCATAGGTAAGGCTGTACATTACAATATGAATGTTCAATATTCACAATAGGCTGAATAGTGAGGTGATGTCCAACAAAGTCCTGCAATAAGAGCGATGAGGTTAATATGTGTGTAAACACTTCACAGTTGTGTTCTGTGGGTGTCACTGAATAGGCTGATAGCCAATTTCATTGATCCACAATGCAGGTAGCCTAGTGGTTAGAGTGTTGGGCCAGTAACTGAAAGGTTGCTGGATCGAATCCCCAAGCTGACAAGGTAAAAATCTGTTGTTCCACCCCTGAGCAAAGCAATTAACCCACTGTTCCCTGGGTGCTGTGGATGTTGATTATGGCAGCCCCCCAGCACCTCTCTGATTCAGAGGGATGGGTGAAATGTGGAAGACACATTTCAGTTGAAGGCATTCAGTTGTAACAGTGCTGTACTGAACGACCAGTTGAAAAACATGGATGGGTTGTGGGTTCAAAATGCACCGCTGCCCTTTAAATACGTCACTCATTGCTTCAAGCCACACCCACAGAACTGCGGTGTTGTTTTCATATAATTTGGCTGATTTGGGGGTCTTGTGCACATTTCGCTACATGACTGTTTCATTTGCTAGTTAGCAAAGTTACTGACTGACTAAGCAAAATATTTTTCATGTTTTTGTTGCATTTCAGATGGAGTGGCATTACTGACCGGCCAGCATACTCCCAATACCTTGCACAGCAATCATTTCACCACAGGACCCTAGAGCAGGGGTAAGCAACCCTGTTCCTTGAGTGCCGCAGTTTTTCAACTGGTCGTTCAGTACAGCACTGTTTCCGTTCAATTGAACGTTCTATTACGTTTTTGTGTACTGAACGCAGCCCTAAACAACTGAGCTAATTGATCAGGTCGGTTAAATCAAAAACATGAAGTGCCTGCAGTTTTTGATTAGGCATAGTCCCCAAAAAAATCACTATTTTACATATAGACTAGCCTATGTTCTGTTCAGTTTGAGAAGGAGAGCACGAAGATGAGAAGGAAGACCAGAGGGCAACTTTGATAGCGTGCTACTACTATAATTGATTTTAATAAAAACAATATGTGTTTTGCCCATAATGTATTTATGAGTTATTGACCTCACAATAAAACAGATTAGAGTAATTTACATTGTGGTGCTGATATTTGAAGCAGCAGCCGTGGCACAATCAATTAGAAATGGACAGCTCATGGTGCAGAAAGTAGGCAAATTTGAGTAGGCATAATTCATTTCAACCGTCTTCATTTTAATTAGACTTACAACAATTTGTTCCTAGGAATAAGAGGTAGGCCTACCTGTTTGACAGACAAAATTAAACTAAATGCTATATCTATAGATTTGTTGGTCAATTCCTTCACCCACCATGCCTACCTCCATGTCAGTGAAGGGCTGTTAAATTAAAACCAACACTCGAATTGAGGGGGTATGCCATAGGCCTACCTTTTATTAAAGAAAATTGCAAAAAGCACAGCTTAAAACGGATCAGATTATATAAAGCGATCTGTAACAGCGCTTTGGTCTGCGATACTTTATGCTAGAAACAAGCTGTAAAATACTCGGGAAAGACGTGACTGATGCATTTGGGGATATCATTGTTTAATTTCTTTGACATTCAGAGCCTGACTTGAGAAGTAATCTAATTCTGTCACTATCAATTGATTAAACTACTGTATTCACTCTCTGTACAATAGAAGATGTTTAAACCCAGACAGCTTTTAGGGAAACACTTGTGACCTGGGTTAAGACATGGAAGGAGAGTAGCCAGCAGTTAAAGCTTACATTTTTCTGCATCAGTAGGCCTACTCTGTCTTGGGTAGACCTAACTTTTGAAAGAACAATTCTCAGATTCCTAATGACGTTTTAGATTAAATTATTTGCAAACAGGGACAGTTTAGTTGGAAAGAAGACACTGATTTGGCATTGGAGAAATATGATAAGATGAACACATAGGCCTATCTTTCTGTCCATTCTTAACCTGTAATTTCGGGTAATTTGTGTGGTATTAAAAAAAGATTTTGCTAATATGTACAATTACGTAGAGTTGCAAGAAATGTTTATAAAAGGCAATTTTTCCCGTCAACCACGCACACAAATTGGAAAACAAACATTCTTTCTCATTTACCCTCAGTGTAAAAGAGCCAACTTTGTCATTTCTTTTTTTGTTATACAGAA
The DNA here is from genome assembly GCF_045679555.1 of Salvelinus alpinus. NCBI lineage: Eukaryota > Metazoa > Chordata > Actinopteri > Salmoniformes > Salmonidae > Salvelinus > Salvelinus alpinus. The sequence continues at coordinate 32,204,535 of NC_092095.1, forward strand.
ATAACAAAACATGCCGAAAAGCTGCTGTGTTGTTCAATGTACATGTAACCAGGTCAGAATTCCCAGCCTATGGTTCGCAATGCTCCCGCGTAGGGAAACAGAAGCTTGCGAGAAAAGCCCTGTGGCTTCAGGCTATTCGGTGTGGGAGAGTGGGAAATTGTGGGGAGAGGGTGTCCGAGTAGGCTACACCTAGCTAGAGCGCTAGCTCTGTGTGCGGAAAACATTTAACTTGTTTAGTATGGTCCATTTGTAACTATTCACTACTTGTAGCTGTATAATCCGTTTGTTTGTGTTGTTGGTCTTGGCTAGCTTAAAGTTCCGGTCAGTAGTTAGCTAGTGACTCACTCACCCACGTGTCTGTTAGCACCGTCATGAAAAGGGGCATGAGGGAAGCCCTACAATATTACGTTTTTCTAATTAGTGAGAACGCTAATGAGTTGGCAATGTTGAAAAGTAATCGTTATACATGTACTTTTCTTAAATATAGTTTTGTAATTGACTAAAACAAGGAGACAAGACAATTGCTTTTGAAAAAGGTCAAGTTTTTGCTGTGAGCAACTGGGGTAACCTAGTTAACCACAGGTTGTTTTCCCCAATGGCGGGCGGGACCGCAACATTCTTTCTGATACAGTGGCTTGCGAAAGTATTCACCCCCTTGGCATTTTTCCTATTTTGTTGCCTTACAACCTGGAATTAAAATTGATTTTTGGTGGGTTTTGTTATCATTTGATTTACACAACATGCCTACCACTTTGAAGATGCAAAATATTTTTTTACTGTGAAACAAACAAGAAATAACACCAAAAAACGGAAAACTTGAGTGCATAACTATTCACCCCCGAAGTAAATACTTTGTAGAGCCACCTTTTGCAGCAATTACAGCCTCAAGTCTCTTGGGGTATGTCTCTATAAGCTTGGCACATCTAGCCAATGGGATTTTTGCCCATTCTTCAGGGCAAAACTGCTCCAGCTCCTTCAAGTTGGATGGGTTCCGCTGGTGTACAGCAATCTTTAAGTGCATTCCACAGATTCTCAATTGGATTGAAGTCTGGGCTTTGACTAGGCCATTCCAAGACATTTAAATGTTTCCCGTTAAACCATTTGAGTGTTGCTTTAGCAGTATGCTTAGGGTCATTGTCCTGCTGGAAGGTGAACCTTCGTCCCAGTCTCAAATCTCAGGAAGACTGAAACAGGTTTCCCTCAAGAATTTCCCTGTATTTAGTGCCATCCATCATTCCTTCAATTCTGACCAGTTTCCCAGTCCCTGCCGATGAAAAACAGCCACACAGCATGATGCTGCCACCACCATGCTTCACTGTGGGGTTGGTGTTCTCGGGGTGATGAGGTGTTGGGTTTGCGCCAGAAATAGTGTTTTCCTTGGTGGCCCCCAAAAATGTATTTTAGTCTCATTTGAACAGAGTACCTTCTTCCATATGTTTGGGGAGTTCCCCACATGCCTTTTGGCTTATTTTTTTCTTTAAGCGAAGACTTTTCTGGCCACTCTTCCGTAAAGCCCAGCTCTGTGGAGTGTACGTCTTAAGGTGGTCCTATGGACAGATACTCCAATCTCCGCTGTGGAGCTTTGCAGCTCCTTCAGGGTTATCTTTGGCCTCTTTGTTGCCTCTCTGATTAATGCCCTCCTTGCCTGGTCCGTGAGTTTTGGTGGGCGGCCCGCTCTTGGCAGGTTTGTTGTGGTGCTATATTCTTTAACATTTTTAATAATGGACTTAATGGTGCTCCGTGGGATGTTCAAAGTTTTCGATATTTTTTTATAACCCAACCCACAACATTGTCCCTGACCTGTTTGGCGAGCTCCTTGGTCTTCAGGGTGCCACTTGCTTAGTGGTGTTGCAGACTCTGGGGCCTTTTAGAACAGGTGTATATATACTGAGATCATGTGACAGATCATGTGACACTTAGATTGCACACAGGTGGACTTTATTTAACTAATGATGTGACTTCTGAAGGTAATTTTTCCCACCAAATCTTGTTTAGGGGCTTCATAGCAAAGGGGTGAATACTTAAGCACGCACCACTTTTGTTAAAAAAAAATTTGAAACAAGTAATTTTTTTCCATTTCACTTCACCAATTTAAACTATTTTGTGTATGTCCATTACATTAAATCCAAATAAAATTTTATTTAAAATACAGGTTGTAATGCAACAAAATAGGAAAAATGCCAAGGGGGATGAATACTTTTGCAATGCACTGTGAGTATTGGCCAACAATGATGGCAACCCTTTTTCACAATAGCTAAATTGTAAAAAAATTACTGATCTACAAAATTAAAATGAGTGCTTATTTATGATGCAAGGTTTTTTGTAGATAAGTCAATCGGCAGTTGCCTGCACTGTCATTGGCTGCAATGAATAGAATTGAACTATGCTCCTACGAAGGTTCTAACAATAAACTAAAGCGCTTTTCAGACAGCCAGCCGAATATTGCCATGTACAGTACACCACTTGTCCCTCTAGTCAAAGCGGCTAGTGCCTTCACACACAAGAGTGACAGCCACTGAGGTATAATAACAATTGGAGACTGCATTCAAGATGTCCGACTGTTGTTTTCAAGGTAATCTACTCAAGTTCGCATATGACGATTCATGGACCTTTTAAATCCGGGTTGCATCCAGTTTATATGGACCAACATCACAGGTGCACTAGCACTCAGTAAGCACAGGGAGCAGAGCGATCAGTGACTTTGTCATCACATCATCCAAAAACATTACAGACTTTAACTTTGGAAAGTATTCAGACCCCTTGACTTTTCCCACATTACAGCCTTATTCTAAAATGTATTTTAAAAATCCTCAGCAATCTGCACACAATACCCCATAATGAAAAAGCGAAAACAGGTTTTTAGAAATGTTTGCAAATGGATTAAAATTTAAAAACGTAATATTACATTTACATGTAATATTACGGGGGTATTCTGCCCTTGAGTTGCGTTCCCATGCAAAACTAGACAGATAGCTAACAACTAAGTCTTCAATAAAACTCCCAAGGCATGACTTTTCTTGAATGAATATTGAAAACGTTTATGTTGTAAAACTGCAAAACAGAAAAGAATATACTTTAGTATTCAATTCACACCGACATACTGTAGCTGTACATTATACATTTGAAGTTGCATGAATACAAAGCACGTGCTACGGTACCATGCATCTGGCATGATGCCAAACCATATAACTAATTGCTTTCTCATATGGTAATTGACTAACTCCTTTCATTACTCTAATAATGTACAACCATCTATGTAGAATAACAAAGCATATTACACTAGAAACAGTAACAAAAATACAGTATTGTATATTTTACAATTCGTTTGCATGACGCACGAGCAAAGTAATAGCTAACATCATACATGAAAGGCATTGCAATTTGTGTGAGTAAATGCAACCAACCAACACTGATATGTAAGAAACTCTATCAATAACAAGATTATCATCATTAGCTAAATGCTTGAATCGAACTTACAAACAAATATTTTCCAAGGCTGAAGCGTGACAAGAAATAACTAGACTGAAAGACCTGCACCGTAGCGTTGTTTTTAGCTGCTTCTAAGCGTGCAGAACGAATTCTCTACTTCCTGTTTGCGTACAGTCTAAGTACAAGAAAGCTCCACTAGGGGGCAAATAACACCATGGAACACAATGAAAATCCATCTTAACCATTGTGATAAAATAATCTGTTACCTTCTAACAGGATGGCAGCACAGGGGGGTTTCACGGGGTTTCAGCGGGAGGGACTGCAGGACTAGTCACAATCGAGGCAAAGATGAATGGAGCAAAGTACAGAGAGATCCTGGATGAAAACCTGCTCCAGAGCGCTCAGGACCTCAGACTAGGGCCAAGGTTCACCTTCCAACAGGACAACGACCCTAAGCACACAGCCAAGACAATGTAGGAGTGGCTTCGGGACAAGTCTTTGAATGTCCTTGAGTGGCCCAGCCAGAGCCCGGACTTGAACCCGATCAAACATCTCTGAAAATAGCTGTGCAGCAACACTCCCCATCCAACCTGACAGAGCTTGAGAGGATCTGCAGAGAAGAATGGGAGAAACTCCCCAAATGAAGGTGTGCTAAGCTTGTAGCGTCATACCCAAGAAGGTTTGAGGCTATAATTGCTACCAAAGGTCCTTCAACAAAGTACTGAGTAAAGGATCTGAATAACCTAACAAAATGTGGAAAAAGCCAAGGGGGTCTGAATACTTTCCGAAGGCACTGTATATGAAAATGTTATGTCTTCGGCTGTGAGTAATGGGAAAAAAATTGGCTTCTGACACATTTGAATAAATCAATAGATGTTTTGTGCACGATGGTGATAACTAAAGTGTCTTATTAAGAATTTTCAAATCTGACTTCTCTATGTGGCCATGTATGGATATTGTCTTTCTGGGCGGGGCGTCAGTTAAACTGCAGTACCGAAGCAAAACTGTAGAAACCGTGCTTCTAAACCGGAACCATGGCCCCTTGGTGAAAGCCAACAGTCCATGTGACAGCCACTGGTGAGCATAGCAATGAAATTAACAAACATTATTGACGTGCGAAAAAATAGTCGCTAGCATGCATAAAAATGTGTTTACATGCAACAGAATTTTTATAATCCAATTTTATAATTAAACGTGACTGTAAACTGATAGGGTTAGACTCTAGGCAGTGGTGTAAAGTACTTAAGTAAAAATACTTTAAAGTACTACTTAAGTCGTTTTTTGGGGTATCTGTACTTTACTATTTATATTTTTGACAACTTTTACTTTTACTTCACTACATTCCTAAAAAAAACTATGTACTTTTTACCTCATACATTTTCCTTGACACCCAAAAGTAAGTGTTACATTTTGAATGCTTAGCAGGACAGGAAAATGGTCCAATTCATGCACTTATCAAGAGAACATGTGGTCATCCCTACTGCCTCTGATCTGGTGAACTAACTAAACACATGCATCATTTGTAAATGATGTTTGAGTGCTGGAGTGTGCCCCTGGCTATCCATACATATTCAAAACAAGAAAATGGTACAGTCTGCTTTGCTTAATAGAAGGAATTTGAAATGATTTCTACTTTTACTTTTGATACTTAAGTATATTTTAGCAATTACATTTACTTTTGATAAGTATATTTAGAACCAAATACTTTTAGACTTTTACTCAAGTAGTATTTTCCTGGGTGACTTTTACTTGAGAAACGTTCTATTAAGGTATCTAGACTTTTACTCAAGTATGACATTTGGGTACTTTTTTCCACCACTGCCACTAGGCATATGAAATGTCACTTGAACGTGGCATAAGTTCCTAGGCTAGTGGGCAAGTTAGCTGGTCCTGCTGTTGGACGTACGTTCTGATGTCTCACCACGCAGGCTACGTTTTCTAATATGATTGGTCAACAATGGGCTTGAAAAATAGAGCAGAATCCTATTTTCTCTGCCTCGGCTGGCTGAGCAGCTTCCACTGAGCACCGCTGACCATCCCGCCTGAATAGAGGCCTAGGCTTCATTGAAAATGAATGGGCCACCCTGTCCGCAGGTGCTGTCTGTCAGAGGGTTTAGCCTTAAGATGCTTCTGGGAAACCGGGCCGAGGATGTTCATGCACAGTTCAGGGTAGCCAGGTTTTGTTGAATTTTTATTTAGCCCATTTTCTTTGACAAAAGTAGCCAGGTGCTTTGAATTACGCAGTGTAGTGCTGCTGAATTTTTGTTGTTGTTGTCATATTCAAGACAGATTAAAGCTAGAATCCGTAGTTGAAACAATAACAAAGCATTGACCCCACCTCAGTTTTGCTAAAAAACGGAGGGATGGGCCTGAAGAAATACTAACTCTCAAATTCATAGACAGAGGTATGGATGCCTCTGTCTGACCATCCATGATATAAAAAATGTGAGTTTTAACCGGAGCCAAATATATATGGCTATGGTTTTAACCATGTTTTGAGGCTATACAGTATTTGTTTACATTTACATTGTTTATTAATATTGGAGTAAAATACGCTTGTATTTTGGGTTCTGATGGGGTACGACAGTTGAACTAAGCTCACACGGCATTTAAGTTATATTCTTCAAGAATCAATGTGTATATATCATTAATTTATAAGTCCAAAAATTGAGCAACAAGGATTCTAACTTTAAGTGAAACTGTTTTAATAAGTAAGGACCCCAAGATTCAATAACGTTAAAAAACCCTCTGTAAACCCAGTCTCACCATGATGTGACATCACATTGTTTTATTGTCATTCATTGCAGTACAATATTTTACAGAAGGATGAGTAGAACACGTCCAGTACAATACAGAGCCGACATATAACAGAATCCAGACTCGGGAGAAAGAAGTGATAGCTACGGAAAAAGACTAATGGATGAATGGGCTTTGCTTAGTCTGAACATTCATTTTTCTTGATCAGGTCCCCCCGGAGTCAGTCAATGGAGCTCCGTCAATGACTAAGGCAATCTTGGAAAATAAGTTTCTGAACAGTTTGGAGCTATTATTAAGACATGCATTGCAGACTACTAGACAACAGTAGCACCACTCCGAGCATTCATACTTCTGTTCAAGGGAAACACCTTTGAACAGACACAGACATATTTATGTACACCATATCCTACAGATAAATGACTGGGAGAAGCGCTTTCCCCAAGAGACTAGCTGATAAAAGGCTTGACATTTTAAGAGCAATGAGCATATTATGCAACATCTATACAGGAGTGTAATTGTAATAGGACCAGTGTTTTACAGATAGCATAAGAACCAAAACGTCATATTGTTAACAGATGCAGATACTGAAGAATATACACTGAGTGTAGAAAACAATAGGAACACCATGACAGACTGACCAGGTGAATCCAGATGAAAGTTATGATCCTTTATTGATGTCACCTGTTAAATCCACTTCAATCAGTGTAGATAAAGGGGAGGAGACAGGTTAAAGAAGGATTTTTAAGCCTTGAGACAACTGAGACATGGATTGTGTATGTGGGCCTGCCATTCAGAGGGCGAATGGGCAAGAGAAAATATTCAAGTGCCTTTGAACGGGGTTTGGTAGTATGTGCCAGGTGCACTGGTTTAAGTGTGTTAAGAACTGCAGCACTGCTGGGGTTTTCACACTCAACAGCTTCCCATGTGTATCAAGAATGGTCGACCACCCAAGGGAGATCCAGCCAACTTGACACAACTGTGGGAAGCTTTGGAGTCAACATGGGCCAGCATCCCTGTGGAACGCTTTCGACACCTTGTAGAATCCATGCCCCAACGAATTGAGGCAGTTCTAAGGGGCAAAAGGGGGTGCAAATCAATATTAGGAAGGTGCTCCTATTGTTTTGTACACTCAATGTATACTGTTCGAGATTGATTAAGAAAAGTTGTTTTCCATTTAAAAAAAATAACTTTAAAGCAATCGATAAATTACTAAATCCCACTGCAATAGATCTATTATTGACTTTTGCTTGCTTTAGAATGCATCGGACATCTGTGGACACTTACGCAGAATTCAGCTTCAACCTCCAGAAGTATATAATGCTTTTTTTGTGTGGTGTACTGTAGTAGTTATATCGTTCAGTAGAAGAGTAATTAATTGCTTTCCCCAAAAAATATTCTGAGCTTTATTTATTTGAAACCCTTCATTATTCAACAAAACCCTCCATTCATAATCGCGTTCTCAAATGGCTCAATCGGAGTGGACGATATTCTATGTGTTTAGCTGATTCATTTTCTAGAATGGATTTAGACATTCCTAGGGTACAAGCTGTGGCCCCTCAACACATTCACAAGCTGGTTTTCAGAATAAATGAAAAGTATAGCATTCTGTTGACACCAACCCAATAGACTGAATCGTTGACTGTCAGGAGTTTTTGTCATTTCTGAAGTTGCGTTATGTTGCTGTGGCGTTTTGTATTATGGGTTTTGTACATAGTGGGTTGCCATCACAGGCACTTTGCAAGTTTTTGGCTTACAGAACACTTTCACAGGGAAAACCCTTAAGAGCACTACAGGCTAAAAGAGAGGCATCATCTCATTGCTCGTTACTACTAATGCACGGAGAGTCATTCAAGCTAGCAAAGCACTGTTAGAATGCACTGTGAGTGTGTTTTGAAGACCATTATACACCATTAAAACGTCAACAGAAATAGGTCGGTGCAACGCTAATGCTGTTCATAGAACTAAGCAAAAATAATGAAGTTAACTTAAGTGTTAGCATGTTAACCATGCATGTTGGACGGTTCTCATCTTTGTCATCAAATTTGCTCTCTAAGAGCTAGACATTTCTATGGTAGGTATTGCTTGGGCTTATAAAACTAGGGAGCCTTTTTATTTAAAAAAAAAAAATTAGTTTTATAGATTATTTTCCTTAAACAACTTCCAAATGTACATTTCTGGAGTTATCAACTATTAATTAAAAGACTGTAAAATAACATAAAAACATAGCTGTTTTATTGGTTTGTCTTGAATGCACTACATCCATCCATCATTGGAAACATCTCTACTGGCAGTACAGTATAGTAGTGGCATTATGGATGATTACATCTTAAGGCATTACAGCCCTTTTAGGCAGAGGACTTATCAATCTTCCACTGCATTGTGGGATAGCTGAACACAGCCGGGTAAATCCATTTGAATTCAATCACTTTTTGACAGCATCTCTTTTGATTTAAACAAAACTTTACATACATGTTTGCCCATGGAAGAAGTGGTCAGAAAGAACAGATTTTTGGAAAGATTTAAAACAACAAATATTCCCATTCAAGTCAACATTCTCTGATGATCTTTGTGGTACCATTTGAAAGTTGACATTTTCATTTTATTCCCATTTTAGTACATTTTTCTGCCAAAACATGACACTCACCCTGTATGCAACCCTTTACCTTAGAGGCTTCTGCCCTATGTACATAGACATGGAATCACTGGTCACTTTATTAATGGCACACTAGTCACTTTAATCATGTTTACATACCGCTTTACTCATTTCATATGTATATACTGTATTCTATTCTACTGTATTTTAGTTAATGCCACTCTAATATTTATATATTACTTAATTCCATCTACTGTATTTTAGTTAATGCCACTCTAATATTTATATATTACTTAATTCCATTCTTTTACTTTTAGATCTGTGTGCATTGTTGTGAATTGTTAGATACTACTGCACTGTTGGAGCTAGGTATACAAGCATTTCACTACACCCGCAATAACATCTGCTAAATATGTGTATATGATTTTGATTTATTCAAGAGCATGTTGTTTCTCAACCGATGGCGGGCATAACACAAAACCTTAGATGATGTCAAATAGGGTCTAAGTTACAACATATGTGAAAAGATAATTGACGTTCGTTAAAAGGTTAAAAAAAAAGGACATTTGTATAAAGTTTTTATATTATTGCCAGAAATGATAAAATATTTGACAACCCTGTTTGTATGCATTTAAATGATATCAATCTCAACTGATTATATTTTCCAGTGATGAAGATATGGAAGTCTCATGGTATGGTGGAGTTTGCAAAATCAGTCAACTTTGAGCACCTTTATCACTTGAATGTCACTTTCGGAGCCTTCTACAATGGGAAAATATGTATGGCAGATTTTGTTCAAATCAAAAGGGGTGTTGTCAAAAAGTGATTGAATTCAAATGGATTTAACAAGCCATGATGCCTCTGAGTTATCCAACCGGAGATGCTTTCAGTCTCTCTCAGTCCTGGCCTATCCTAGCCCTCTTTGGGATGATCCACCAATCATCAGGCCCAGTCCCAATCACCACTCATCAGGCTCAATCCTTCAAACCCTCACTGGAGCCAGCCCCTCTGATCCTGGCTGAGTCATCCTGCCTTCTAGCCCCTGTCTTGCTCTGTTTGAGAGGTCAATGCCCGAGGCCCCTCTCTGTGGGCCAGCTTCCGTAGCGGCCCCTTCTCACTGTGTGATCCCAGAGGCCAGCGCTTTGCCCTTGTGTCTGGTGAGCGCGTCCTCAAGGAATCCTGCCAGCTTCCCACAGTCCTCCTGCATGGGGTTACACAGGGTTTGAGGTTAGAGGTTAGATCATTACAGGTTATTGCAAATGACTATGGCTGTTTGCAATAACATTAGGCGACAAGGATACCTACCTCACTTATGAAGGCGTAGTGAACAAGTTCATTGGCAAGGTCTTTGGAGCTGTCATCTGAAAGATTCATACAAAATAGTTCAGCCTCATACCACAATATGTAAAAAAAAAAAAAAACATAATAATGGACATGAAAGTGTCCATTAGACTCACTCGGAAGGATGTCACAGCTAAGTTGTCGATGGAGCTTGTCGTCCATCTTAAGAAACAGAGAGAGCTAAGGAGAGGACAGGATAGAGGAATATATTTTATCAACACAGAATATGCTTATCCCCCAAATGCAATGAGGATTAGAATGGATTTTTTTTTAAAGTAGCGATGTTATGTCATGTTATGGTAACTCCAAAAGGCCACGTGACATGGGGGGGTTGTACACATTGACACCATTATTTAAAAGAAGACGATAGTCAAACTCACATGAGTTTTGGTCCCTTCTTCATTTGACTCCAAGTTACAGTGCATCTGAATCACCTGCAACACACCATCAGACCAACCATCAGTTAGAGTGATAAGCGTACTTTAACATGCACTATTCTCTAGTATTATTACAGACGTCGGTTATGTAATCATTATCTCAGCATGTGCATTATTTCAGAGGAAGATTGCACAGGATTGAGTCTACGACGGAAGCCTGGAGTGGAGACTTTTATATTCTAGACATGAAGATATTTCAACATCATGTCTAGACGATAATAAACTACAATTATAACTTGTGCTTAGCTGCCAAATATATACAGTAACAGTCAAAAGTTTGGACAAACCCACTCATACCAGGGTTTTTCAAGAATGTGCAAATCTGTCATCAAGGCTAACAGTGGCTACTTTGAAGAATCTAAAATATACAATATATTTTGATTTGTTTAACACTTTTATAGTTAATACATGATTCCATATGTGTTATTTCATAGTTTTGATGTCTTCCCTATTTTTCAACAATGTAGAACATAGTAAAAATAAAGAAAAACTCTTGAATGAGTAGGAGTGTCCAAACTTTTGACCGGTACTGGAGGTGTCCCCATAATATTTAAAGTGTAATTATAATGATTATTTTAGCGATCCACGGTAGAAGTCCCTCCGAATAAAAATTTGAGCGTCTGGACAGTATTTGCTTGAGATAATTTTATGGATGATAAACTTGCTATTTCCTAAAAGTTTAGCTCAGTGGGGAATCCGGGAATGCCCTGCTTTGTCATCTGTTGCCTAATTCATCAACAGCCAGGGTTGATTTAATTAAGATTATAGGCACAATTTTTTATTTATTCCACATTTAGGCCTACTTAAACTGACACATTTGGCGATGTTCAACTTTAATTCTATGGCACAAAACGTATAGACACAAGAATTCACTGTGAAAGTTGCTAAATGCAGGTCATTCATATGAAATAAATGCAGCACTTTGTTTAAGCATTAATTCTATGTTTTCTTGCTCAAACTTCCAGCAGTACCTGTCAAACGCTGTAATGTCTCGGTAAACACAGAGATGTCGATACGCACGGAAACTAGTATTATGAGAGGACCGTGGAGTTTGCTGAAAAACAGTAGGTTATTCTGTCTGGAATTGTATATTGGCACGAGACTAGTATTACGTTGAGAGAACGTTGATTATGTAATTATTACCCCAGAACGTCCGTTATTCCAGAGTACGATTCAGACAGGATTCGTTTTTTCCAAACATGCCCCCTGTAATTCGTTATTTTTTTCTAGGCGTGATAATATTTCAACAAGTCCAGGCGATAACAGGTCTACACTGACAACTCAAACCATACCAAACCATCTTTGATATCATGTCGGCATAATATTTGAATTGAGGAAGTGTGATCATAAATGAATTCCACAATAGACGTACTAAATGCCCCCCATCATTCAGATGTGAGCTAAACAGTGCACTTGCACTTGAGATGCGTTTTAAGGCGTTGAATGAGAAAGTGAACTTATCATTTCCAAAAGTTTAGGTAAGCTGTATGCTGCTTTGCCATCTATTAACAGCAAGGGTTACATAAAATGTAAACATTTTTTTTTTTTTACTTCGGCAATATTAAATTAATATGCACAAAACATATAAATAAAAGCATTCACTGTGAAAGTATATAGGCTATGCGCAGCACTTCGTTCAATTTATTGAATCACATTGTTTTCTTGCTCAAATCATGAGCAACACCTTTTTTGTAATTATTATGTAATTACATAATTACGTTACCCGACCTCCACCAGTAAAATGAATCCTTTCCAAATAGGGCTTAACACACACAAACAAATAGAAAGACAGACAGACAGACAGACACACACCTAACCCTCACCTTTCTGCTCTCTGTCTCTTGGGGCTCAGGGGTGGGGGACTTCGCAGTCTCCACCTGTTCGTGGGACAGGGATAGGGCACGGGGTACGGGGTGGGGCCGCGACGATGCAAAGTTCATGAGGGGGTATATCCCATTCCTGAAGAGGGATGAGTCAGAATGATGTCAGGGGCCACAAGGTCATCTCTTAATGACACCCTACACAAAGCCCATAAGAGGCAATGACCAAGGCAGCTCTTTAAGGCTGCATCCTAAATTGCACCGTATTCCCTATATAGTGCACTACTTTTGACCAGAGCCCAATGGGTGAATGGAATTAGCCCTTACTTGACGTCCTCCAGGAACTTGTCCAGCTCCAAAGGAGACACATGGGAATACTTGAGCTGAACGCCAGGCCGGTTGCCATGTTTGATTTCTGCCATGAGACCGTTGGGGTCAAAGGACTTGGTCTTCTCCTCCACACAGTTCTCTGGCAGCAGGTCTGCAAAGAGAGATGGGTAAGGGAGTGTTACATGGATGCCATACCAGTTTGGCATATAGCAAATCAAATAAAAAAACGTTGTAACAACAGACGTTCAAAGAAATCCCACAAAATCCAATAAAGGATTTCAGTATTTTTCAGCTGTCCCATAACAAAAAGGAAATAAGACGTGGAAACATTTTCTCTCTCCCACACAAATGGCTAGCTTGGTTTGCATTTTGTTTGTGCCATCATGCCACTCCTTGTCATGCCAAACAGACTGGTGCCCAGGCAAAAAATTGGCAGTTGTCAATCCACAGATTGCATGCCATGTGTATTGGGGACTTCAGAGATGGAGACACTCACACTGGTTGCTGATGAGGCAGTGGGCAGCCAGTAGCTTGAGGGAGTGAACCTCAAACAGCACGCGGTGGAAGAGCAGGTCGTGGGCTGTGGGACGCTGCTTGGCCTCGTGACGCACACACGACTGAGTAAACTCCTGCAAGAGGGAGTGGAGGTCAAAGGTCAAAGCTATGTAGTGTATTAGTTAGGGTTTAATTAGTGTGTTGGGATCCTTTAAAATGTACACTCAATAAACTTGATTTCATAAGGTGTGGGTTTTAATCAAATGTGTTTTTGCGCATTGGCCCACTGTGATGCTTTGCTATATTTGGGCCATGGATGGAAACATGAGTGAGACTGACTCTCATGAGGGGATCCTCCAGAGACTGGCCTGCGTTGGTGATGGCCTCCTTGGACACAACAGCATCTCCATTAGCCTGTATTTCCAGGACAGCCATCTATAAATAAATACAGAGATTACATTAAGAAATGAACATGGGTGTATTAATGTGGTCTCCTTGGTGTGAGGGCCTCTGGGTGTGTGCTGGTATACAGTCTGTGTGATCTATTAGACTGAGATAGGACATGTGAACATATGAACACAACTTGTACGTCAATTTTTTACTTTAGTTTATTTAGGAAATATTTTTCTTAAAACTGCATTGTTGGTTAAGGGCTTGTAAGCATTTCACTGTAAGGTCTACCTACACCTGTTGTATTCGGCGCATGTGTCAAATACATTTTGATTTGATTTGATACAAAGAGGACAATGCAATTAGGGCTGTGGCGGTCATGAAATGTCAGCTGGTTATTGTCACGCAAAAGACTGCCGGTCTCATGGTAACACGTTAAGCATCTCCAGCCCTCCACACATACAAGCCACTGATGTGCGCCTTTGGAACATCTATATTTTAAAAAAGTAGAATAAATCAATTTAATATAAACCATCACAATAAATTCATTATTCATTTTAGGAAGGTATATAGAAACATTATGATATTAGTATTTATTATGCATCCCCATTAGCTGCTGTCAAGGCAGCAGCTAGTCTTCCTGGGGTCCAGCAAAATTAAGGCAGTTATACAATTTATAAAACATTACAATACATTCACAACAGATTTCACAACACATTAAGTGTGTGCCCTCAGGCCACTACTCTACTACCACATATCTACAACACAAAATGAATGTGTATGTGTGTGTATAGTGCGTATGTTATCATGTGTGTGTATGCATGTGTCTGTGCCTGTGTCTCTTCACAGTCCCCACTGTTCCATAAGGTGTATTTTATCTGTTTTTTTTAAATATAATTTTAAAGCTTGCATGAGTTGCTTGATGTGGAATAGAGTTCCATGTAGTCATGGCTCTATGTAGTACTCTGCGCCTCCCATAGTCTGTTCTGGACTTGGGGACTGTGAAGAGACCTCTGGTGGCATATCTTGTGGGGTATGCATGGGTGCCGGAGCTGTGTGCCAGTAGTTCAAACAGACAGCTCGGTGCAACATGTCAATACCTCTCACAAATACAAGTAATGATGAAGTCAATCTGTCCTCCACTTTGAGTCAGGTGAGATTGACATGCATATTATTAATGTTAGCTCTCTGTGTACATCCAAGGGCCAGCCGTGCTACCCTGTTCTGAGCCAATTGCAATTTTCCTAAGTCCCTCTTTGTGGCACCTGACCACATGACTGAACAGTAGTCCAGGAGCGACAAAACTAGCGCCTCTAGGACCTGCCTTGTTGATAGTGCTGTTAAGGCAGAGCAGCACTTTATTATGGAGAGACTTCTCCCCATCTTAGCTACCGAGTGGTGCAGCGCTCTAAGGCACTGCATCTCAGTGCAAGAAGCGTCACTGCAGTCCCTGGTTCGTATCCAGGCTGCATCACATCCGGCTGTGATTGGGAGTCCCATAGGGCGGCGCACAATTGGCCCAGCGTTGTACGGGTTCGGCCTGGGGTAGGCCGTAATTGTAAATAAGAATTTGTTCTTAACTGACTTGCGCAGTTAAATAAAGGTTAAATAAAATAAAAATACTCTTGTATCATGTTTTGTAAATGTATATGTTTTGACCATGACAGTTTACAATCCAAGGTTACTCCAAGCAGTTTAGTCACCTCAACTTGCTCAATTTCCACATTATTCATTACAAAACTTAGTTGAGGTTTAGGGTTTAGTGAATGATTTGTTCCAAATACAATGCTTTTAGTTTTTATATTTAGGCCTAACTTATTCCTTGCCACCCATTCTGAAACTAACTGCAGCTCTTTGTTAAGTGTTTCAGTCATTTCCGTCGCTGTAGTAGCTGACGTGTATAGTGTTGAGTCATCTGCCTACATAGACACACTGGCTCTACTCAAAAAGTAAGGGGCCTAGACAGCTGCCCCGGGGAATTCCTGATTCTACCTGGATTATGTTGGAGATGCTTCCATTAAAGAACACCCTTTGTGTTCTGATGGACAGGTAACTCTTTACCCACAATATAGCAGGGGGTGTAAAGCCATAACACATACGTTTTTCCATCAGCAGACTATTATCGATAAAGTCTAACAAAACAGCCCACACAATTTCTCTCAGCCAATCATCAGTCATTTGTGTAAGTGCTGTGCTTGTTGAGTGTCCTTCCCTAAAAGCGTGCTGAAAGTCTGTTGTCAATTTGTTTAGCATTGTATCTGGTCAAACACAATTTTTACCAAAAGTTTACGAAGGGTTGGTACCAGGCTGATTGGATGGCTATTTGAGCCAGGAAAGGGGGCTTTACTATTCTTAGGTAGCGGGATTGACTTTTGCTTCCCAATTTCTAGTAGGCTTTAATTGAAGATATGGCAAATAGGAGTAGCAATATCGTCCACTATTATCCTCAGTAATTTTCCATCCAAGTTGTCAGACCCCGGGGGCTTGTCATTGTTGATAGACAATAATTTTTTACCTCTTCCACTCGCATTTTATGGAATTCAAAATTAAAATGCATGTCTTTCATAATTTTGTCAGATATACTTGGATGTGTAGTGTCAAAGTTTGTTGCTGGCATGTCATGCCTAAGTTTGCTAATCTTGCCAGTGAAAAAATAATTTAAGTAGTTTGCAATATCAGTGGGTTTTGTGATGAATGAGCCATCTGATTCAATGAATGATGGAGTGGAGTTTTCCTTTTTGCCCAAAATGTAATTTAAAGTGCTCCAAAGATTTTTTACTGTCATTCCTTATATCATTTATTTTTGTTTCGTAGTGTAGTTTCTTATTTTTATTCAGTTTAGTCACATGATTTCTCAATTTGCAGTACGTTTGCCAATCGGTTGCGCTGCCAGACTTATTTGCCATACCCTTTGCCTCATCTCTCTCAACCATACCATTTTTCAATTCCTCATCAATCCAAGGGGATTTAAGTTTTTACAGTCATTAGATAAATAAAATAGAAAATATATTTGTTCCATTCTGGAGTGAGTGTGCATATGAAGTGGCTATGTTGAGCATTTGAAACAGGTCCTATACGCAAGATTTTGAATTATTTGTCAACTTTAGTTGTGAATGATACAAACCTTAGAATATCTTAGAAATGAAAACATATATGACCTACATGATGCGACTATAGGCTATTGACTTAGAAATGAAAACATATATGACCTACATGATGCGACTATAGGCTATTGATGACTTGAGAAAGTAGCAAAAAAAGCTTGCGCTCTGTTCCTTGCCTCAGGCCACACACGCTGTTCTTATCTCAATTTAATATTGTCTTTACTAATATGTAAAATTACTTAGGATTTTAGGAGAGATTTAGGATGGCCTATTATCAAATGGGCAGGAACAGGGGCAGGGGAAAAATACATGTCATCCGTATGCACTCGGATAGCGAATGGAGGCTGCTTTCCCGCTGGTCGTTTTTCAATCTGGCTGGTTGGCTTCTCCGGTTATTTCACTCCATGCATAAACCACTGTTTGAGGAGCATGCAGCCTCTCACTGCATGACAGGTGATATTATGCCCAAACTCTGTATGCCATGGTCTCTCCAACTGTTCCTGCAGCTACCCAGTGCTTAATTTGGAAAACCAAGTGAAATCTGTTCTGGAACATTGATAGCAACATGTTTTCACAACGAAACATATTTCATTAAACTGTTGACCTCCCATCTCTCTGCACGCTGGAGAAAGGAATGAAGGAGAGAGGGGAGATTGAAATGCATGGTGGTGAGATATTATGTAGCTAAAGGTAATTTGTCAGCCTATTAATTATGACAATATAAAAAATGCCCTATTAGGCCCTACTATACTTTTATAATGAAGTGCTTTGTAACACCAAAACTAGTGGCAACTGAACTGCCACCAACTTCAAGGAGATGAAACCTTAACTTTCCTGGAGTATTGAAACACATCATCCTGAGATGTTTTGAAACATTACATGGTGTGTTGTAACACCACTTAATCAAGTGTTGTGTGCCAGGGACTGGGAGCACTACCCAAAAAGATTGAAAACACTATTATGGTGTTTCAAGTCCTGTCTATTTGTAATGTCTGCTTCCAACTCACACACTCAAACACATAGATCCCGTGAACGCAGCTCACTCTCCAGATCCCAATCACCTGAACTCTGATCACCTGTTCACACACCTGTATGTCATTATCACACACGATTTAGTTCAGTTCTTTGCACCCCATCATTGTGAGGTATTGTTTGTTTTGTGACACACTTCTATTCGGAGCTCTGTTTTTCCCCATAATTTACTCCTCCCGTGTATGATTGTTTTTTCCTGCCTCACTAACGACGCCTTTTGCCTATTCCCTGCCTGTACTTTAGCCTATCGGATTTCCTGTTATCAACCTATTGCCTGATCTCCCGGACGACGTTAGTAGCCTTTTCCCTGCCTGTACTATTTCCTTTTTGGACCCCTGTGTATGACCTTCTGCCTGCCCCTGGATCCAGCTTCATGTTAACATCAGAAGCCTCCTCCTTAAGTTTGTTTTACTCACTGCCTTAGCACATTCCGCCAACCCCGATGTCCTTGCCATGTCTGAATCCTGGCTTAGGAAGGCCACCAAAAATTCTGAGATTTCCATACCCAACTACAACATTTTCTGACAAGATAGAACTGCCGAAGGGGGAGGAGTTGCAATCTACTGCAAAGATTGCTTGCAAAGTTCTGTCATACTTTCCAGGTCTATGCCCAAACAGTTCGAGCTTCTAATTAAAAAAATGAATCTCTCCAGAAATAAGTCTCTCACTGTTGCCGGCTGACTCCCCTCAGCTCCCAGCTGTGCCCTGGACACCATATGTGAATTGATTGCCCCCCATCTATCTTCAGAGTTCATTCTGTTAGGTGACCTAAACTGGGATATGCTTAACACCCCAGCAGTCCTACAATCTAAGCTAGATGCCCTCAATCTCACACAAATGATCAAGGAACCCACCAGGTACAACCCTAAATCCGTAAACATGGGCACCCTCATAGATATTATCCTGACCAACTTGCCCTCCAAATACACCTCTGCTGTTTTCAATCAGGATCTCAGTGATCACTGCCTCATTGCCTGCATCCGCTATGTGTCCGCGGTCAAACGACCACCACCCATCACTGTCAAACGCTCCCTAAAACACTTCTGCGAGCAGGCCTTTCTAATCGACCTGGCCCGGGTATCCTGGAAGGATATTGACCTCATCCCGTCAGTCGAGGATGCCTGGTCGTTCTTTAAAGGTTTTTTTCGGGCTTGGGCTCATAGGCCTATGCGTAAGCTCTAATATGCGTATGGGGGTTTTGAATTAATTATCACCTTAGAAAGTGCTGCCCATTTAGTTATGTTAGGCTTTGAAACAACATTTCAAGCTGTTGTTGAACTTCTTTCTTCAAATTGATCAATCACAGTGACGTGAGTTTTAAAAGCACGTTATTGTTTTGATAATGTGTTTGATGTGCTTTTCGATTGGATTTCTATTGATGTCAGAGTGGTTTGAGGAACAATAGAGCCCTGAGTACCAGGCCATTAGGGTAGTTAGCGAGTTGGGTACTGCCAACGCATGTAAAGAGTAGGGCTGTTGCGGTGACCGTATTACCGCCACACTGGCGGTCACTAGTCATGAAGGTAGTCAAATTCCACGTGACTGTTTAGTCACGGTAGTTAGGCTTCTCCAAGCTCTGATGCTGCTGATGGTCATTAGTAGCCTACCAAACTTGGTAACTCCCTGGAACTCAGCACTCTATTGTCCCTCTAATCACTCTGACATCAATGCAAATGTGATCAAAAATCTAATCAAACACTTCGTGAGAGCCCGTGAGCTCATGTTGCGCTACATTTCTATAGGCTATGCAATTGCGCAAGAAAGTTTGATGGCCTCTATTAAAAAGAGGAGGCTCCCATCAGCTTTCTATAGGCTAGACCTACTATATTTATTTCTCAACTTCATAATATTAAGCACATTGCTTATCTTTACAACAGCAGTATAGCCTACCTGACTGGCATGAAAATTAACCATGGGAAAAGCGTTCTCCATTCGCTATTTAAGTGCATAGATGACATGTATTATTTCCCGCTGCCCCTGTTTCAAGACAGATGCATGATAATGGTCCATTCTAAATCAAAACAAATTTCCCACATATATTATTTAGTATATGTAAAGACAAGATTAAATCAAGAATAGTCTGATGGGTGATAATATTAGCCTATCACTTGTGAATGGGGTCCAGCATAAGGCAAGAAACAATGCATTATTTTGCGACTTCTTCAAATCATAGTCGCACACCTCATGTAGCCTAGCCAATGTAGCCTAGCCTATATTTTGATAAGGATCTATCAAATCTATCTATTTGGGATCTATCGCATCCTACAACTGTCCCAGACTATGTTTGGAATATTTATTTCTCGCACAGAATAGGTCAACTTTTGTACTATGGAGGATGGTAGATTGACATAGGCTAGTGCTTTTGCTGTTCGTTAGGGCTACTCATCTTTTTGGCAGATTAAAAGTAAATGTGGACAGTTCTTCCAATATCTTCAATATGCACCTCGGAATTGGATAAGGACGCACGCAGTTGCATCCCCGATATGTCGGACTTCACTTGTAGCCTGTGAGAAAGACCCGATCACGTTATGGAGAGCCATGTGAGTGAGCCATGTGAGTGAGAGGGGCTTTGGAGCCCCTCTCACTCACATGCAGCACTCAGGGAGAAGGGCACAACGCAACACTCCGGGCCAAGGGCACAACGGTCACTGGCGGCAAAAGGCATGGATTTTTTTAGGGTGCATTATGGCCACACAAAGGGGATGCCACTGTGAAATTCGAGGCATTATCAAGTGCTTGTCAAATTGTGAATGAGAGGCTGATAAAGTGTGTACAGCCTGCGCAAAAAAAGAAAGCAGAGCTCATGCCTTTCAAGCAACTTGGAGTCGCATCATGTAGCCTTACAATGTATTAAAAATCAAAACATATAGCCCAACGTTTGTAGAACAACTAAACTTACATTAACTCTAAATTAAGCATATAGGAGTACCTATTTATTTTTGAACACCTAAACACAGAATAGCCGCATGTGCGCACTCCCTCAAATCATTTGGATAAAATATACCATTCAATTTTATTCAGATTTGTTCAATTGTATTCTTCATAAAATAAAATAATATAAAATAATGCCACGGAATTCTAAGTTATTTCGTGACCGCCACAGCCCTAGTCCAGAGTGCATAAAAGGAGATTACCGTAACTCAACGGTCACGTGGAATTTTACTGTGGTCATGACTCATGACTGCATGTGTGGCGGTAATAAGGTCACTGCAACAGTCCTAAATGCAACACATAAGGTTTATAATACATTTATAAACCATGGCAGCTGGATTCTCACCTCCAGAGCACAGATCCCGAAGGAGAAGATGTCAATAGCATAGTCATCCTCAGCCACTAGACATAAGAGAAGAGTTGGAATCAATATGTAAGATAATGACTGTCTAGTCACAGCATGTTGAGAAATTCCATAGATGCGGTAAAGAGGTCAATGGAACGCAGACCATGGGGGATAGAAGGACGCTGTATTAGCACACATTCAACAAATCTGACCGAAGAAAGTGGATATTCGTCAAATCCGTCATGATTGATGTATTGTAACAGGTCCACAATGGGGTTACTAAAGTCCGATTTGGATATATTTGGCTGTTTTACAGAAATCGGTGGTGGTAGTCAATGTCTTTTTTTTTTTTTTTTTTTACCTATAATGCAGTTGATTGATGACGATGACATGAACATGTATTGGGGTTGACATCCATACAAGCATTATACACAGATTTTCACCTCAACATAGTGGGAAATACATATATGTAACCTTTATTTAACTAGGCAAGTAGCCTAAATGTAGGCTTAACTATAAACAATAGCTTAAATGTAGGCTTATTTTGCTGGGGGGCAATGAGGAGATTTGGGATCTTTCCCAAACGCGTTTCCATGGCATTTCTATTGTTTTGGAGTTCCAATGACCTCTTTTCCTGCATCTATAGTGAAACTGGCAACCCATAAAAGCAAGAAAGGCCCATATTCATTCAAGCGCCTAGGATCAGTTTAGCCTCTTAGATCATAATGAATAAGATTACATGAATAAAAAGGACCTGATCCTAGAACAGCACCCCTACTCTGAGATGCTTTATGAATACGGGCCCAGACATAATAGATATAGAAATAGAGAAAGGCTCAGTAAAACACTCACAGCCATATTCAGGAGAGAAGAAGTGCAGGTTCCTCTGTTCGTCTCGGTTGGGGCGGACTTTACCATGAACACTGGCCTCCGGAAACACTAGGAGGGCAAGATAGACAGATACAATTTTATAACCCAGACACCCGACTACACAGAATATTGTGACATTCACTGAGAATAAGATATGCAGCATGTTATATGGTTCTTACCATTCACAAACAGCCGGTGCCATACTGTGGATAGAAAAGAGCAGAGTATCCAGTATTAACTTCAGTGGCATAGAACGACAACAACAATGACAATACACCTTCGGGTAATTGTATTACACACAATGTAGAGGAGTTTGCTAGCATGCAATGCTAACTGTTATTACTACCATTTATTCAGATAAAGCTGTCAAGTCACAATTGAGTTGTTCCTAAAGGCCATGCTACGACAGGGTTAGGTATATGTTAGGGTTAGGTTAGGTTAGGTAGCAAGTCTTTACTGTATCAGACCTGAGCCAATCTTGATGAGGCCATTGTGTTGGATAAAGATGGTGTCACAGGTCAGGTTGCCATGGATAATGGGCGGTTCACAGGAGTGCAGGTAACTGGTGGTAAATAACATGGCAATCAAATGACTGGACACTTTGGGTCTCCAATTCCAACTCTTGCCTCCGGAAAACTACTGGACAATGATTAGTAGAATCCCGGGACCATCCATATGTAAAAAAATGTATGCACGCATGACTGTAAGTCACTTTGGCTAAAGGTGTCTGCTAAATGGCATATATTATTATTATATTAATCAGATGTGTTACTGCTGGACTGGAACAAAAGTCTGCATACCCATTAGCTCTCCACGACAAGAGATCCCCAGTACTAGAGTAATAGTTTACACTGTCACTGAAAATAATAGTGGGGACGAGAATGTTATTGGTCTTACCTGAGGGCAGAGAGAATTTGGGTACACCATCGCTTCCAAGCCTGGAATACATAACAGTGAACTGCAGACACTTAAAAAGTGGGATATGATTGAAGTTTTGCGAAGGATAGAAAACGACTTAAGTATAATCCCCTAACGTCTGACCAGGGACGGGTTCAGTACAAGGTAGCAAAACATTTTGGAATGTACAAAGAAAATGTGTGTTTTTAGTGGAAATATAGTGTTCATGTAGTACCTCCCTGTTTAAAGTGTTTCAAAACGTATAACTCACTGACTCGGGTCACAGCCAGCGGTCAGAAGTTATTTCCCCAATAGGAGAAAGACACTGACCTTGACGTTCATGGTCTTATGGTTTTTCTTGGTTTTCTTGAGAAACTGCTTGAGGCTGCCTGAGGACATGTACTCTGTGATAAAGATGACCTGTCCAGCAGATAGCAGAAAGAGATACTATCAGGGTGCAGACCAAAGCAATCGATCCCAGTTCAGAGATACTGTCAGTGTGCAGACCAAACCAATAGATTCGGGTTTCAGAGATAAAGAGAGAGAGAGACATTTCCTAAGAGAATGAGTGAGAATGACAGGCCATAGAGATTGATCTAGATAGCAGACTTACCCGAGCTCGACTCTCTTTCATGTCCAGCCAGTACTTATGGAACTTGACTATGTTTGGGTGCTCAACCTGCATCAGGTTCTCAAACATCTCTTTAATCTTCTCCTGAAAAAGAGATGGAGTGGGGAGAGGTTTGAGTACTTACGAGTAGCACAGATGGTTCGCCAAAATATGCACTTTTAAACCATTGACTCGTACTTCCATTTGTGTGCTCGCTCGGGAGAATGGAAGTACATCGAATGGAACATACAGCCAGTGACAATAGAAAGTCTGTCTGCGTCCCAAATGGCACCCTATTCCCTATATACACTGAGTATACCAAACATTAGGAACATCTTCCTAATATTGAGGTGCACCCCCTTTGGGTGGTGGACCATTCTTGATACACGTGGGAAACTGTTGAGCGTGAAAAACCCAGCAGCATTGCAGTTCTTGACACAAACCAGGTGAATGGCAAACATACACAATCCATGTCTCAATTGTCTCAATGCTTAAAAATCCTTATTTAACCTGTCTCCTCCCCTTCATCTACACTGATTGAAGTGGATTTAACAGGTGACATCAATAAAGGATCATAACTTTCACCGGGATACATCTGGTCAGTCTATGTGATGGAAAGACAGTGTTCTTAATGTTTTGTATACTCAGTGTAGTGCACTACTTTGACCAGAGTCCTATGAGCCCTGGTCAATAGTGCACTATATAGGGAATAGGGTGCTATTTGTGACACCCCCCCTGTCTAACTTTGCCGTACCTCCTGTGCCTTGAAGACCTTCCTGTCATTGAAAAGCACCTCATTCCACACCACCTCGACTCCCTCCTCTGTGTCCATGGCCAGCGACGCACTCTCAACACCGGGGACATTACCTTGACTGATCTGCAGGGGGAGACAAACACACATGAGAGATCTCACAAGCACCGCAGATGCTATAACTGAAGAGGAACAACTATAAATATGGCATGTGTGTTGTTGCAGACACAATTTACTACATGTAGCCGCTATCATGAATAATTTAGATGTTTCCGAATCAGCTCTGTATGGCCGCAAAACCTCACTTGAGATCTAGAATGACCCTGCATGGGTAAGATTCCCATCTATTTTGAAAAGCTATAGATCCCGATTTCAAATCCTAAATGGAGGTTTTCATTCATTAAATGGACGGATATGGATCTTATGTAAAAAGCACTGATAACGTCTGACTACTAAAAACCTTATGCCCCTGACCATCTGTGTCAGGATGATGTAAAAAGACAAGGGGGTGAGGATCAGAGATTCTGTCAGAGTGAAGAGATGGATTAATGAAAGAGCGAGACAAGGGGGGGATGGGACAGAGAGCAAAAGGCAGAGATTGGGAGTAGGGGATTGGGAGATGAGCGATAGAGAGAAAGAGAAATTGGGAGTGAGGGATTGGGAGAGGGTGAGCCAGAAAATGAGATAAAGACAGAGGCAGAGAGTGAGGGAGGGAAAGATATGTGAGAGATGGAGGGGGAGGGCAGCCGGCTGCCGGGAGCATGTGCTGCTATCAGACTTATGAGGACACTGAGTCAGGGAAAAGGCCAGACTGACTCGGAGCGGAAACAGCGGCAGGACTGTTTGCGTCTGTGTTCCAGAGTCTGGCAGAGCTGACAGAGACAGACAAGCCCTGGGCTCCCATTCATTCCCCCTCAGATTAGCAGGGAGTACGCATTGACACAGCACTGAGATGACTGCTCAACCCAGAATACAACCAAAGAACAGTTAGTCACACACCGCAGCTCAAAGCCTGAGCTAAACACACACAAGCTAACTTATCCCAATCTCTTTCCCCCTGATGGACAGATAACACCAAAGAGGCAAAAGAACATAGGTATTGGTCAAACCTGTTCTTTACAGATACTGGTGGGCATCCTGTTCGTCTCTACAGAGACCGAAGAATTCCGAGCAATAGAAAGAACATTCGTTACTATGACACCAAACAGCTACACATCTGGTGTAGCATTCGTTTTGGGTGTCCTGTATTAAAGTTACTAGTTAAGTCTTCATAAGCAGTCAAGTTATGATTGAATGAACTATTAACGTATTGTTAAATAGTAATTACATAGTAGTAGCGCATTAGACATTTTCATAGGCGCATTTTCACGAAATGAAAAAGCTCACACAGTTATAAATGGACTAAAAATGGCCTCTTTCGCCACGGTTAATCAACAAGCCGACACCCAATCAACTGCCAAAAATAAACAGCCCAGATGACAGCAGCCTGCCACATTGGTATCCTTCCAGGCTGCTTCGGCCCAAGTGAGGTTGCAACACAGTGTGACCACACAATGCGCTTTTAATATCACTGTTATGTTCCTGGCTAGAGCAAACCATTATCTGAGGTGTACTGTACTATCCATTTCATCGTTAAAACATTATTGTAAACACTGTTGGCTTTGTCCACAACACAACCAGCTGTGAGGTTCCAATACTCTCCTACTCGAAGTACGGAGAGGCCTAATCGAGAGGGGCTGCAGTGGGGAGATCTCTCTCTCTCTTTGTTCTACTCCTACTCAGTGAGGTATGATAAACTGATTATGGAGCAATACAGGGCAGGAAGTAGGAACACAGTGCTCTGACATAGTGACCCTAATGGAGAGCCAGGGCTGGCTGGGAATTCTCAGCTAAACCCTGTCTACTGGGGCTACACAGGGACTCATGTTTGGGAGCTGTTGTATATTTTCTCTGGTTGTTACGAAACAGTTAGGCCCCTGTGCTGGACTTGGCTCCCGGAGTGTTTGGTGGGGTGGAGGGGCTGGGTGTTCAGTCATGGTAGGGTGAAACTAGTAAACAGCCTGTGATTGGCTGCCGAAGGGAGGTGGGTTAAGCGTGGGGAAGAGGTCGGTGGGTTCACGTCAAAACAACACAAACATCTACGTTGATGTTTTGCTGATCAGACAGATTATCAGATAACAGAGGTAATTTCGGTAAATCTGTCTGGAAGGCTTTCTGTTGTTTGGAATATCTATTTAGTCTGATAGATTTACTACATGCTTGTTTATTTACATTATCTGTACCAGTCCATTTCCTGACACTAATAAACAAGGAAACTGGTCAGCTACATTTTAGACAGCTTTCAGCTTTCAGTTATGTTAGTATGGATAAAAAAATAGATCATGATCTCTCGCAAGTTGATAAAGAAAAGACGATGTCGATAACAACATGAATTTTTATATTGCTTGCAGTTCAGGAGGAGTAGATCCTACCTCTATCTACAGGAATCCACAGACAGTCAGCCACAGGTAAGCCTTGGCGAGTGACTGTCTGAGCTCAAGTGATCAGCACAGATTACCCGCAATCCTCCGGCCCGGGGCGTTACCCCTAGGCCACACCGTTAATACACACTGTCCGTATGAGGTCAGGGGCTGTGCGTCCCCCGCGGACGTTGGTCTCCGACCCGCAGAGCTATGTCACAACGGGACACAGACTATCGCGTCTCAGGACTATGATTTATACATTATAGTAGGCATAAATAGGCTTGTGGAGGCCCATCTCCGGCTCCACTCCAAACCCTACATGAGGGCTGCCTCCCAAATGACAATCTAGTCCCCATAGCGCATTACTTTTGACCAGAACCATATGGCTATGGGCCCTGGTCAATAGTAGTGCACCAAAAGGGAAGCGGGTGCCATTTGGGACGAAGTCCGGTTGACTAAAGATCTGATCTCAGACCTCCCTGGACATAACCTGATTACAGATACACTCCCTGGGAAACCCACCACTAGAGCCATCCCCAGTACACACAGAATGAGGAGAAGTAAAAGCTCATTCACATGTGGCACAAGGCCAGCATATTGTCTCTGTGTGTGTGTTAGAGACAGGGTGCTAGAATTAGTGGGCTGAGTCAGACAGAGAGGAGATAATGGAGGGAGGCTTAGGGGAGAGTTGGAAGGGAGGATGTTAAGGCCCTCTACAATGTGTCAGCTCGTCACTATCTATGGCCCTGCAGTGGGCGTCTCTGTCTCTGTACTGACCTGTAGTCTCACTGTAGCAGAGAACAAATGAAAGAGTGCCGTTGTCTGAGGGAGAAACAATGTAAGCGTGTGGGTCCTGACAATAACAAAGCACTCAGTCTCCCCACTCATGTTTCTCTTGCTCTCCGCCTCCTCCTACACCAATTTGAATACCAGATGACGAATCAGAGTAGGCCTACCGCACGACTACATTTAGTTACGTCAACTTAACATTAATGGTAGACTTGATACAGACCATTGAGACTGCTGCAGCCAGAGAATCTGCATTACACCACACTTTGTGGCGCTGCCGTACAGTAGAGTATCTACATGAGGTAGTCTGTTTCCATGGTTTTCTGCCTTCTCTCTCTGACGGTTGGCTGGGACCAAAGCAGAGCCACATCAAAGAAGTACCTCGACTCCTTTGCTACGGAGATGACTGTTGATGTGTGGCACACAGAGCAGTGATTCCCAACGCCCTGGCAATGCAGATATAGAAGAACGGGTGGAGAGGTAGAGGAAGTTTGGCACTCTTTTTGTCTGTGATTCACTGGTTTTCCAACTAACAATTCCAGTGATATTCTTTACTTTGAACAAATATGAAATAGTTTGTAATAATACAAAATGACTTCCATCACAACACTGCAAACCAAGGAATAACTTGAATGACATATGGAAAGTAAAACCATTTCCTAACATTGAATTTGGCATCGCTTAGCTCAGTCTCATTGTAAAGCTCATGTTCCTTCAAGAGAAAAGGCCCATTGCCAGGACCCACTACCAATTACCAAGACCCCCTGCCTTACTCGGTGACCTTCACAATCTGGACAGGTCACTGCGAATTTAGTCTAATGGCCCCGTCCAAATAGAAGACTCTGTCCCTTTCAACTTCACGAAGAGATGTTATGGAGATAAGCTGACATCAAGTTTCACTTGTTCATTTCCTTAAGAGGCCATGTCAAGAATGGAATGTAGGAGAGCAAGGCAGGCTGGGAGATCTTAAGTCCTGAGTCAGTAGTACCAAAGCTGTACCAAAACACAGAGCCGTTATTACACTCAAAACACACTGTATGACGGAGGAAGCCCTGTTGATGTTGCCTGGAGAGCTTGAGTGGGAAGTGGAGACCATAAGATTCCTAATCATTCCCCAAATGGAAAACGGTCTATTTGTAACACCACTCAAATCAACAATTTGAAAACACACAACTTCATATGTGCTTGGACTTGCAATAACATGTTGCAAGAATGTTGCCTTTGAGTTCTTTAAAAGGTTCCCAGAACATTTTATTAAGTTGTGGGTACATTACAAGAGATAGGTTCCCAAAACACAAAATATGCACAGTTGTGATGACATTCATACAATGTTTAAATTAGGTTGCACAGGACATTCCCTTAATGTAAGAATGAAATATGTCTGTTTTTAGGACTGACATATTTGCATATTTGTTTTAGGTTGAAAAAATATTCCATTGATGTTCACGCAATATACATTTGAACTTGTCTTGGAGGTCTTCAGAACAAAATATATTTAACAACATTTTTAGCATGCAAATTTGTAGTTCTTTAAAGTATAAGAAAGCAGATTGGAAAACACCCCCATTATGTTTCTCTAAAGATTTGAGGACTGTATTGTAGGTGATATAGAGACACAATGCATTTTTATTTCATTCACAGGACATTTAATCATACGAACACAACCATAATTTTGACACGTCATATGTTGACAATCTGCACGTGGGGTTTGAACCTGCGACATTTGGTTCCCAAGCCAGGTCTTTAATCCTCTGCACCACTAGGGAAGCTCTCGTATATATCTTCTTTTTTCAGTATATAGCCATGGCATTATGGTCAATCAGGAATTCCATGCTTCCTTTTTTAACCTTCTTAGACATAAGTAACCCAGGACAATACTGGTAACTCGGTTATTCACCATCACTTCCCCCATCCTCTTTATATACGGCATACTTCCGGGTCCATATTTACAAAGTATCCAAGACTATGAGTGCCGATCTAAGATCCGTTTTGCTTTTCTGATCATGACCATATAAAGTGTCTCAAAGTAAGAATTATATTGGGAGCGTTTGACAGTCGACCGTTTTTGTGTTTTGGGAACATATCTTTTGCGATGTCCCCACAATGTTCCCACCAGACTCTTCCCTAAACCCTAATGAAACATTCTGGGAACCATTAAAGAACAGACGAAATGTGCTCTGGGAACGTTCTTGTAACATCAGGTGAATGGTTTTTTTGCACCCTAAAAGAAACATTCTGGAATCATCTGCATCATTCCCTCTCTTTGTCCGCTGTCTCCAGTGTGTTGCGCTTCCTTTAGTACCAGGGTGACAAGATTACACTAGCCACATTGTCCTTGTTCCCCTTGTCTGCCTTGTGACAAAGCTCCGTATTTAGAGCGCCAGTGGGGAGAGAGATGACTAAAACACAATCACATTCTAGAAGTTAAAAGTCATCTGGTCTATGATGTGATAAGCATTAGAACGAGTGTTGAACAGCCTCTTTATATAAGCTAATCTGCTCAGTCTGGTGAAAAGGATTCTTTGATCTCATCTCCACCTCTTAAAGAGATGTGGGTGTCTTCGTTTTCGCATATGATGTGTGTGCTTGTGTGTGTGTGTGTGTCTGAACATACCCGTGTGTGTGTGTGCTATTGCCTCTCACCTCTGGTTTATTCATGTGAAGGCCTTCCTTTCCATTCTAACACTGTAACCTCAGTGCTCTACTGCTCACTAGACACATCCAGAACAGAGCACACCAATCTACGCAGCTTTTACTGCGGCCAAGAGGAAAATACTCAATAAAAAGAAGGGTTGTAATCTAGTTGATTCCTTTTCAGGGTAGACCTCTTGAGTTTGGACTGAAGAGATCAGGTGCTCTTAATTGATTGCAATCATCTAAGCCGACAAAAAGAGCATGGACCTAAACACAAACACTCTCGCACTCACAAACAGTCTGGCTAGAGTAGACTGCCAGTACAGTATATGGATTTGCGAATCATGTTCACAATTGATGATTGTGTCTGATGTGGCATACACATTAACCCCTTATCTGATGAAGTTATTAGAATTTTTTGATTTATAGTCTCTATGTTGCTCTGAGATCCATCCTTCCCTGTGACTCGACCATATTGGGCATGATGAATTGGTGGTACCAGATAAGCACCTTAGTCACCAGCACCAGGGCATGTGATAGAAACACAACTGTCATCAAGAGACAATTTACAGAGAATAGGCTATAGGCATAACCTACTACAGATAGAAAGCACCCTGCCTTATCACAGAGAAAACCTATAACCATGCTTGGATTTCTTTGTGGAAGGCCATCGTGACAGGGACATTTCTCTTTTGTACAAGGGAGAGATACCGGTTGGCCTATGTACTATTAAGACTAAACTAGGTGTTGATAATGAGGCCTAGGCTATGTGCTCGAAGAGGCGAAGCGAGAGGGATAACTGGGCCCAAAATCTGTCTTCTCCAACAGGTGGCGTTAATTTATTTATTTTTCACTCACCAAAGAAGGAGTTTTTGTATGGAGGTCAATGAGAGAGTGTCGAATTTGGTCGACAAAACATGTAATGGCTTATTTGCTACGTGTGATTTATTGGATCGAATAGAAGTTTTGTAATGCTTAGGTTGTTACGAGTGTACTGACATAAGTAGGCCACCTGACATCCCGGCAACTTTTAGAAAAAACACTTTATATCGGAAATTGTGCCTGTTGTTCACACGCATATCTGCCCTTTCATTGGCTTGAATGGTCCCACCTGATCTTGCCTCCTCCCGACTGCCTTCCATTTTTAAAGCGGCCACTTGAGTATCTGGTCAATTTAATGGATAATCTGTGGTGCTCGTCAAGACTCCAAAATGGAGGTTTCGGTTGTCCTATGTGCTTTAATCAAGGATTCCATTTAGATTCCACAGACAAAACTAGGTGTTGATGATGATTAGGCTTCTGTTTGTGCTCGTCAAGTCTCAAAAATTGAGGTTTAGATTGTTGCTCCTGCTGTGACAACTCAAGGGTAATGAGCCTGACTCTTTGAGCACATGTCGCTTTTAATGAAGCAAACATTTCCCAAATCAAAGGGGTTTCATCGTTCCAGCCCCCACAGGATTCCCATATACCAAGTAATAGTGATAGTCATTCCGAGTCTTTTCGATGAGCCGGATCTTTTTGCTCTATTCACCTAAAAGAGACGTTTATTAGGCTCCCAAATGGCTCTTTGTTCAGAAGTCCTTAAATGTATGAAAAACAGTACATTTCTAATGTAATGCCGAAAAAAGTTGGCTATCATTATGAAGGATTGTGAAATGTGATATCTGACGATTGTGAAAAACGTCCCTGACGAAATTAAATTGCTTGCAAAAAATAAAATCTGATTTTGTTTTTACACATAGCAAAAGAGCGTGGATAGAATGAGGCTCTCTCCCCACTAGCTACTGTTCCCGCAGTGAAGAATGACCATCTCCAGAGAATCTTTTATAACTGATCTACAGATAATCGTTATCTGGAGCAACAAAAAAAAGACTGTATGCAAATCAGGGTGCCAAATGAAAGGCTCTTTCACAGATGCGATTCAGTTCTCGATGTTCACCAAAAAGGTCTGTTAAAAAAAAGCTGTTCGCGAACGACCCATCACTTCCAAGCACAATGGGAGATCTAAATATACGAAGTCTGGAGTGGATTATTGCACACAAAATCAAAGTTTATTGGTCGCATACACAGATTTGCAGATTTTATCGCAGGTGCAGCGAAATGCTTACATTTCTGTGTCACCAGAGGATTTTACCTCCACATAAATTATTAGACTGTATTAGTGATTTAAATACTTGGATGGCTCACAACTTCCTCCAGCTAAAGAGACAAGATCGAGGTACTTATTATTGGAACCAAAGCACAGAGAGAGAATCGGGCAGTACATTTTAATTCACGGTTAAGGATACAACACCAGGTAAAAAACCTTGGTGTCATTTTAGATTCTGAACTAAATTTCGAATCACCCATTAGGAATGTGACCAAAATAGCTTTTTACCAGCTGAGGAACATTAACATGGTGCAGCCGTTTCTATCTCAGGCTGATACAGAGTCTCATCCATGCTTTTATTACAATCAGGCTTGGTTACTGTAATGCTCTCCTGTCTGGTCTACCCAAGAAAGCCATTGGTCAATTCCAAAACATGCAGAATTATGCAGCAAGGAGACTGACCAAGACCAGACAGAGAGCACACATTACACCAGTTTTAAGGTCTCTGCACTGGCTTCCTGTGAGTTTTAGAATTCATTTTAAGGTTCTTCTATTGGTTTTTAAATCAATCAACGATTGTGCACCCCAATACATATCAGACATGCTTTTAAGTTAAGTACCCAGTAAGTCCCTCCAGTCCTCTGTCACTGGCCTTTTAACTATCCCAAAGCCTAGGACCAAGAGGCATGGAGAGGCAGCCTTTAGTTTTACTATGACCCCTGTCTCTGGAATAGCCTGCGAGAGAATCTCAGGGGGGCCGAAACACACCTTTTAGCTTTGTTGTTCCTTAGGGTGCTTTAAAAAAAATGTTATCCTCTTATGTTTGTTGTGCAGTAAATATTCCTGCTTTTATTTTCACCGTTTTTTATTTATGTTTTTTCCTGTAAAGCGCATTGCTTTGCATTCATGTCTAAAATGTGCTACAGTGGGGCAAAAAGGTATTTAGTCAGCCACCAATTGTGCAAGTTCTCCCACTTAAAAAGATGAGAGAGGCCTGTAATTTTCATCATAGGTACACTTCAACTATGACAGACAAAATGAGAAAAAAAATCCAGAAAATCACATTGTAGGATTTTTTATGAATTTATTTGTAAATTATGGTGGAAAATCTATGGGGTTGAGATCTGGAGACTGGCTAGTCCCTTTTTCAGGACCCTGTCTTTCAAAGATAATGAGTACAAATTCAAATAACTTCACAGATCTTCATTGTAAAGGGTTTAAACACTGTTTCCCATGCTTGTTCAATGAACCATAAACAATTAATGAACATGCACCTGTGGAACGGTTGTTAAGACACTAACAGCTTACAGACGGTAGGCAATTAAGGTCACAGTTATGAAAACTTAGGACACTAAAGAGGCCTTCCTACTGAAAAACACCAAAAGAAAGATGCCCAGGGCCCATGCTCATCTGCGTGAATGTGCCTTAGGCATGCTGCAGATGTGGCCAGGGCAATAAATTGCAATGTCCGTACTGTGAGACGCCTAAGACAGCGCTACAGAGAGACAGGACGGACAGCTGATCGTCCTCGCATTGGCAGACCACGTGTAACAACACCAGCACAGAATCGGTACATCCGAACATCACACCTGCGGGACAGGGACAGGATGGTAACAGCAACTGCCTGAGTTACACCAGGAACGCACAATCCCTCCATCAGTGCTCAGACTGTCCGCAATAGGCTGAGAGAGGCTGGACTGAGGGCTTGTAGGCCTGTTGTAAGGCTGTTCCTCACCAGACAACACTGGCAATGCTATGCGCACAAAACCACCGTCGCTGGACCAGACAGGACTGGCAAAAAGTGCTCTTCACTGACGAGTCGCGGTTTTGTCTCACTAGGGGTGATGGTTGGATTCGCGTTTATCGTTGAAGGAATGAGCGTTACACCGAGGCCTGTACTCTGGAGCGGGATCGATTTGGAGGTGGAGGGTCTGTCATGGTCTGGGGGTGATCTCAACGCTGTGCGTTACAGGGAAGACATCCTCCTCCCTCATGTGGTACCCTTCCTGCAGGCTCATCCTGACATGACCCTCCAGCAGGACAATGCCACCAGCCATACTGCTCATTCTGTGCGTGATTTCCTGCAAGACAGGAATGTCAGTGTTCTGCCGTGGCCAGCGAAGAGCCCGGATCTCAATCCATTGAGCACGTCTGGGACCTTTTGGATCGGAGGGTGAGGGCTAGGGCCATTCCCCCCAGAAATGTCTGGGAACTTGCAGGTGCCTTGGTGGAAGAGTGGGGTAACATCTCACAGCAAGACCTGGCAAATCTGGTGCAGTCCATGAGGAGATGCACTGCTGTACTTAATGCAGCTGGTGGCCACACCAGATACTGACTGTTACTTTTGATTTTGAACCCCCCTTTGTTCAGGGACACATGATTCCATTTCTGTTAGTCACATGTCTGTGGAACTTGTTCAGTTTATGTCTCAGTTGTTGAATCTTGTTATGTCCATACAAATATTTACACATGTTAAGTTAGCTGAAAATAAACACAGTTGACAGTGAGAGGATGTTTATTTTTTTGCTGAGTTTATATATATATATATAAATATACAGTGCAATCGGAAAGTATCCAGACCCCTTGTCTTTTCCCCCAAAAATGTACAGTTTTATTCTAAAATGGATTAAATAGTTTATTTCCCTCAATCTACACACAATACCCCATGATTACAAAGCAAAAACAGGTTTTTAGAAATTTTTGCAAATGTATTAAAAATTAAAAACAGAAATATAAAGGCACAAATACAACATGTACATAAGTATTCAGACTCTTTACTCAGTACTTTGTTGAAGCACCTTTGGCAGAGATTACAGCCTGAGTCTTCTTGGGTATGACGCTACAAGCTTGGCACACCTGCCATTGGGGAGTTTCTCACATTTTCCTCTGCAGATCCTCTTAAGATCTGTCAGGTTGGCTGGGGAGCGTCGCTTCCCAGTGATTTTCCGGTCTCTCCAGAGATGTTCGATTGGGTTCAAGTCCAGGCTCTGGCTGGGACACTCGGACATTCTTGGATTTGTCCTGAAGCCACTCCTGCGTTGTCTTTGCTGCGTGCTTA
Source organism: Salvelinus alpinus (assembly GCF_045679555.1). Classification (NCBI taxonomy): domain Eukaryota; kingdom Metazoa; phylum Chordata; class Actinopteri; order Salmoniformes; family Salmonidae; genus Salvelinus; species Salvelinus alpinus. The sequence goes on from NC_092095.1 coordinate 32,239,700, forward strand.
GGGTTGTTGTCCTGTTGGAAAGTGAACCTTTGCCCCAGTCTGAGGTTCTGAGCGCTCTGGAGCAGGTTTTCATCAAGGATCTCTCTGTACTTTGCTCCATTCATCTTTCCCTTGATCCTGACTAGTCTCCCAGTCCCTGCCGCTGAAAAACATCCCCACTGCATGATGCTGCCACCACCACGCTTCACCGTAGGGATGGTGCCAGTTTTCCTCCAGACATGACACTTGGCATTCAGACCAAAGAGTTCAATCTTGGTTTCATCAGACCAGAGAATCTTGTTTCTCATGGTGTGAGAGTCCTTTAGGTGCCTTTTGGCAAACTCCAAGCAGGCTGTCATGTGCCTTTTACTGAGGAGTGGCTTCCCTCTGGTCACTCTACCATAAAGGCCTGAGTGCTGCCGAGATGGCTGTCCTTCTGGAAGGTTCTCCTATCTCCACAGAGGAACTCTGTGGAGATCTGTCAGAGTGACTATTGGGTTCTTGGTCACCTCCCTGACCAAGGCCCTTCTCCACTGATTGCTCAGTTTGGCCGTGCGGCCAGCTCTAAGAAGAGTCTTGGTGGTTCCAAACTTCTTTAATTTAAGAATGATGGAGACCACTGTGTTTTTGGGGACTTTCAAAGCTGCTGACATTTTTTGGTACCCTTCCCCAGATCTGTGCAGACATTTTTTGGTACCCTTCCCCAGATCTGTGCCTCGACACAGTCCTGTCTCGGAGCTCTACGGACAATTCCTTCGACCTCAAGGCTTGATTTTTCTCTGACATGCACTGTCAACTATACACTACCGTTCAAAAGTTTGGGGTCACTTAGACATGTCCTTGTTTTTGAAAGAAAATCACATTTTCTGTCCATTAAAATAACATCAAATTTATCAGAAATACAGCGTAGATATTGTTAATGTTGTAAATGTCTACATAGGTGTTCAGACCATCCTTTCAAAGCACTTCATGGCTACAGACGTGTAGTCATTTAGGCAGGTTATCTTGGTGTTCTTGGGTACAGGGACTATGGTGGTCTGACTATGGTGGTCTATTAAAGACTCGGCCAGGGACAGGTTGAAAATGTCAGTGAAGACACTTGCCAGTTTGTCAGCGCATGCTCGGAGTATACGTCCTGGTAATCCGTCTGGCCCTGCGGCCTTGTGAATGTTGACCTGCTTAATGGGCTTACTCCCATCGGCTACAGCGAGCGTGATTACACAGTCATCCGGAACAGCTGGTGCTCTCATGCATGCTTCAGTGTTGCTTGCCTCGAAGCGCAAATAGAAGTAATTTAGCTCGCCTAGTAGGCTTGTGTCAATGGGCAGCTCGCGGCTGGGCTTCCCTTTGTCACTTTAATAATGGGAATTGATGGAAATGATGTAAAAATGTATCACTTGCCACTTTAAACAATGCCACTTAATATAATGTTTACATACCCTACATTACTCATCTCATATGGATATGTATATACTGTACTCTATATCATCTACTGCACTTTGCCATCTTTATGTAATACATGTATCACTAGCCACTTTAAACTATGCCACTTTATGTTTACATACCCTACATTACTCATCTCATATGTATAGACTGTACACTATACCATCTACTGCATCTTGCCTATGCCGTTCTGTACCATCACTCATTCATATATCTTTATGTACATATTCTTTATCCCTTTACACTTGTGTGTATAAGGTAGTAGTTGTGGAATTGTTAGGTTAGATTACTTGTTGGTTATTACTGCATTGTCGGAACTAGAAGCACAAGCATTTCGCTACACTCGCATTAACATCTGCTAACCATGTGTATGTGACAAATACATTTGATTTGATTTGATTAGTCCGTAATAGTTTGCAAGCCCTGCAACATCTGATGTGCATCGGAGCCGATGTAGTAGGATTCAATCTTAGTCCTGTATTTATGCTTTGCCTGTTTGATGGTTCGTCTGAGGGCATAGCGGGATTTCTTATAAGCATCTGGGATAGAGTCCCGCTCCTTGAAAGCAGCAGCTCAACCCTTAGCTCAGTGTGGATGTTGCCTGTAATCCATGGCTCCTCTGGATGAGCATTTTCTTGTTTGCTTATGGCTTTATACAACTCGTTGAGTGTGGTCTTAGTGCCAGCATTGGTTTGTGTTGGTAATTAGACAGCTACGAAAAATATAGATGAAAACTCTCTTGGTAAATAGTGTGGTCTATACCTTATCATGAGATACTCTACCTCAGGTGACCAAAACCTTGAGACTTCCTGAATATTTGATTTTGCGCACCAGCTGTTATTGACAAATAGACACAGACCACCATCCCTTGTCTTGAACGGAGCTCATAGTCTTGAACGGAGCTTATCCATTTTATTCTCCAGCGATTAGACGTTACCCACTCGCCAACAAATTCTCACAAGGCAACCGGACCTGCGTCCCCTGTATCGGCGTATTTTCTTCATGCGAGCGATGGGGATTTGGGCCTGGTCTGGTATCTGGAGTAAATCCTTTGTGTACGACTCATTAAATAAAAAATCTTTGCCCAGTTCGAGATGAGTAATCGCTGTTCTGATATCCAGAAGTTATTTTTGGTCATAAGAGACGGTGGCAGAAACATTATGTACAAAATAAATTACAAACAACACGATAAAACGCACAATAGCACAATTGGTTAGGAGCGCGTAAAACGGCAGCCATCTCCTCCGGCACCATTCTTCTCTCATGGTCAGTCTATGTCAGGGTGCACTTTCATTTTTTGGCCCTACCACTACACAGCTTTGATTATTTGAATCAGCTGTGTAGTGCTAGGGCAAAAACCAAAATGTGCACCCAGTGGGGTCCCGGGAAAGAGTTTGGGAAACCCTGGTCTATGTCATGGAAAGAGCAGGTGCTCTTAATGGTTTCCATACTCAGCGTATATTTAAGCACAAAGGCCCGAGGGGGTGTGGTTGGACCCAGTTGCAGAGAAGGGACCAGGCGAGGAATCGTTAAGGATAGACATAAATACTTTACTGATAAACAGTAGCCGCAGGATCACAGTACACTGGGGAAAAACAACAAACAAAAAGTCTCAAAAACTCACTCAGGACGGACGGACGCACGCACGCACGCACGCACGCACGCACGCACGCACGCACGGTAGACAATTTAAGCTCCTGCAAAGGAAACCAGAAAACACATCTCTTTTAACAGGGAACTCATGAGTAATAAGACACACCTGAGTGTCATTAATGTCTCTAGGACGGTCTCTGCCGCCCTCTGGTGACAGGTGGAACCATGACAGGTACAGTATATGGCCAATAGACCATGGCTAAGGGCTGTTCTTAGGCACGATGCAACGCGGTGTACCTGAATACAGCCCTTAGCCGTGGTATATTGGCAATGTACCACAAACACCCGAGGTGCCTTATTGCTGTCATAAACTGGTTATCAATGTAATGAGAGCAGTAAAAATAAATGTTTTGTCATACCCGTGGTATACGGTCTGATATTTATTTTTTTAATTTTTTAATTTTACCGTTATTTTACCAGGTAAGTTGACTGAGAACACGTTCTCATTTGCAGCAACGACCTGGGGAATAGTTACAGGGGAGAGGAGGGGGATGAATGAGCCAATTGTAAACTGGGGATTATTAGGTGACCGTGATGGTTGAGGGCCAGATTGGGAATTTAGCCAGGACACCGGGGTTAACACCCCTACTCTTACGATAAGTGCCATGGGATCTTTATTGACCTCAGAGAGTCAGGACACCCGTTTAATATATAACGGCTTCCGGCCAATCAGCATTCAGGGCTCGAACCACCCGGTTTATAATAGCTGATATACAGCTCGTTTCACATATACTTCAACGAGCATGACTCCAATGATTAAAGAATGTCATGCATGGGGGATTTATGAAGATCAATGTGACTGTTATCCTCTAACAGGCCAGTTGCAACGCAACATTATGGTGATCATGTGTACGGCATACCACTTTTAGCTGTATTTCCAAATCACCACTTAAAGTGGGGAACTAGATCTTCCACTAATGCAGACAACAATACTAAATCAAATGGATGTTTATACCTTCCAAGACCATAAACATAATTTCATGAGAGAATCAGAAGCAGGGCCTCCATTTTAATTATTATCTTTGGGTGGAAATCTGGTCCTGCTTTGCTCAGCAGCTGGAGCCCTTTCAGGCAAATACATTAATTTGCACCTCTACAATGCTGGCAGCAGCCAGTCGTGAGAATAAAAAACATTACAATAGCAGGTTTACAAAACAAAGATGGGAGAGTGTTAAAAAATGTGTCATTTTTTGGTGAACAAAAACAGTCCAATTCCAGGAAGAAGGATTAGAACTGGGTGAGACTTTTTCACAACACAGTCAGTCAGTCGGTCGGGCAGCTGGGCTAATGGGATATGTGTTTGCTTTGACCTGAATCTGGCACCTGTCCCACTCCTTCAAAACATCTGGGATTGACTTGGTTCCCGGAGAGGCTTATTAGAGCCTGGCAAAGTCCACCCATGTATTAAAGTTCTCCATAAAGAGGGGTAATTGCTGCCCACTGGATTACCCAATTCATGCTTGTAATCACACATACTGCTTGTTTAAAGGGCTACGGCAGAACCAGAGAGAAGGAACAACAGGGTCTCAGTCTGAATCTCCTGCAAAACCTCAGAGGTCGAACAAGTTCAGCACTGTGCCAGGAAGAGTAAGTAAGAGGTAACACGGGGTGAAAGCTAACAGCTTGGCTTGATTTGGCCAGTTTAGAGAAGACATAGTTTGCACTATTTTACACATAAAGGCTTGTTTCGTTTTGACTAGCGCCTAGCCAAAAGAGTTTGCTGAGTGTACTCCCTTAAAAGACCTTTGCCTGAAAAATGAGAAAAAGCAGCAATAGTGCTGTTTGTCCATCTTAAGATGCCGTAGGCAGTATACACTTCAACAAAATAGTCAGAACTGAATGTCGGACACATCCAATGGGCATTATCTCACACCTAGAGAAGATTGTAAAAGGTCAGCACAATATCTGGTAAGGGATGGAATGCACTTAACTCTTATTCTCTTCATGAATTCAATTAAAGATGAACAAAAGGTGAGCACTTAATTTCTCTTAACACGTCTTAATAGACCACAAATATCTGAGTGTGTCTAGGACAATAGTTAACTTGACATATTGTTATTTTTTTATAAGGTTGTAATTAGTTAAGTGGTTAGTGTTGAGCTTGTTAAGTTGACCCCATGCAGAGAAAGAGGGAGAAGAAAAGGGAGGGGGACAACGAGGGAGCGAAAGAGAGACACAGTTTTAAGGGAGAGAGTGTCCTTTGGCAGTGTAGTGTTTGTGCTCATGATTGACAGGTATCTGTTGTATCTCTCTTACCCAGGGACTCCAGGGAGGCAGTGTGATGACTGAGTGACACACTGGACTGACAGCTGGGAGTCTGACTGGCTCTTTGGCAACGTGTTAACATCTGCATGTTGGCTGAAGAGCACCATTACTTCAGATTGTGTGACAGAGGAATGTCCATTCAATTAGGGTTATGAAAGACAAAGCAGGATCGAAGTGTCTGTGCAAGCACGGGCCAAGGTACACTACATGACCAAAAGTATGTGGACACCTGCTCGTTGATCTCATTCCAAAATCATGGGCATTAATATGGAGTTGGTCCCCACTTTGCTGCTATAACAGCCTCCACTCTTTAGGGAAGGCTTTCCACTAGATGTTGGAACGTTGCTATGAGAACTTGCTTCCATTCAGCCACAAGAGCATTAGTGAGGTCCGGCACTGATGTTGGGCGATTAGGCCTGGCTCACAGGCGGCGTTCCAATTCATCCCAAAGGTGTTCGATGGGGTTGAGGTCAGGGCTACTGTGCAGGCCAGTCAAGTTCGTCCACACCGATCTCAACAAACCATTTCTGTATGGACCTCGCTTTGTGCACATGGGCATTGTCATGCTGAAACAGCAAAGGGCCTTCCCCAAACTGTTGCCACAAAGTTGGAAGCACAGAATTTTCTAGAACGTCATTGCATGCTGTAGCGTTAAGATTTCCCTTCACTGGAACTAAGGGGCCCAGCCCGGAACAATGAAAAACAGACAGCACCAGACCATTATTCCTCCTCCAAACTGGTGGTGAAGCGTGATTCATCACTCCAGAGAACGCGTTTCCACTGCTCCAGTGTCCAATGGCGGCGAGCATTACACCACTCCAGCCAAAGCTTGGCATTGGACATGGTGATCTTAGGCTTGTGTGTGGCTGCTCGGCCATGGAAACCCATTTCATGAAGCTCCCGAAAAACAGTTACTGTGCTGACGTTGCTTCCAGAGGCAGTTTGGAACTCAGTAGTGAGTGTTGCAATCGAGGACAGACAATTTTTTACGCGCTCCTCGCTTCAGCGGTCCCGTTCTGTGAGCTTGTGTGGCCTTCCACTTCCACGGCTGAGCCGTTGTTGCTCCTAGACGTTTCGACTTCACAGCACTTACAGTTGACCGGGGCAGCTCTAACAGGGCAGAAATTTAATGAACTGACTTGTTGGAAAGGTCGCATCCTATGACGGTGCCACGTTGAAAGTCACTGAGCTCTTCAGTATGGCCCTTCTATTGCCAATGTTTGTAAATGGAGATTGCATAGCTGTGTGTTCAATTTTATACACCTGTCAGCAAAGGGTGTGGCTGGAATAGCCAAATCCACTCATTTCAAGGGGTGTCCACATACTTTTGTATATATAGTGTATTTACTACAATCACTCTTTAATAAATATCCAATGCCACTTCCCCTGAGCTGTCCACAAAGACAGCCTACTGCACTAGTAAAGCTATGTCTCATAAGCTCATAGCAGGAGGCCATTCACAGAAGCCAGAGCCATGTTAAATTCATGAAGAGTCGATCGGTGTTGTCACATTTTATTCTTCTCTGGCCCCTGCATGCAAAAGACCTGCTCACTTCTTGCCAGGCTGCTGAAACAAGAATGAGATGCATTCAAATTTGAAAATGCAAATCTCCTATAATCCCTTAAGCATGGAGGACAGGAGTTATTTTTATTGAGGCGGTGGTGAGATTTCTTCCGCCATGGTAATGATTATGGACAATAATGCGAGAGAGGATATGAACTTGTAGGGTTCTGAGGGATTGACAGGTAAATAATAAGGTTAGATGTTCATTGATCACATCCCTGACCTAAAACTCTTCTGGTAGTTTCACATTTGCCTTGCTTTGGGGTTTAGGTAAAGAAGCCTAAACCTCTAACAAAATGCCTCTTGGGTTAAGGTTGCATGACATTTCTAGTTTTTGGAAAGTCTGGTTTTAGTCTGAGGGGGAAAGTATTTGAAGTAGGAATGTTAATGTTTTGTTGGCCTCATGACCTTGCTCCTTCCTGTAGGCCCCTTAATCCTCTCATGCTGCTGGTTGGGGGGAGGGGGATGACCTTTGGGTTCAATAATGAGACTGCAAGGCTGTTATTCTTCGGGCTTGTAATAGTTTTGACCCTGTTGCTATGCTTTGAGGCATCTTGGCAATACAATTGCACATACTGTATCTTCAGTTTATAGAGCACTGATAGGCGAATACAGTATATCCTAGACTGTCACCCCACCGCTATACGTCAAATGCGACTGAGAGCGTCCAACACAGCGAAGCAGAACACATCGAGCACTTGTCCTCGCGTTTGCCCAACACTGTGAGTCAAAACCTGAATTTCACAAAGGGACTCATACAGCGGTGAATCAGCTGCGAGCTGTTGCTCAAAACCAGAATTCCTCATAAAACTACAGGAGTAAATGCCTTACATGAGTCATGGCATTTATTCTCTCAGACACTGCGCAGATTACTAAAAGCAACTTTTAAAGAGAGCGGCGCCATCTCCTTTGCATCGAACAAGATGGATATTAATATTTAATGCAGAATAGGAAAATGGAGGCCAATTGAAAAAGCTCTACTTCTCCCTACTGTCAATGAGAAATGGATCGCCGGATGCCTTATGCTTTAAATTATGCAAATCTTAATGGCTCTGTCAGTAGTAATATGCACTTTTCAGATGTATCTCTACTACTCAAAATTAGCATGTCAGAATGAAGGAAGAAGTAGGAAGAATGTTAATCAAACCAACCATACAAAACAGGGCTAAAATCAACATTTTGCCACTCAAACGGCTGTAGGCCAAAGAGTAACGCTTGAGTTTTGACATTGAGAATTACACACCGGTGGCACTCTCAAACTGCGTAGTGACACTGCGGCATGGATCCAAGGTGGCAGGGAAGTCATGACATTTAGACAACGGTAACATCTACGGAGGAGGCTTGCAGGAGGCGTCAGCCATTCCTCGAAGATTTCGTCCCATGCCAGCTCCCTTGTCAGAGGGAGCGCGAGAATGAGAAGACTCAAGTGGAAAACGGTGACGGATACCGCACTGTATACGATGGCCCTAAAGGGCCTCATCAATGAACGCTCTCACATGTTGTCAATGGCTTAATAAAGTCCGTTACCATACAAATGTCCATACTCATGACCTACCAAGGTAATATAGGCCTAATCAGTTCAGAGATTACACTAGCACAAAGGCAGTATTCATCAGTGCAACATATCAAGCATTACAAGTGAAAACGGTTTAAAATTGCAGCACTTTTTTCAAACAAGAGGATCGAGAGGATCGCCGCCCCTGTTAACGACAGACTCGAATTGGTTGTGTTGGACACCATCTGGTGTGTTGTTTGCTTTCACGGAGCTCCTGCCTCGTTCAGATCTCAGCCCCATGACACTGGGCGATATGGGTTCACACCGTGTCCTGGCAACATGATCTAGCCACACTACTGCACCTGACAGACACTATTCTTAGCCCAGGCCAGGAAGACCTTTCTCTTTCTCCCGTTGCACTCCTCTTGGTACTCCGAGGCCATGTTCATTCGGCAACCAACGGGGGGGGTGAGACTGAACCAGGGTGAGACTACATGGACTTGTCCAATGAGAAATGCTAATTTGCGTTTTCCATTGCAAAACATTTTCCATCGTGTGCCCTAATGTACACAACCAGGCTGCAGTGGAGAGAGACTGGGCTGAGGCCGTTAGTGGACTTGGTTTAGGCACAGCAGGCAGCCAGCCACTCCAAGTCTTCCCTACCAGGTGGCCAGAGGGTAAACAATACCTGGAAATGCCATGTGCTGTGCTGTGTGAAAGGCTGACAGCCCAATGTAGACACGGACTGGCAGTTGTTTGGATTACATCCTTTGTTTCTGCTCCCGGACATCAGACAGTAATAGGCCACTTAAGAAGATTGATCACCAATGTCAGTTATTTCATTAACGCTTTTGTAGCGTTTATTAACACCTCTGAACTATCCATCTGTGTTTGCTAGAGTAGGAATGTGCATGTCAGCATATATTCTATATGTTTGCTTCAAAGGCAAACACACCGTCATTTCGTGAACGTTTATGACCAAGGGCTGAGATGAACTGATTTGTGTGGCAACAATGTTTTATTATTAGTTAGGAGAACGTTTAAAAGCCACCGACAGATCAACTCGATACTCGATATCTGGAGTGATGTGAATATTAACTAGTGTGGTAAAATGCAGAGTTGGAAATAGGATTACTGTACAGTCGTACTAGCATACTAGCTGCTGGTGTAACGAACCACTATCATGTCTGGCAGACCCATAAACGGAGGGCCATAAAACATGTCTTCACAACCAATAAAGGTGAATTACAGTGGGGTGTGAAATTATTGACACCCTTAATAAAGATGAGCAAAAAATGACTATATCAAATAAATTATTTAATTACTGAGCTATATTGTATGCTCCAAAGAACTAGGAAATTATTATATTATTTTTTTACACTAATACAATTGCTCAGAGGAAGAGATTTTGTTTAACAAGTACTACCATTTTTTCTTTCATTTAGGTAGGGGTCAAAATGATTGACACCGCTGTTTTCAATACCTTTCAATACCTCACCGTGCGAGGATTGGACTGAGATTGAGACTAATGTTGATTTTGTAGCCAATTAACCATTTATTTGTGGATTTTGATGTGTGCTTGGAGTTATTATCTCGCTTTAAGATCCTCTTATGATCAAGTTTCGGCCTCATGGCAGAGGCAACCAGGTTTTTCGCAAAAATATCCTGTTACTGGGTAAAGTTCATGATGCCGTTGACCTTAACAAGGACGCCAGGACCAGTAGGTATGGGGTTCTTTTCTGCTGATGCATTCTCATTTCGACACCAAACCCACCACTGGTGTATGTGGCCAAAGAGCTCTATTTTCATGGCATCTGACCAAAGCACCGGTTCCAATCCAAGTGCCAATGCCATTTAACATACTCTGCCCAAGCCTAAACAGTGCTGTCAATAATTTTGACACCTACTTTTTTGAGAGAAAAAAAGTATTACATGTTGAACAAAATCTCTTTCTCTGAGCAATTGTATTCGTTTAAAAGAATACAATTTCCAATTTTTTTAGGAGCATATAATAAACTCAGTATTTATTTTATACAGTCATTTTTGCTAATCTTTATCAAGGATGTCAATCATTTCGGACCCCACTGTACATTTGTAAAGGATGAGAAAATACAGTACCCCTTCGGTGTGGACTGTGGAGTATCAAATGAGGGGTACACTGTACATTATGCCCAAGGCGAGATTCCCGTGCCATCTGAACTCCTCTGCTTTTCAGTGATACAGGACACTGTCTGCCTGCCACAATGTCATAAAACCATTCATTCATAAATCTTCTGATGCGCCCAAAGGAGGAGGGACATTATATCACTACTTCATACAAACAGTGGCCATCATTCCAGGTGAGAAAACCTCCTGTCGACGCACAGATATGAAGCCAATTCTGAGACCAGGTTCTTGTGGTAACGGTAGCCAGGTGTGCTACACTTTAGTAATGCATGTTGGGTCAATGTGTTGTTATGATGGATCAGGTTTAACTGCAGTCTTATTCTATATCTTCATTAAGGAGGTCCTCCCTTAAAGGAAAGATATTCCAACACAAACATTGGCCATGCGCAGAGGGTGACCATCCTATCGCCACTGGCCACAGAACATCGGCCGTAATTTCCCAACGATTCTACATTGAATCGTTATCATTTGTCGATACCCAGCAGGTGATCTACCTCGCATGGCTGATGTTCATGTGGGTCTGTCTTGTTTTTTGGAATTATATCCAACAGGCCTTACCAGATAGATTCGTAAGCAATTCTTGAAGCTTGATGCTTGCTTTTTTATTTTGTCTGAAGTCTATGTGTTCCACAATGACAGATAATCCAACAGACTCTCCATGAAAGTGTACATGTAATTCAGTCTGATTGGATATCATCCATGGCCATTGTTATATCTTAACACCCCTGGACTCCAACGATGTGATGAGGGGGGATTCATTTCTGTTAAGTGCTTTTGCATAACAGCGAGTGTTTATTTAAGACAAGACATGACATGACCGCTTCCCATGCAGGGGACATCGTGGTGGGTGTCATTCCACATGGAGCAGCTGTTACCCAGGCCCGGCGAGAAAGTCTGCATCAGGAAGCCTGATCATCAGGAAGCAGCGGTCATTAGAGAGATCTCTTTAAGCAAGGCAGCACTTACAGCCAGCCGGGACATGACAGGGGCTTACAAGGGCTAGCTATGCCTGTGTCTTGGACTGAGCTGAGGGCTTGGTGGCCATTAGGATAATTGTTTGCTTGAGGACGTGTGTCAGTTACAGTAACCGCATGAATTTGATCACTGTAATATCATGTAGGCCTACTGTAAAGTACTGGAACTGTAAAGTTCAACTATTCTTGTTTTTTAAGATACATCAACTTTCTCCATGACAGGCATGTCAAGCATGCACCTTGTAATAAGTTGCCATGGAGAAGCAAACATGTGCGTAAATCCGTAGGTGCACATTGGTGGCCCCTGTTCCCCCCTTCTGTCTCACAACAAAGACTTGGAAGTGCAACAGTGAGCAGTGACACCTGTACAAAACTATGCAAATATATGTGCCTGTCAATCATCATTCTCACACAGTCCCTCAACAGTCATGAATTTACATTAAAACAACAAGAGATAAGATGTACTTTATTGTCCATTAATTTACAGAGAACGTAAATGTGTCTTTATGCTCACAACCCCCACCCCCCGAGACACACACCCACATACCACGAGGGACTGGAAGCAAGGGGTCAGCCGCAGCGCAGTGCCCCTGGAGCAATTATAGGGGGTTAAGTGCCTTGCTCATGGGCACAACGACAGGCGATGGTATCTAGCATGATGCCAGCAACCCTCTGGTTGCCGACTCACTTCGCACAAGATAATCTGGTCTGAGCTGGGATTGAAACCAGCAACCCTCCAGTTACTTTCCCGCTTGTCTAACTACTGTCATTCCATCCCTGTAGTCCCATCTTCACCGCTATTACTATTGCTGTAATAGTGGATACAAGCATGATATGATGGAAAATGTGTCTCTCTAGGGAGGATTATTTTGGCAAAGATCTCTCCCCTGCCCCCCTGGGGTTAAGTGGTGAAGGGGCGTTGGGCTGCAGGGGGCGGAGGGCTCACTCATCGATGGGCCTCTTTCATTATCCGCTGCTCCCTGGACTATTGATTATCTCCCCAGCTAGGCAACAGATAAAAGGTCCCACTCTTACAGGTCAGGGTAGAGTAGAGTCGCTCCAACAGGGCCCTTGGGGAAGAATAGAACTCCAAAGGGCATGGAATGGAATGTACACTCCTTCCGAATAGGATGATAAGAAACCAAGGATGGGCAAGAGTATTCATTTTTGAGAGGGGGGGGGGGCTTTGTCTCAATTAAATAAAATGATCTATGTGGCATTGCTACACACAAGGATATACCACAGCATTACATTTGAAATTCTTAATTTCATAAAACGACAAACTTTTGAATGTAGTTTTTAATGATGTACACACGTTTCATGCTTGTAGATTGTTATTTTCTGCCAATAAAAGTGGTGCGCACTATAGTCAGAGTCCCCATGTGTAGCAACGTGAAGTGGGAGATCTCTAATCAATGAAAAATGTAAATCAAATTACGTAATTAAGTTAGCTAAAAGTGAAGGAGTAGGCTACAATGAGCAACTGACAGGTAGACTGTTGTTTAATCTGAATGGAGTTGTTGTAGACAAGGATAGGGAGCACAGCAAAATAGCCTCAACTAGCTGGCTATCTTAGCTAGCTTCTTTACATTAATTTGATCCAGTAAAGACCGGCACTGTCAGATGGGATGACAGGTAACGTATGGTATTTACAAGTTTGTCTAAATAGCGGGAATCAGTGGCTACTTTCTCTCTCCACTCCCTCCCGTGTCATACACACCAGCCCCTGCCCATCACCCGCACACATATCTCTCCAGAGTCGCGCAGGCTGTGCAGCAAGTAATTGTCTAAGTTTAAACAGAAGTTACCAAAAAATACATGTATTTCAACTGTTTTTCAAAACATTCATGAGATTATTTGAATAGTGAAATTATTTCAAATGCCTATTCGTGTTTGATCTTAAAAAGGGATGGAAATTTGTGATGACTCAACACATTGCTTTTGTCATGCTTTCTGAGGTCCATCTGGCTGTCCTCCTGTAAGGGCTGCACAAACACCCAAACCAGACACTAAGATTGCCCCAAATAAGCAGTGCACTAGAAAGCTTTGAAATCAAGTAGCCGAGTTGGCGACTACTTAGCCTGGGTGCCAGTCTGTTTCTGCTTTCTTGCCAACTCTTTATGGAATTGTCGTGTTTGGCATGACAATGAGTGACAAGGAGTTGGCAAAGTAAGATAACACAAACAGACCTGGGACCAGGCTAGTCACTGCTAGCTAGGGGTTTTGCAATGATGTATAAATTGACAGCGATTGCTAATAAAAACATGACACACAATTGACAAAGATGAAACAAGGCCTGGAAAAACCAACATGAGCCAACTTAGTATAAATCTGCTCCTCGTTCACTCAGCCTATCCCCATCACACAGAACTACCCTACGTCTTGACCTCTTTCTCCCCTCTCTATCCATATGAAATCCTGCGACTAGTGAGGACCGGCCGCCTGACAACTTGCCCGCTCGACTCCATCCCCTCATCCCTTCTCCAGACCATCTCTAGAGACCTTCTCCCATTCCTCACTTCCCTCATCAACTCATCCCCGATCACTGGCTGCGTCCCGTCTGACTTCAAAATGGTCCGAGTCGCTCCCCTCAAGAAACCAACACTAGACTCGTCTGACGTCAAAAACTACAGACCAGTATCCCTTCTTTATTATCTTTCCAAAACACTTGATTGTGCTGTCTCTGACCAACTCTCTTGCTATCTCGCTCATAACAATATTTTTGACCCTAACCAGTCAGGCTTCAAGATGGGTCACTCAACCGAGAGTCCTCTACTCTGTGTCACAGAGGCTCTCCGCACTGTCAAAGCTGACTCTCTCTCCTTTGTTCTCATCCTCCTAGATCTATCCGCTGCAGTGGACACCGTGAACCATAAGATCCTCTCCACCCTTTCAGGGCTGGGCGTCTCAGGCTCTGCACACTCTTGGATTGCATCCTACCTGGCAGGCCGCTCTGACCAGGTGATGTAGAGAGGATCTGTGTCTGCACCACGTACTCTCACTACTGGTGTCCCCCAGGGCTCGGTTCTAGGCCCTCTCCTCTTCTCTCTATACACCAAGTCATTCCGCTCCATCATATCCTCACATGGTCTTGCCTATCATTGCTATGCGGATGGCACTTAACTACTTTCTCCAGGTGGCGACACGCATCTCTGTGTGCCTGGCAGATATCTCAGCTTGGATGTCGGCCCACCACCTCAAGCTCAACCTCGACAAGACTGAGCTGCTCTTCCTCCCGGGGAAGGCCTGCCCACTCCAAGACCTCTCCGTCACGGTTGACAACTCCACAGTGTCCCCCTCCCAGAGTGCAAAGAACATTGGCGTGACCCTGGACAACACCCTGTCGTTCTCTGCAAACATCAAAGCAGTGACTCGCTCCTGCAGGTTCATGCTCTACAACACTCTTAGAGTACGACCCTACCTCACACAGGACGTGGCGCAGGTCCTAATCCAGGCATTTGTCTTCTCCCGTCTGGACTACTGCAACTCACTGTTGGCTGGGCTCCCCGCTTGTGCCGTCAAACCCCTACAACTTATCCAGAACGCTGCAGCCCGCCTGGTGTTCAACCTTACCAAGTTCTCCCATATCACCCCGCTCCTCCACACACTCCACTGGCTTCCAGTTGAAGCTCGCATCCACTACAACACCATAGTACTTGCCTACAGAGCAACAAGAGGAACTGCCCCTCCCTACCTTCAGGCTATGCTCAAACCCTACATCCCAACCCGAGAACTCCGCTCTGCCACCTCTGGTCTTTTGACTCTCTCACCCCTACGGGAGGGCAGTTCCCGCTCAGCCCAGTCCAAGCTCTTCTCAGTCCTGGCACCCCATGGTGGAACCAGCTTCCCGCTGAAGATAAGAAAGCAAAGTCCCGGCCCATCTTCAGAAAACATCTGAAACCCTACCTCTTCAAAAAAGTATCTTAAATAATCCCCCCGTGATATGTGGTTGTCCCACCTAGCTATCTTCAGATGAATTCACTAACTGTAAGTCGCTCTGCATAAGAGCGTCTACTAAATGACTCAAATGTAAATGTAAAATAGATTACATCAAAAGCGTGTCTCTGCCTGCCACAGAATTACTGTCTTCCTAATGCCCACATTGATTTCTTCCCATGTCTAGGTGAAGGGGCAGGGTAGGTTTAACCTAATCAGTCACTCCAACAAGCAGGATTGATCTGGCTTCTGACAGACACCAAATTATTTCTGCCTGCTTGAGACACATGACAAAGGCTTCGGCTTAACGTCTTGTTCTGCCTTTCACATGGATGTCAATGGAAAACAACACATGGATATCGGATGTAATTGATGACAGAAAATGTCTTCCTTTGGCTAGTATTTCAACCTCTGGAGCCCTGCTTACCTAGTCTGTCTCTGAAAGCAATCAAACCACTGTCTGATAAGGTCTGAGGAGTAATATTGGCCAACTAACTCCTAAGGATATAAAACCAATATACTTAACATTGCCTATAGCTTGTTCTGCTTAGGACAGAAACAAACTCTTATAAGCATTTGGTTCACCATGAGTAAAGACAACAATAATACCATGTGCTGGAATAGAAAGATGTGTGTCCAGCCAGACTAACCTTTCCCCTATTGACTTCTTTATTGACCATCTAAATGCACTCAGTATGCTGCCAGCCTGGACACACCTAGGGCTGCAGAATGGTGCAACAGGAATTCTAAACAATGTGACTCCGTGGATAGCAATGTGACTCTAAACAATGTGACTCAGTGGATAGCACTGAGCACTTACTCAAAACAGTCCAGTTTTTTTATTGTATCAATGAGCTCATTGTCCTATAATTTATGATTCAGCTCGAGCTCATAAAAAAAATCACACAATAGAACAAAAGCACTCATCATGTAGCTTGATAAGTGTTCTGTATTATAACCATGTAATAGGCCAATCATCATTCATACATATTAGAGAAGCAGTCAACGGTAAAGGTAATAGCGTGATTCCATGGAAAGGTCAACCTGAGCATGTACAGATAAAGTTAGTCATTTCCAAGTGAAACCACGTTCTTAAGGTTTACACACTGTATGTGTGCCATTTAGAGGTTGAATGTAAAAGACAAAAGATTTAAGTGCCTTTGAATGGGTAGGTGTCGGTTTGTGTCAAGAACTGCAACGCTGCTGGGTTTTTCACACTCAACAATTTCCCCTGTGTATCAAGAACGGTCCACCACCCAAAGGACATCCAGCCAACTTGACACAACTCTGTGGGAAGCATTGGAGTCAACACTGGCCAGCATCCTTGAAGAACACTTTTGACACCTTGTAGAGTCCATGCCCCAATGAATTGAGGCTGTTCTAAGCGCAAAGGGGGAGGGGGGGGGGGGACAACTCAATATTAGGAAGGTGTTCCTAATGTTTGGTATACTCAGTGTATGTTGGAGTTCAGGCTTTATTTGACCAGTTTAATTAGGAAATTGCATTAATTTGGTTGGACAATTACAGAGTGGGAGGCCAAGTCTCAAAAAAGGATTATCAGACAACCAAATTTCATGGCTTTTAGAAAGGGTCTCACAGCTGTTCCACGGTGTTAGATATGACGATGAGATGTTATGAAGCAATACAGACCAAATTGAAGGGTCTTGAGTTTTGTTTGCATGTTCTGCTATCTTGTAAAGAATGGGGGTGACTGGGACAGGCAATGTAACATCCATAAGGTTTTTTAGGAAAGGTTTTTGTAAAACAATCACCTTACATGTTACACCTTAAACCTCACCGTGCACCTTATTGTTCTGGATTATGTGTGTATATTGTTTTGAGTTTGTATTGATCGGTATTACTGCACTGTCGGAGCTAGAAACACAAGCATTTTGCTGCACCTGCGAAAACATCTGCAAATCTATGAACGCGACCAAAAAACTTTGATTTGATTTTACATTGGATCATCTTGAAACTTCCTCTGTAAAGCCAACTTTCAGCAAGGTTTTATATGGTCTATAATTGGTTTCTCTCTTTTCATTGTCAGTATCCTTGTTCAGCGTTACGATATGCGTAACATCCATAAAGGTTGTGGATGTGATGGATTTTGATGTATCGTGTCTTAGCTTCAGCAGCTTGCGCATCGACAGAATTTTGGTCTGAGAAGTATTCTTCAGGCTTTTCCTGAAGCAATTGTTGATATCTCTAAAATCATGTGTTCTAGCTAAGATTCTCTTGGAAAATATATGCTGAAATGCATGTGCCATACATGGCAGTACTGTTTTTTAGATAGAAAGATGAGAAGAGTATTTATCAACAATCTGTGAATAGATGGTGTTTATTAAGTCACACGCACAGGGTCGCAGATGTAGTTGCAGTGTATGGTGAAATACAGTGCAGGTGTGAATGAAACATTAATACAAAATGAAATAATAATATATACATATTTACAACTGTGAATGATAAATAGTCCTGGAGTGTATATTGTAAATGAAAAGCCTCCCAAAATATACTGACTTCATTCAGTGTCCAGAAAAGTGGATCGGCAGTAAAGGCACATGCATAGTCTAATTTACATATTTTGTTACAATATTTCAGAAAAAAGTTGATACAAAAACATCTCATATTTGTGTCTACATTCAACTGGTAAAGGTTATTTGTTATATACACTACCGGTCAAAAGTTTCAGAACACATTCAAGGGTTTTTCTTTATTTTAAAATGTTCTACATTGTAGAATAATAGTGAAGACCTCAAAACTATGAAATAACACATACGGAATCATGTAGTATCCAAAAAAGTGTTAAACAAATCAACATATATTTGAGATTCTTCAAATAGCCACCCTTTGCCTTGATGACAGCTTTGCACAGACTTACAAACTCACAGACTTTTGCTAATATGTTCAGTCTCCCCAAAAAGCTTGTCCATTTCATGTACAATCCATATCTTTATTTCGCATACATGCCAATATTTAGAAGTTCAGTTTTTGGGGGTACTATAGACACACACATCTATATTTAGTTTTTCTATTCTGTGAGACATTAAAATTGTGATTTTGCATGCAAATGTAATGTCCATAACGCTGGAATCTCCCAGTAAAAGTTGAGATGCTACATGCTACACATGAATGAAAGTCTCATTCATGAATTGTTGCATCCTATCGATGTGCCCTCCCTCTCCTAGAAGCATTAGTACCATTTTGAAATGAGAACATCGTAAGAGTGTCACTGGCGGGTTTATGGTAATGTATGACAGACAAAGTGACCCAGAAACCAGCAAACACACTGATGTGTAATCAATGAGTGGAAAAACACTGGGAGCGACGGTGGGAGGTGGTGTGTGTATGTGAGCGTTGTTGGCCAACCGTGTCTGTCATGTGAAGTACGCTGTGTTGGAGAGAGATAGGAGGGAGGTCAGGCAGTTGTGGGAAGCACGGTGGAAGCTACGGGTGTTCCACAGAGATAACCTTCAGTTTCAATGCTGAAGCCTTATCTTCTCTAGAACTATAGAAGCGGCACTTGCTACTCACTAGGCAGGGCCATTCTGTTCTGATGCAGTTGTTGATGATGGAGTTGGTTTTTCTAACTGTCTTCCAGACAGGTCTGATGAACTACATTGTATTGTATTAACCATATTGGGCACACCATTGTGGTCAGCCTCTGTGTTGCCCTTATCATTAGTGAGGCAGATTGTATCTGCAATGTGGCTAAATATCATATTCATACAATTTTATTACTGTATAATACAGCAAGTGCAATTTCTTAATAGTCTAAAAATCATAGATCCAACACAGATAATTTGGAAAAAATATAATAATTGTCAAACCATTGCCAGTATAAGCTCTTAATGATATGAGGGCTCGGTTCAATAAGTAGTCCATCACTCCACAATAATTGTGTGTTCCATGCTATTAATTTGATAAGGGCCCACGCCCTTTTCTGTTAAAGAATAGAACTGAGGAGCGGTTTAAAGACTACTGTAGGGGTTGCACCTGCTGCTGCTACAACAATACAGACATCCAGGCACCACCATCCAACCCCCAATAATAGGTTATTAGATACATTACGACGGATAGGCCTAGCAGACGTCTCATGTTCCATACGGACTGATGTTTTTTTCTTGTCTCTTTAGCTGTTAATATGTGTAGCCTACAAGGCAGCAATGGAAATGCCTGCAGCAGTTGATTCACCGGCGTAACCAAATAGATAAACCAACCTGCTCCTTTCGCTTTTGCCAGCGACCGCATGGGCTTTCTTCGAGGATTTCACTCTCATCTTCACTCTCCTCCTCCTTCCCCTCGGACCCTGAATTCCTCTCCGGGACGGACATAGTCATTGTATTCCGTGTTTTATGTTATTCCCCGTTGGTTTCACTCGAATGTAGCGCAGACGTCGGCGCGAATAAAGGTTTCACAAAACACCTTAGAAATGTACGCCGTATAAAGTTCAAATAAAAAGCTAAAATAAATTATGTAATATTCATGTTATTATGTTAAACAAGGAAAAGGGTTCCAGTCTAGTGTGCGCACTCAACTGTATGCAAAATAGATTGCGAAATGTTGCCCCTACTATCCGTATTCACAGATGAAGAGCAAAACCACTCGTATAGAAAAAGCCTGTATGGGAAAGACGAAGTTGTTTTCCGATGCCTCCCTTTGTTTCGTTATTTACTTTTACCATTTACGGTATGAAGTATTTGTTTTTTACATATTTCACCACCATGCGTCATGTCGGTGTTGTTGGTTCAGTTGCTTCACCTATGTGAAGCTAGACACTAACGATTAGCCACACAAGTGGAATTGTCGGTTTGCCTTCAAAATAAAAGTCTCTCATTGAAAGTGCTGCAAACGGATATAAATCAGTCTACTCAGTGACACCCACACAGAACACAACCGTGAAGAGTTTACACAAATATTAGCGTCATAGCTCTTATTGTGGAACTTTAACTATGCGGAATCAACTCACTATCCAGGCTATTGGACCCTGAACATCTACCCCCAAGTCATACAACTGCTAAATAGTTAGTCCAGCTCGCTGTTTGGTTAACTGCGCATTGACCCACCTTTGCACTCTCTTTAGACTCATCACATTGCAGTGCATTCGGAAAGTATTCAGACCCCTTCACTTTTTCCATATTTTGTTATGTTAAAATTGATTAAATAGTTTCCCCCCTCATCAATCTACACACAATACCCCATAATGACAAAGCAAAAACAGTACAGCACATGTATTATTATTTTTTACCCTGAAATATCACATTTACATAAGTATTCAGACCCTTTACTCAGTACTTTGTTGAAGCACCTTCTGCAGCAATTACCGCCTCAAGTCTTCTTGGGTATGACGCTACAAACTTGGCACACCTGTATTTGGAGAGTTTCTCCCATTCTTCTCTGCAGATCCTTTCAAGCTCTGTCAGGTTGGATGGGGAGCGTTGCTACACAGCTATTCTCAGGTCTCTCCAGAGATGTTCGATCGGGTTCAAGTCCAGGCTCTGGCTAGGCCACTCAAGGATATTCAGAGACTTGTCCTGAAACCACTCCTGCGTTGTCTTGGCTGTGTGCATAGGTTCATTGTCCTGTTGGAAGGTGAACTTTCGCCCCAGTCTGAGGTCCTGAGCGCTCTGGAGCAGGTTTTCATCAAGGATCTCTCTGTACTTTGCTCTGTTCATCTTTGCCTCGATCCTGACTAGTTTCCCAGTCCCTGCCGCTGAAAAACAACCCCACTGCATGATGCTGGGACCACCATGCTTCACCGTAGGGATGGTGCCAGGTTTCCTCCAGACGTGACACTTTGCACTCTCCTTTTACCAAGATGGCGTAGCAGTGGGGATGTCTGTTTTGATTGTTTGATTGTCCCTTGTATATATCGTTTTAATTCGAATATATTCAGTATATATATATATATATTTGTATTATTTATTAAATCTCATTTTCCATATACGGACTGAACATACTCTCTTGCAACCCGCCTCACCCAATGTGGTAAGGATCTGCTATTTTTACACTTTTGAACCGGAACCCCGTTCAGAAGCTAGCCAGCTAACTAGTTACTAGCTAGTAGTCAGTTAGCCACTGCTAGTGGTCATCACCGTTAACCCGGACTGCCAACCTCAGCCCAGGCAACTCCTGCAAGCCTGCACAGCGCGATATCTACCCAGAGCATGTCGAACTGCTTTTCTCTACCACATCCCCGGAGTAAAGCTCTGAACCTTTACTCCGGATCATCACAGCTAGCTAGCTGCTATCCGAGTGGGTACTCCTGTCTAACGTCTCTGTCCCGAAGCAAGCACCAGTTAGCCTGGAGCTAGCCTCGAACTAGGCCCATCTCCCGGCTAGCCGAAGAGATTCCATCAAGCTATCCCTGGGCTTCAATTACCTCTTTTGCCAATTGACCTGGACCCTTTGCTGCCGACACGGAGCCCAACCGATCCATCACGACTGGTCTACCGACGTAACCGTCCGAGGGGGTTTCTGTCCCGAAGCAAGCACCAGTTAGCCTTGAGCTAGCCTCGGGCTCTTCTCCCAGCTAGCCGAAGAATTCCATCAGATAATTCCTGGGCTTCAATACCTCTTCTGCAAATTGGCCTGGACCCTTTGCTGCCGACACGGAGCCCCGCCGATGCATCACGACTGGTCTGCCTACGTAACCGTCTGAGGGGGTTTCAACAGACTCTCCCATTGCAACATTCCCCTGAGGCCCATCTGCTAGCCTGCTGCTAGCCCCAGCCTACTAGCTGTCTGAATCGCCATGGCTCCAGCTCACCTAGCTACTCACTGGACTATGATCAGTCGGCTACACATGCCTCTCCTTATTGTCAATATGCCTTGTCTATTGCTGTTTTGGTTAGTCATTTTTTTCTTATTTCACTGTAGAGCCTCCAGCCCTGCTCAATATGCCTTAGCTAGCCCTTATGTTCCACCCCCCACACATGCAGTGACTGCACCTGGCTTAAATGGTGCCTCAAGAGACAAAACCTCTCTCATCGTCACTCAATGCCTAGGCTTACCTCCACTGTACTCACATCCTACCATACCCTTGTCTGTACATTATGCCTTGAATCTATTATTCCGCGCCCAGAAACCTGCTCCTTTACCCCTTCTGTTCCGAACGCACTAGACGACCAAATCTTTTAGCCGTACTCTTATCCTACTCCTCCTTTGTTCCTCTGGTGATGTAGAGGTTAACCCAGGCCCTGCAGCCCCCAGCATTACTCCCATTCCCCAGGCGCTCTCATTTGTTGACTTCTGTAACCGTAAAAGCATTGGTTTCAAGCATGTTAACATTAGAAGCCTCCTCCCAAAGTTTGTTTTATTCACTGCTTTAGCACACTCTGCCAACCCGAATGTCCTAGCCGTGTCTGAATTCTGGCTTAGGAAGGCCACCAAAAATCCTGAAATTTCCATCCCTAACTATAACATTTTCCGACAAGATAGAAATGCCAAAGGGGGCGTAGTTGCAATCTACTGCAGAGATAGCTTGCAGAGTTCTGTCATACTATCCAGGTCTGTGCCCAAATAATTTGAGCTTCACCTTTTAAAAATCCACCTTTCCAGAAACAAGTCTCTCACCGTTGCCGCTTGTTATAGACACTCCTCGGCCCCCAGCTGTGCCCTGGACACCATATGTGAATTGATCGCCTTCCATCTATCTTCAGAGTTCGTACTGTTAGGTGACCTAAACTGGGACATGCTTAACACCCCGGCCGTCCTACAATCTAAGCTAGATGCCCTCAATCTCACACAAATCATCAAGGAACCTACCAGGTACAACCCTAAATCCGTAACCATGGGCACCCTCTTAGATATCATCCTGACCAACCTGCCCTCTAAATACATCTCTGCTGTCTTCAACCAGGATCTCAGCGATCACTACCTCATTGCCTGCGTGCGTATTGGGTCCGCGGTCAAACTACCACCCCTCATCCCTGTCAAGCGCTCCCTAAAACACTTCAGCGAGCAGGCCTTTCTAATCGACCTGGTCCGGGTAGAGGATGCCTTGTTGCTCTTCAAAAGTGCTTTCCTCTCCATCTTAAATAAGCATGCCCTATTCAAAAAATGTAGAACTAAGAACAGATATAGCCCTTGGTTCACCCCAGACTTGACTGCCCTTGACCAGCACAAAAACATCCTGTGGCGTTCTGCATTATCATCGAATAGCCCCCGCGATATGCAACTTTTCAGGGAAGTCAGGAACCAATATACTCAGTCAGTTAGCAAAGCAAAGGCTATCTTTTTCAAACAGAAAATTGCATCCTGTAGCACTAATTCCAAAAAGTTTTGGGACACTGTAAAGTCCATGAAGAATAAAACCACTTCCTCCCAGCTGCCCACTGCACTGAGGATAGAAAACACTGTCACCACCAATAAATTTACGATAATCAATCATTTCAATAAGCATTTTTCCACGGCTGGCCATGCTTTCGACCTGGCTACCCCTACCCTCGCCAACATCTCAGCACCCCCTGCAGCAACTTGCCCAAACCCACCCCACTTCTCCTTCACCCAAATCCAGACAGCTGATGTTCTGAAAGAACTGCAAAATCTGGATCCCTACAAATCAGCTGGGCTAGACAATCCGGACACCCTCTTTCTAAAATTATACGCTAAAATTGTTACAACCCCTATTACTAGACTATTCAACCTCTCTTTCGTATCATCTGAGATCCCCAAAGATTGGAAAGCTGCCGCGGTCATCCCCCTCTTCAAAGGGGGAGACACTCTAGACCCAAACTGTAATAAACCTACAGTTGAAGTCGGAAGTTTACATACACCTTAGCCAAATGCATTTAAACTCAGTTTATCACAAATCCTGACATTTAATTAGAGTAAAAATTCCCGGTCTTAGGTCAGTTAGGATCACCACTTTATTTTAAGAATGTGAAATGTCAGAATAATAGTAGAGAGAATGATTTATTTCAGCTTTTATTTTTTTCATCACATTCCCAGTGGCTCAATTAGTACTTGGGAGCATTGCCTTTAAATTGTTTAACTTGGGTCAAACGTTTTGGGTAGCCTTCCACAAGCTTCCCACAATAAGCCCATTCCTCCTGACAGAGCTGGTGTAACTGAGTCAGGTTTCTATAGGATTAAGGCCAGGGCTTTGTGATGGCCACTCCAATACCTTGACTGTTGTCCTTAAGCCATTTTGCCACAACTTTGGAAGTATGCATGGGGTCATTGTCCATTTGGAAGCTTTAACTTCCTGACTGATGTCTTGAGATGTTGCTTCAATATATCCACATAATTTTCCTCCTCATGATGCCATCTATTTTGTGAAGTGCACCAGCCCCTCCTGCAGCAAAGAAGCCCCACAACATGATACTGCCACCCCCGTGCTTCACGGTTGGGATGGTGTTCTTCAGCTTGCACGCCTGTTTCATCAGACCAGAGGACATTTCTCCAAAAAGTACGATCTTTGTCCCCATGTGCAGTTGCAAACCGTAGTCTGGCTTTTTAATGCCGGTTTTGGAGCAGTGGTTTCTTCCTTGCTGAGCGGCCTTTCAGGTTATGTCGATATAGGACTCGTTTTACTGTGGATATTGATACTTTTGTACCTGTTTTCTTCAGCATCTTCACAAGGTCCTTTGCTGTTGTTCTGGGATTG
This sequence comes from Salvelinus alpinus, assembly GCF_045679555.1. Classification (NCBI taxonomy): domain Eukaryota; kingdom Metazoa; phylum Chordata; class Actinopteri; order Salmoniformes; family Salmonidae; genus Salvelinus; species Salvelinus alpinus. The sequence continues at coordinate 32,264,782 of NC_092095.1, forward strand.
ATTTGCACTTTTCGCACCAAAGTACGTTAATCTCTAGGAGATAGAATGCGTCTTCTTTCTGAGCGGTATGACGGCTGCGTGGTCCTGTGGTGTTTATATTTGCGTACTACTGTTTCTACAGATGAACGTGGTACCTTCAGGCGTTTGTACGCCATACAACACTCCTCCCGTGGCCTCCAACTGCTTTTAAATGCTAGTGAAACTAAATGCATGCTCTTCAACCGATTGCTGCCCGCACCCTCCCGCCCGACTAGCATCCCTACTCTGGATGGTTCTGACCTAAAATATGTGGACAACTACAAATACCTAGGTGTCTGGTTAGACTGTAAACTCTCCTTCCAGACTCACATTAAGCATCTCCAATCCAAAATTAAATATAGAATCCGCTTCCTATTTTGCAACAAAGCATCCTTCACTCATGCTGCCAAACTTACCCTCGTAAAACTGACTATCCTACTGATCCTTGACTTCGGCGATGTCATTTACAAAATAGCCTCCAACACTCTACTCAACAAACTGGATGTAGTCTATCACAGTGCCATCCGTTTTATCACCAAAGCCCCATATACTACCCACCACTGCGACCTGTATGCTCTCGTTGGCTGGCCCTCACTACATATCCGTCGCCAGACCCACTGGCTCCAGGTCATCTATAAGTCTTTGCTAGGTAAAGCCCCGCCTTATCTCAGTTTTCTGGTCACCATAGCAACACCCACCCGTAGCACGCGCTGCAGCAGGTATATTGCACTGGTCATCCCCAAAGCCAACACTTCCTTTGGCCGCCTTTCCTTCCAGTTCTCTGCTGCCAATGACTGGAACGAATTGCAAAAATCTCTGAAGCTGGAGTCTTATATCTCCCTCTCTAACTTTAAGCATCAGCTGTCTGAGCAGCTTACCGATCACTGTACCTGTACACAGCCAATCTGTAAATAGCACACCCGACTACCTCATCCCCATATTATGACTTACTCTCTTGCTCTTTCGCACACAGTATCTCTACTTGCACATCATCATCTTCACATCTATCACTCCAGTATTAATGCTAAATTGTAATTATTTTCACCTCTAGGGCCTATTTATTACCTACCTCCCTACTCTTCTACATTTGCACACACTGTACATATTTTTATTTTCTTTTGTGTTATTGACTGTATGTTTGTTAATGTGTAACTCTGTGTTGTTGTTTTTGTCGCACTGCTTTGCTTTATCTTGGCCAAGTCGCAGTTGTAAATGAGAACTTGTTCTCAACTGGCCTACCTGGTTAAATAAAGGTGAAATAAAAAAATAAAAACAATTCAGGCCAAAGAGTTCAATCTTGGTTTCATCAGACCAGAGAATCTTGTTTCTCATGGTCTTAGAGTCTTTATGTGCCTTTTGGCAAACTCCAAGCAGGCTGTCATGTGCCTTTTACTGAGCAATGGCTCTGTCTGGCCACTCTACCATAAAGGCCTGATTGGTGGAGTGCTGCAGAGATGATTGTCCTTCTGGAAGGTTCTCCCATCTCCACAAAGGAACTCTAGAGCTCTGTCAGAGTGACCATCGGGTTCTTGGTCACCTCCCTGACCATGGCCCTTCTCCCCCGATTGCTCAGTTTGGCCTGGCGGCCAGCTGTAGTAAGAGTCTTGGTGGTTCCAAACTTCTTCCATTTATGAATGATGTAGGCCACCGTGTTCTTGGGGACCTTCAAAGCTGCAAAATTTTATTTCTACCCTTCCCCAGATCTTTGCCTCGACACAACCCTGTCTCAAAGCTCTACAGACAATTCCTTAAACCTCATGGCTTGGTCAACCTCATGCACTGTCAACTGTGGGACCTTATTTAGACAGGTGTGTGCCTTTCCAAATCATGTCCAATCAATTGAATTTACCACAGGTGGACTCCAATCAAGTTGTAGAACCATCTCAAGGATTATCAATGGGAACAGGATGTAGCTGGGCTCAATTTTTGAGTCTCATCGCAAAGGGTTTGAATACCTATGTAAATAAGGTATTTCTGTTTTTTAATTAGCAAGAACTTTGAAAAACCTGTTTTCGCTTTGTCGTTATGGGGTATCGTGTGTAAACTGCTGAAGTTTTTTTTATTTAATCCATTTTCGAATAAGGCTGTAACATAAAAAAATGTGGAAAAGCTCAAGGGGTCTGAATACTTTCCAAAGGCACTATATGCCGCTGCTACTGTTAATTATCTATTCCGTTGCCTAGGCACTTTACCCCTCCCTATACTGTATGTATATCCACCTCAATTACCTCGTACCCCTGCACATCAACTAAATACTGGTCCCACATGTATATAGCCAAGTTATCGTTACTCATTTTGTATTTATTCCTTGCATTATTATCTTACTATTATTGTTATGTCTCTCTCTGCATTGTTGGGAAGGGCATGTAAGTAAGCAATTCACTGTTAGTCTACACCTGTGACAAATACAATTTGATTAGATGTTTTATTAGATTGAATATTGTGCACATTGACATTCATGTTGCAATGTACAGCCTTACCTATGGATTGTGGATCCATATACTGGGGTATTAGTTGGCTCCGTGACACCCACAGAACACAACTGTCAAGAGTTCCCACAAGTATTAGCATTGTAGCTCTTATTGCAGGACTTTGACTATGGGAAATCACCTTCCCAGTTAGCCTATTGTGCGTTTGTACAGTCTTACCTATGGATTGTGGATCCATGAAATTGGGTATCAGCCTACTCATTGTCACCCAAAGAACACAACTATGTAGAGTTAGGTGTTATCCAACAATTATTTAGGGCAAATATAACATGACTCCATTATTTGTAGCCGTTCAATGAAGGACTTTTATTTGGAAATTAAACCGACAAATTGCACTATTGTGACTAATCGTTATTGTGGCTAGCTTCACATAGGTATCTGCTTCAACCATAACAGCAATAAAGGTCACAAACATACTTTTTTAAATATAAGTCCCCCTGTAAAACCTTTTTACTTAACCGTTACAGAACGTTTGTCTGATTTAAAATCAGAAAAATTATAGTTTAAAGTTACTTAAACATACATTTATCAAAAAATTCAAACAATATTACATTTACATAATTTAGCAGAGCTCTTATCCAGAGTGATTTACAAGAGCAATTAAGATTAAGTGCCTTGCTCAAGGGCACATTGACAGATTTTCACCTAGTCGGCTCGGGGATTCAAAATAGCGACCTTTCGGTTAGCTCGCCCAAAGCTCTTACTTGCTAACTGCATATTATTGAATTTTTTTACTATTATGATGATGTTTTTTGTTATAGTCCCATGTGAAAAAAACAACAACAACACAATAATGGAAGTATTAGTGTTTTTTAACTGCTGTCAACTCGTAACAGAACAGGATTTAATCATATTTTGAAGAGATCATTTTCAAATTGGCCCTGTCAATGGGTAACAATGTCCCCTGAACCCCTCTGTCTTAGACCCCAGTATCTATGCTACATTAGCCTATATTCTGGGGGGCCTTGGGTCAGTCTGTCTTATCTGGTGTACTGTTTGATCTTAGGAACGCTCTCTCTAATTCCCCTCTATCTCTCTTTCTTCACTCCTGGAGGACCTGAACCCTAGGACCAAGCCTCAGGACTACCTGGGCTGACGACTCCTGGTTGTCCCTGTACCCAGTCCACCCGGTTGTGCTGGCGATTCAGTTCTGAATGCAGCTGTGGACCTCTGACCTGATTAACCGGTCGTGCTACTTTGTCCCGAACCAGCTGTTTTGGTTTTGACTCTGACTCTGACACTCTCTGACTCTCTCTCTAAACCTCTCTCTCTACCTCTGAATGCCTGGCTATGAATAGCCAACTGACATTGATTCCTTTATAGCCACCATGGTTACTACTTGACCCTGCTGGTCATCTATGAATGTTTGAAAGTCTTGAATATCATCTTGAATAACGTATTTATTAGGATCCCCATTAGGATCCCCACAAGGCAGCAGCAACTCTTCCTGGGTCCAAACAGGAATATAACCTCCCGAGTGGCGCAGTGGTCTAAGGCACTGCATCGCAGTGTTGCGGCGTCACTACTACCTGGGGTTCAATGCTATGTCACAACCGACCGTGACCGGGAGTCCAATAGGGCGATGCACAATTGGTCCAGCGTTGTCCGGGTTATGGGAGGGTTTGGCCGGGTGAGCGTAACTTGGCTCATCATGTTCTAGCTACTCCTTGTGGTGGGCCGGGCGCCTGCAAGCTGACTCAGATCGTCAGTTGAACAGTGTTTCCTCCGACACATTGGTGCAGCTGGCTTCAGGGTTAAGCGAGCGGGTGTTAAGAAGCGCGGCTTGGTGGGTCATGTTTCGGAGGACAGATAGCTTCTCCCGAGGCCGTTGGGGAGTTGCAGCGTTGAGACAAGATTGTAATCACGAAAATGCAGAAAAAGGGGTTAAACAAAAGGGGGTTAAAATTACAACAACAAAAAAACAATAGTAATCTCAGCAAAAAAAGAAACGTCCCTTTTTCAGGACCCTGTCGTTCAAAGATAATTCCTAAAAATCCAAATAACTTCACATATCTTCATTGTAAAGGGTTAAAACACTGTTTCCCATGCTTGTTCAATGAACCATAAACAATTAATGAACATGCACCTGTGGAACGGTCATTAAGACACTAACAGCTTACAGATGGTAGGCAATTAAGGTCACAGTTATGAAAATTTAGGACACTTTCTACTGACTCCTTTCTACTGACTCTGAAAAACACCAAAAGAAAGATGCCCAGGGTCCCTGCTCATCTGCGTGAATGTGCCTTAGGCATGCTGCAAGGAGGCATGAGGACTGCAGATGTGGCCAGGGAAATAAATTGCAATGTCCGTACTGTGAGACGTCTAAGACAGCGCTACAGGGAGACGGGACGGACAGCTGATCGTCCTCGCAATGGCAGACCACGTGTAACAACACCTGCACAGGATCGGTACATCCGAACATCACACCAGTTATAGTCAATGAACTAATCACTGATCATAATCTTGATGTGATTGGTCTGACTGAAACATGGCTTAAGCCTGATGAATTTACTGTGTTAAATGAGGCCTCACCTCCTTGTTACACTAGTGACCATATCCCCTGTGCATCCCGCAAAGGCGGAGGTGTTGCTAACATTTACGATAGCAAATTAAAATAGCTCTAAAAATAGCCCTAAGATCCAAATTAGAGCATGACAGACATAGGTTTACCATGTTGAGAAATAAGGTGATGAAAGAAATCAGACAGGCCAAGGCAAACTTTTTTATTAACATAATTGGTGAAGCAAAGGGAAATTCTAAATTGATCTGGGAGAATCTAAAAAAGTTAACAGGGAAAGACCATAGTAACACTGCAAAAAGACTAGAAATCATGGTGAATAACAATCTAACACAGGATGCAGTCGAAATAGCAATCACCTTCAATTCCTACCTTATTGACTCTGTCAGGGTACTGACACAAAACCCCTCCACTGGTTTCTTGGGCTCTGTCAGTGTACTGACACAGAACCCCTCCACTGGTTTCTTGGGCTCAGTGCTAGTGTATGACGCTCAACCTGTCTTCATCATAAGGGATGTTTCTGAGTCAAAGGTGAAGAAGGTGATTAGCTCACTAAAGAACTCTAAAGCCAAAGATGTGTTTGGGCTGGACTCTACCTTTCTTAAAAACTACAAAGGGTCACTCATTGGCCCCATTACTAAGGTCACCAACACATCTATTGGTCTCGGGGTGTTTCCAAGGGTATGGAAGTCGGCCATAATAGCGGCCATCTTTAAATCGGGCGACCCTGCTGACGTGAGTAACTACAGGCCCATTAGTATACTACCTGTGGTGTCAAAGGTTGTTGAAAAGTGTGTAGCAGAACAACTGATTGCCCACCTCAACAACAGCCCCTTCACATTACACGCCATGCAGTTTGGCTTCAGAGCGAAACACTCCACAGAAACGGCCAACTGCTTTCTTCTGGAAAATGTGAAGTCCAAGATGGACAAAGGGGGCGTTGTTGGGGCTGTGTTTCTGGACCTAAGGAAGGCTTTTGATACTGTTAACTATGAGATTCTCATCACAAAATTGTCCAAGTTCAACTTTTCCCCCGATGCCTTGATATGGATGAAATCATACCTTAAAGGCAGAACTCAATGTGTCAGAGTGAGCAATGAGCAATGAGCTCTTAGCTATGATGTGGGCGTGCCCCAAGGGTCAATACTGGGGCCCCTCCTGTTCAGCCTGTACATTAATGATCTGCCTTCTGTCTGTACTGGGTCTGAAGTTCAAATGTATGCAGATGATACAGGGATATATGTGCATGCAAAGAGCAAACAACAAGCTGCACAAGAACTCACTACTGTAATGGTCCAGGTTACAAAGTGGCTCAGTGACTCGTGTTTGCATCTCAATGTGAAAAAAAATGTTTGCATGTTCTTCACAAAGAGGGCAACAGATGCTACTGAGCCAGATGTCTATGTGTCAGAGGAGAAGCTCCAGGTGGTATCTGATTTTAAGTACCTTGGCATCATACTTGATTCCAACCTCTCTTTTAAAAAGCATGTGAAAAAGGTAATTCAGATAACCAAATTCAACCTAGCTAATTTCTGATTTATACGAAACTGTTTGACTACAGAGGTAGCAAAACTGTACTTCAAATCTATGATACTCCCCCACTTAACATACTGCTTGACTAGTTGGGCCCAAGCTTGCTGTACAACATTAAAACCTATTCAGTCTGTCTACAAACAGGCTCTCAAAGTGTGGGTATTCATTCCAAGCCTCCTTTTTCCTCCAAACATAACAATGGTCATTATGGCCAAACAGTTCTATTTCTGTTTCATCAGACCAGAGGACATTTTTCCAAAAAGTACAATCTTTGTCCCCATGTACAGTTGCAAACCGTAGTCTGGCTTTTTTATGCCGGTTTTGGAGCAGTGGCTTCTTCCTTGCTGAGAGGCCTTTCAGGTTATGTCGATATAGGACTCGTTTTACTGTGAATATACACTGCTCAAAAAAATAAAAATAACACATCCTAGATCTGAATGAATGAAATATTCTTATTAAATACTTTTTTCTTTACATAGTTGAATGTGCTGACAACAAAATCACACAAAAATGATCAATGGAAATCAAATTTATCAACCCATGGAGGTCTGGATTTGGAGTCACACTCAAAATTAAAGTGGAAAACCACACTACAGGCTGATCCAACTTTGATGTAATGTCCTTAAAACAAGTCAAAATGAGGCTCAGTAGTGTGTGTGGCCTCCACGTGCCTGTATGACCTCCCTACAACGCCTGGGCATGCTCCTGATGAGGTGGCGGATGGTCTCCTGAGGGATCTCCTCCCAGACCTGGACTAAAGCATCCGCCAACTCCTGGACAGTCTGTGGTGCAATGTGGCGTTGGTGGATGGAGCGAGACATGATGTCCCAGATGTGCTCAATTGGATTCAGGTCTGGGGAACGGGCGGGCCAGTCCATAGCATCAATGCCTTCCTCTTGCAGGAACTGCTGACACACTCCAGCCACATGAGGTCTAGCATCGTCTTGCATTAGGAGGAACCCAGGGCCAACCGCACCAGCATATGGTCTCACAAGGGGTCTGAGGATCTCATGTCGGTACCTAATGGCAGTCAGGCTACCTCTAGCGAGCACATGGAGGGCTGTGCGGCCCCCCAAAGAAATGCCACCCCACACAATGACTGACCCACCGCCAAACCGGTCATGCTGGAGGATGTTGCAGGCAGCAGAATGTTCTCCACGGCGTCTCCAGACTCTGTCACATCTGTCACGTGCTCAGTGTGAACCTGCTTTCATCTGTGAAGAGCACAGGGCGCCAGTGGCAAATTTGCCAATCTTGGTGTTCTCTGGCAAATGCCAAAGGTCCTGCACGGTGTTGGGCTGTAAGCACAACCCCCACCTGTGGACGTCGGGCCCTCATACCACCCTCATGGAGTCTGTTTCTGACCGTTTGAGCAGACACATGCACATTTGTGGCCTGCTGGAGGTCATTTTGCAGGGCTCTGGCAGCGCTCCTCCTGCTCCTCCTTGCACAAAGGCGGAGGTAGCGGTCCTGCTGCTGGGTTGTTGCCCTCCTACGGCCTCCTCCACGTCTCCTGATGTACTGGCCTGTCTCCTGGTAGCGCCTCCATGCTCTGGACACTACGCTGACAGACACAGCAAACCATCTTGCCACAGCTCGCATTGATGTGCCATCCTTGATGAGCTGCACTACCTGAGCCACTTGTGTGGGTTGTAGACTGCGTCTCATGCTACCACTAGAGTGAAAGCACCGCCAGCATTCAAAAGTGACCAAAACATCAGCCAGGAAGCATAGGAACTGAGAAGTGGTCTGTGGTCACCACCTGCAGAACCACTCCTTTATTGGGGGTGTCTTGCTAATTGCCTATAATTTCCACCTGTTGTCTATTCCATTTGCACAACAGCATGTGAAATTTATTGTCAAGCAGTGTTGCTTCCTAAATGGACAGTTTGATTTCACAGAAGTGTGATTGACTTGGAGTTACATTGTGTTGTTTAAGTGTTCCCTTTATTTTTTTGAGCAGTGTAGATAGTTTTGTACCTGTTTCCTCCAGCATCTTCACAGGGTCCTTTGCTATTGTTCTGGGATTGATTTGCACTTTTGTCACCAAATTACGTTAATTTCTAGGAGACAGAATGCATCTCCTTCCTGAGCGGTATGACGGCTGCATGGTCCCATGATGTTTATACGTGGTACCTTCAGGCATTTGGAAATTGCTCCCAAGGATGAACCAGACTTGTGGAGGTCTACCATTTTTTTCTGAGGTCTTGGCTGATTTCTTTTGATTTCCCCATGATGTCAAGCAAAGAGGCACTGAGTTTGAAGGTAGGCCTTGAAATACATCCACAGGTGCACATCCACAGGTGCACCTCCAATTGACTAAAATGATGTCAATTAGCCTATCAGATGCTTCTAAAGCCATGACATAATTTTCTGGAATTTCCCAAGCTGTTTAAATGCACAGTCAACTTAGTGTATGTAAACTTCTGACTAGAGGTCGACCGATTATGATTTTTCAATGACGATACCGATACCGATTATTGGAGGACCAAAAAAGCCGATACCGATTAATCGGACGATTTTTTAAATTTATTTGTAATAATGACAATTACAACAATACTGAATGAACACTTATTTTAACTTAATATAATACATCAATAAAATCAATTTAGCCTCAAATAAAAAATGAAACATTTGGTTTAAATAATGCAAAAACAAAATGTTGGAGAAGAAAGTAAAAGTGCAATATGTGCCATGTAAGAAAGCTAACGTTTAAGTTCCTTGCTCAGAACATGAGAACATATGAAAGCTGGTGGTTCCTTTTAACACGAGTCTTCAATATTCCCAGGTAAGGGCCTCCCGGGTGGCGCAGTGGTCTAGAGCACTGCATCGCAGTGCTATGCTGCGCCACCAGAGTCTGGGTTCGCGCCCAGGCTCTGCCGCGACCGGGAGGTCCGTGGGGCGACGCACAATTGGCTTAGCGTCGTCCGGGTTAGGGAGGGTTTGGCCGGTAGGGATATCCTTGTCTCATCGCGCTCCAGCGACTCCTGTGGCGGGCCGGGCGCAGTGCGCGCTAACCGAGGGGGGCGGGTGCACGGTGTTTCCTCCGACACATGGTGCGGCTGGCTTCCGGGTTGGAGGCGCGCTGTGTTAAGAAGCAGTGCGGCTTGGTTGGGTTGTGCTTCGGAGGACGCATGACTTTCGACCTTCGTCTCTCCCGAGCCCGTACGGGAGTTGTAGATGAGACAAGATAGTAATTACTAGCGATTGGATACCACGAAAATTGGGGAGAAAAGGGGATAAAATGTAAAATAAATAAATAAATAAATAAATAAAAAATAAAATAAAAAAATATTCCCAGGTAAGAAGTTTTAGGTTGTAGTTATTATAGGAATTATAGGAGTATTTCTCTATACGATTTGTATTTCATATACCTTTGACTATTGGATGTTCTTATAGGCACTTTAATATTGCCAGTGTAACAGTATAGCTTCCATCCCTCTCCTCGCCGCTACCTGGGGTCGAACCAGGAACACATCGACAACAGCCACCCTCGAAGCAGCGTTACCCATGCAGAGCAAGGGGAACAACTACTCCAAGTCTCAGAGCGAGTGACGTTTGAAACGCTATTAGCGCGCACCCCGCTAACTAGCTAGCCATTTCACATCGGTTACACCATCCTAATCTCAGGAGTTGATAGGCTTGAAGTCATAAACAGCGCAATGCTTGAAGCATTGCGAAGAGCTGCTGGCAAAACGCACTAAAGTGCTGTTTGCATGAATGCTTACGAGCCTGCTGGTGCCTGCCATCGCTCAGTCAGACTGCTCTATCAAATCATAGACTTAATTATAACATAATAACACACAGAAATACAAGCCTTAGGTCATTAATATGGTCGAATCCGGAAACTATCATCTCGAAAACAAAACGTTTATTCTTTCAGTGAAATACGGAACCGTTCCGTATTTTATCTAACGGGTGGCATCCATAAGTCTAAATATTCCTGTTACATTGCACAACCTTCAATGTTATGTCATAATTACGTACAATTCTGGCAAATTAGTTCGCAATGAGCCAGGCGGCCCAAACTGTTGCATATACCCTGACTCTGCGTGCAATGAACGTAAGAGAAGTGACACAATTTCACCTGGTTAATATTGCCTGCTAACCTGGATTTTTTTTAGCTAAATATGCAGGTTTAAAAATATATACTTCTGTGTATTGATATTAAGAAAGGAATTGATGTTTATGGTTAGGAACACGTTGGAGCAACAAAAGTCCTTTTTCACAAATGCGCACCGTATCGATTATATGCAACGCAGGACACGCTAGATAAACTAGTAATATCATCAACCATGTGTAGTTATAACTAGTGATTATGATTGATTGATTGTTTTTTATAAGATAAGTTTAATGCTAGCTAGCAACTTACCTTGGCTTCTTACTGCATTCGCGTAACAGGCGGGCTCTACTTGAGGCAGGTGGTTAGAGTGTTGGACTAGTTAACCGTAAGGTTGCAAGATTGAATCCCTGAGCTGACAAGGTAAAAATCTGTCGGTCTGCCCCTGAACAAGGCAGTTAACCCACCGTTCCTAGGCCGTCATTGAAAATAAGAATGTGTTCTTAACTGACTTGCCTAGTTAAATAAAGGTGTAAAAATATAAAAATGTTTTAAAAATCGGCGAAATACCAATTTCCGATTGTTATGAAAACTTGAAATCTGCCCTAATTAAATCGGCCATTCCGATTAATCGGTCAACCTCTACTTCTGACCCACTGGAATTGTGATACAGTGAATTATAAGTGAAATAATCTGTCTGTATACAATTGTTGGAAGAATTATTTGTGCACAAAGTAGACGTCCTAACCGACTTGCCAAAACTATAGTTTGTTAACAAGAAATTTGTGGAGTGGTTGAAAAACGAGTTTTAATGACTCCAACCTAATTGTATGTAAACTTGACTTCAACTGTAAGTATTCAGACCCTTTACTCAGTACTTTGTTGAAGCACCTTTGGCAGTGATTACAGCCTCGAGTCTCCTTGGGTATGACGCTACAAGCTTGGCACACCTGTATTTGGGGAGTTTCTCCCATTCTTCTCTGCAGATCTTCTCAAGCTCTGTCAGGTTGGATGTGGAGCGTCGCTGCACATCTATTTTCAGGTCTCTCCAGAGATGTACAATTGGGTTCAAGTCCAGGCCCTTGCTGGGCCACTCAAGGACATTCAGTGACTTGTCCCGAAGCCACTCCTGTGTTGTCTTGGCTGTTTGCTTAGAGTCATTGTCCTGTTGGAAGGTGAACCTTCACCCCTGTCTGAGGTCCTGAGCGCTCTGGAGCAGATTTTCATCAAGGCTCTCTCTGTACTTTGCTCGGTTCATCTTTCCCTCGATCCTGACTATTCTCCGAGTCCCTGCCGCTGAAAAACATCCCCACAGCATGATGAAGCCACCACCATGCTTCACCGTAGGGATGGTGCCAGGTTTCCTCCAGACGTGAGGCCTGGCATTCAGGCCAAATTTGGCATTCAGACCAGAGAATCTTGTTTCTCATGGTCTGAGAGTCTTTAGGTGCCTTTTTTCAAACTCCAAGCAGGCTGTCATGTTCCTTTTACTGATGACTGGCCACTTTACCATAAAGGCCTGATTGGTGGAGTGCTGCAGAGATGGTTGTCCTTCTGGAAGGTTCTCCCATCTCCACAGAGGAACTCTGGAGCTCTGTCAGAGTGACCATCGGGTTCTTGGTCACCTCCCTGGCCCTTCTCCCCCGATTGCTCCGTTTGGCCGGGTGGCCAGCTTAAGGAAGAGTGTTGGTTGTTCCAAACTTCTTCATTTAAGAATGACTGAGGCCACTGTGTTCTTGGGGACCTTCAATGCTGCAGAATGTTTTGGTACCCTTCCCCAGATCTGTGCCTCGACACAATCCTGTCTCAGAGCGCTAGGACAATTCCTTCAACGTCATTTAATGTAACTAAACATGGCCATTAATAATACAAGGCAACAACAACAACAAACTGAAGTTATAGGATATTTATTGAATCGGTTTGCCAGCCCCAGGTCGGCTACACAAGTGGCACAAATTGATTTTCAATAACTCCAGCAATATCTTCATTTCAACATTCAACAGCCTATTTGTTGTATCAAATGGCAGGCTACATTAGCCTACAATGGCATATAAATGAATAGCCTACTTGATGGCCAACAGATGCAAATGTTTAATTCTCCACATTTAATGTCAGTTTCCTTGTGGAATTTCCCATAACAGAAGCACTTGAGGGAGTTAAATAACTTCCATTTCAAATGTCTGCTCGTGCAGCGCGCTCGAGATCCAATAATTGAGTAAAACCTTTCCCTCGATATGGTTTTCCATAAGAAAGTCGACATTAGAATGCAGTTCACTTTGAACCACCTCTGAGCGAATTTATCTAAAGCACTCTGGTGCGCCTTAAGTCATTTTCCAAAGCTTTGTCGTGTTAATGTTTTATGGAAAAGGGGTTGGAAATAGGTATCTCCATAATGACAATCTAAATAGCCTAGTTACAGCTGCTCTGTCTCCGTGACTCAGCTGCCTACTGCAGTGCTCTCTCAACACACACACACACACTAACCCCCTCCCCACCACTCACTCAGTAACAACAGCCTGCTCACCTTCTGATAGTCAGCGGCAGCAGGGCACATTTAAAAATATATATATATATTTAAGACAAAAATATATATATTTTTCGAGAGAAATGCCAGCCGCGGTGCAATTTAGAAGTAGCCCCCCAAAAATGCAACCCGCGATCAATACATTTTCACCCGCGACATCGTTTTCAAAGTAGCCCAAATTCAGGAAAACCACGGACATGGCAACCCTGACAATGAGTCCTAAAACAGGATTAAAACACCCGACTACCAGCTGTCTGTCATATGGGCGCAGGAAAATAGATCATGAGTTAAAGAAGAAAAATACATATTTAAAATGTATAATTGATGCCATGGTGCAAGAATGACTACAATTGATTGATTTATTGAATTTTATGGACACAGCCTCTGCTCAACAAACTCGAACTCGAGAACGAATCATTTGAGGGGCTGCAGTTCGCCAACGACTGCTTATCACATTGCCTGTCTACGCCACGCCCACTGATGTTAGTTGATTTTCCACAATGAGAAATATTCTATGTAGCGAACGACAGAGCAGTGGAAGAATAGTCTCGTCAGACTACTTATTACCCTCACGGAAGTCAAGCAATTGCATTCCGCCAAGAGTCGTTCAAAATCTCTAGTCTGATTCCGGCCACAACTAGACCTCGTTTCAAATGTATCAAGAAATCGTCTAATTTGTATGCCTAACAATCAACAAATGTACATTGTTTAAAACACACGTTTTACAAGTCTCAGTCACAAATGACAGCTCCAATAAGCTCCCTATGGTGAACGACATGTGAAGGAGAGGCTCATAGAATCATGACTATTTTGAGTTTGAAGTTAATTGTTCGCCGGTAGGGTGTCTGTCGTGCCAAATAATGTCCCCGTCTGCCACTACTGAGGTAAAACAGCCAAACAATCAGCATAGCAACGGAGGCTTTGGTTTATTAAGGGTGTGTTCCTAAATTCAATCTGGAGTGCCAGACTGCGCTCAGTGCGCTCTGGGCTTCGTAAATTCAGAGCGTTGTCAGATTGTCCTTTAGTAAATTCAGAGCATTTCGCTCTTGGAGCATTTTGGCTGAGGAGTAGGGTTGATCCGAGCGTTTTGACCTCACAAGGGCAGTCAAGTACCCAAGCTAACTGGCTAACGTTGGCTAACTTGCTAGCTACAGTTGGAGTCGGAAGTTTACATACACTTAGGTTGGAGTCATTAAAACTCGTTTTTCAACCACTCCACAAATGTCTTGTTAACAAACTATAGTTTTGGCAAGTTGGTTAGGACATCTCCTTTGTGCATGACACAAGTAATTTTTTACAACAATTGAGATTATTTTACTCATAATTCACTGTATCACAATTTGAGTGGGTCAGAAGTTTACATACACTAAGTTGAATGTGCCTTTAAACAGCTTGGAAAATTGAAAAAGAGGTGTACCTGTGGATGTATTTCAATGCCTACCTTCAAACTCAGTGCCTCTTTGCTTGACAGCATGGGAAAATCAAAAGTAATTAGCAAAGACCTCAGAAAAAAAATTGTAGACCTCCACAAGTCTGGTTCATCTATGGGAGCAATTTCCAAATGCCTGAAGGTACCACGTTCATCTGTACAAACAATAGTACGCAAGTATAAACACCATGGGACCATGCAGCCATCATACCGCTCAGGAAGGAGATGCGTTCTGTCTCCTAGAGATGAACGTACTTTGGTGAGAAAAGTGCAACTCAATCCCAGAACAACAGCAAAGGACCTTGTGAAGATGCTGGAGGAAACAGGTACAAAAGTATCTAAATCCACAGTAAAATGAGTCCTATATCGACATAACCTGAAAGGCCTCTCGGCAAGGAAGAAGCCACTGCTCCAAAACCGGCATTAAAAAGCCAGACTACGGTTTGCAACTGCACATGGGGACAAAGATCGTACTTTTCGGAGAAATGTCCTCTGGTCTGATGGAACAGAAATAGAACTGTTTGGCCATAATGACCATCGTCATATTTGGAGGCAAAAGGGGGAGCCTTGCAAGCCGAAGAAAACCATCCCAACCGTGAAGCTTGGGGGTGGCAGCATCATGTTGTGGAGGGTGCTTTGCTGCAGGAGGGACTGGTGCTTTTCACAAAATAGATGGCTTCATGAGGAGGAAAATGATGTGTATATATTGAAGCAACATCTCAAGACATCAGTCAGGAAGTTAAAGCTTGGTTGCAAATGGGTCTTCCAAATGGACAATGACCCCAAGCATACTTCCAAAGTTGTGGCAAAATGGCTTCAGGACAACAAAGTCAAGGTATTGGAGTGGCTATCACAAAGCCCTGACCTCAATCCTATAGAAAATGTGTGGGCGTAATTGAAAAAGCGTGTGCAAGCAAGGAGGCCTAGAAGCCTGACTCAGTTACACCAGCTCTGTCAGGAGGAATGAGTCAAAATTCACCCAACTTATTGTGGGAAGCTTGTGGAAGGCTACCCGAAACGTTTGACCCAAGTTAAACAATTTAAAGGCAATGCTACCAAATACTAATTGAGTGTATGTAAACCTCTGACCCACTGAGAATGTGATGAAAGTAATAAAAGCTGAAGTAAATCATTCTCTCTACCATTATTCTGACATTTCACATTCTTAAAATAAAGTGGTGATCCTAACTGACCAAAGACAGGGAATTTTTACTAGGATTAAATGTTAGGAATTGTGAAAAACTGAGTTTAAATGTATTTGGCTAAGGTGTATGTAAACTTCCGACTTCAACTGTACTTCCAGACACAATGAGAGAACCTTACTCTGATCATTTTACTCACCTAAGCAGAGCTGGTTAAGCTGTTTTTCCCCAGTACCACAAAAATCGCAACAAAGTGCCTAAGCCCTCACTCTATTACTTTGAAACCTATTCCAGCAACTGCCTGCCAGCTGAAAATCTTTGCCAGAGGGTGTGGGTGTGTGTAGGCTACCTGCACCTCCGCTCTGAAGCATAGGTTACTGTTTTTAATGGTGCGCATGCGGCACAGCAGCGTATAATCGATTTTATCTCAAATTTCTAACAAAAAAGGGTGAAATATCATATTGATACATAGCTATATACACGCTACACATTATTGTTTGGGGGTTGCTAATGTGGCAAATGGCCTTTAAATGTTGAACACCATTCTGTCATACTGAATGCAATCGAGCAACGCGCTGTGGCAATGTAGATACCACCCATATACGTTTGCTTGACACCCTCTTATCATATTGGAGCAAGAAATACAGAAAATAAATGAAAAAATTACATAAATTAATAAAAAGAAAGTGAGATTCATTTTTTAAATAATTACTTATCTATTTGTGTGCATTCATTTATGTATCTATATGTGGGCATTTATTTATCTATATGTGCATTTATTTATTCATGTATTTATTTACCTAACTAACAACTTACCTTACTTCGATGGTTAACATATATATATAAAAAAAGGAAACTGCAGAGGTTGTGAAATATGAACACAAGACTCACATGCTTTTGATAGGATTGTTATTATTTTCTATTGGTTGCATGATGCAGATCCTAACAAAGTGGAGTGAGGGTAGGAAAGAGATGGTGGATCAAAAAAGCATGGGCTTGGGCTCTGTTTCAAAACACCACTTTTTTTGGCCTCCCGAGTGGCGCAGCGCTCTAAGGGCACTGCATTGAAGTGCTGAGGTACCACTACAGTCACAGCCGGCCTTGA
The DNA here is from genome assembly GCF_045679555.1 of Salvelinus alpinus. Lineage (NCBI taxonomy): Eukaryota > Metazoa > Chordata > Actinopteri > Salmoniformes > Salmonidae > Salvelinus > Salvelinus alpinus. The sequence continues at coordinate 32,281,603 of NC_092095.1, forward strand.
CCTGGAGCTCCATAGGGCAGTGCGCAATTGGCCCAGTGCCGGGGGAGGGGAGGGTTTGGCCGGGAGGCTTTCCTTGGCTCACCGTGCTCTAGTGACTCCTTGTGGCGGGCTGGGCACCTGCAAGCTGACTTCAGTCGTCAGACCAACAGTGTTTCCTCCCGCTTCCGGGTTATGCAAGCAGTGTGTTAAGAAGCAGCGTGTCTTGGCGGGTCATGTTTCGGAGGACACATGTCTCGACCTTCGCCTCTCCTGGGCCTGTTGGGGAGTCGCAGCGATGAGACAAGATTGTAACTACCAATTGGATATCACGAAATTGTGGAGAAAAATTGTGTAAAATAAATACATCAAATATTCACTTTTTTATATGACAGCGGTTCCACATGTTGCCGTGACACAAGTTGTGTGGGAAAAATATTATTATTTTATTCTGTTATGTTCCCTTATATTCTTACTGTTGACTGTAAATCGGGTAGGTGTGTCTTGTCTGTTTAGTGAACAAAATAACAAACTATTGATTTCATTTGGAAGGCTCAGCCATGCTGAAAAACATCCCCACAGCATGATGCTGCCACCACCATGCTTCACCGTAGGGATGGTGCCAGGTTTTCTCCAGACGTGACGCTTGGCATTCAGGCCAAAGAGTTCAATCTTGGTCTCATCAGACTAGATAATCTTGTTTCTCATGGTCTGAGAGTCTTCAGTTTCCTTTTGACAAATTCCAAGCAGGCTTCCATCTAGCCACTCTACCATAAAGGCCTGATTGGTGGAGTGCTGCAGAGATGGTTGTTCTTCTGGAAGGTTCTCCCATCTCCACAGAGGAACTCTAGAGCTCTGTCAGAGTGACCATCAGGTTCTTGGTCATCTCCCTAACCAAGGCCCTTCTCCCCCGATTGCTCAGCTTGGCCGGGCGGCCAGCTCTAGGAAGAGTGTTGGTTGTTCCAAACTTCTTCCATTTAAGAATGATGGAGGCCACTGTGTTCTCTGAGACCTTCAATGCTGCAGACATTTTTTGGTACCCTTCCCCAGATCTGCGCCTCGACATAATCCTGTCTCAGAGCTCTACGGACAATTCCTTCGACCTCATGGCTTGGTTTTTGCTCTGACATGCACTGTCAATTGTGTGTGTCTTTCCAAATCATGTCCAATCAATTAAATTTACCACAGATTAACTCCAATCAAGTTGTAGAAATATCTCAAGGATGATCAATGGAAACAGGATGCACCTGAGATAACATATGAGTCTCATTGCAAAGGGTCTGAATACTTATGTAAATAAGGTATTTCTGTTTTACATTTTTAATACATTTGCAAAAATGTATTTCGCTTTGTCATTATGGGGGTATTCTGTGTAGATTGCTGAGGGGGAAAAAGTATTTAATCCATTTTAGAATAAGGCTGTAATGTAACAAAATGTGGAAAAGTCAAAGGGTCTGAATACTTTCCAAATGCACTTACAAACAGGCCCATTTTCAACACATTCTTGCCTGCATATGCCTTTTATACCTCCTGTGCACATGCCGGCATGCCGGTGACGAGTGGTAGTAGTGGTGTGCAGATGTGGGTGCAGGCGTCTATTCAATGGATTTACTAAAATAGATGCCTGCACCCGCTGTGTTCTGAATTACATTTATTTTGCGAACATAGTTGGTTGAAGACGGTCTTGCCCTGGGCCCCATCATTTGTTAGTCCGGCCCAAATGGCTCTGGTCCGGTGTATATCAGAACAATGTTAATGCTTTGCTTATTGGTTATGAAGGACATTGGCATGCACAGAAAACTGTTGGTGGAAGATTAGTTGCATATATTTTATATATCTATAAATAAGCCTGATCATAGTCTTGGGCCGGCTCTGAGGCTAGGGAACTACAAATGACAAATAATAAATGCGAAAATTGTGCAAAATGCACAGTTCAACTTATTAAAACAAATGTTTAGGGCTACATACAGCCCTAAACATAACTGAATGACAACCAGTCCAGAATGAGAAAAGAAAGACAACACATATCTTATCAAGTCCATATCTTGAGTGGAAAAAACATAACACGGCTCCATGCCTTTACTCCATCTCCGGTGTCCCTCGTCTGATTCCAAATCCTGCTACACTCACACACTTTCATATTTGAACTGGGAGGTGACAAGAATAGAATGGTTCACATTGTCCAGTTTTAGGCTGTGGCTCAATGTATTGGATGGACTTTTCAACACACAAAAAAATACTAAAATCACAGTTCACACCAGAGTATGTTAGCGGAGTGTGGAGCGAGATTCCCAAAGGCTGGAGTGTTGGTCTTCTCGCCCGCTCCAATAGCGCTCATTTCACAAGCTCAGGGCATGCCCGCCCCGGCATGCATTTGTAGTCTACTTGTGTGCTATTATAGCCCTTTGCTTTTGCTACTTTCATGGAGTTCCCTAAATATTTTCATAAAGAAACTGATTAAACACACAGGGGCTTAATCAAGATGACTTACAAAGATGAGGACCAAGAGCAAGAGAGGTAGTGCGGTGATGTAATGTCCACAACTAAAGAATCATTGTGGAATCTGAAAAGACACGTATCCCAAAAGCATGATGGTGTACTAACTACATGCACATGCTAAAAGAAAGGAACGAGGTGGGTAGATAACCAAGTGCTTTCTGTTTTGATTGGGTTATTTTGCCTAAAACCCTTTTTGGCCTACCTATAGACAAAAAAAAAAAAAAAACTCTGCATCTCTGCCCAGCCTGGCAAGAGTGGCCAAAAGGGTGTTTAGCATCCCCAATGGCTCTGCAAGTGTGGAGAGGATATTCACCGCTGCTGCCCGGCTCTCCAGGCACCATCGCATGAGCCTGAAGCCACAGACGGGCCAAACTCGTGTTTAAAAAAATATATTCTAAAAATGAATTCAAAGGCTCTAATAAGTCATTTTTCATTTAATTTGTATTTAATTCTAAGTAAGTCACAGCCTATATGCGTAATTCATAGACTATAATGATTTAATACAACAGAAACGCTTTATGTCCCTACCAGCCTATTGTGTCCCACTCGGAAATGCTTAACAATGTATTTCTTTGTAGGCTATAGCCTTGAAATAATATAAATAACATAGCCAAAATAATACATTTTCGTTCCTTCTTAGGCTCCCTGTCTAGCTCATGACCTATTTAGAGTGTTTATATGCTGTTTAATATGACATGTAGCCTATTTGAATTGATGTTCGCTTCTTACATTCACCTTTTCATGTTTATTCAAATACTTTTCATTCAAATCCATATGATTTGGTTTCAATACTTAAACACCAATTGATAGGTAGTCACAAAAAAAGATGTGTTGGTTAAATTGTGATTTTAATGAATGGAGCGAATTTGGAGCAGCAGTTTTTTTTCAGTGAGCGCAAATTGGTTTTTAGCGGAGTGGGTCGCAAGCACTGCTCCATGAGTGATGGGATTTCCAACCACTCAACTCCGCTTACATGTTCTGGTTCACACATACACAAAACATATTTTTTATAATTTTTTCCGCTTTTAGGCATTCACACATTCAACATGGTATTCAGTCGCCCCCTTTGGTTCATTTATGGCCTTTATCACCCCTCATACATATACACATGCATACTGACACCCTGCATGCACACAGGCATGCACACACATACACTGCTGCTACTTCTTTTGTTACTCTTATTATCCTGATGCCTAGTCGCTTTATCCCTGCCTACATGTGCATGTCACATGTTGCCCTCCCTCATATTTTACCCTTGGAGTACGAGCCCTTGTGTGCATTTTGTTGTTTAACTTTGGTTTGCAGTGACCTTTATTTAAGATAGTGTGTGCCTTATTTGATACTTTTACATGATTTCTTATGGTTTGCTGTGTTTCTGCCTCTTGTGTTTCCCCCTTTGATTTATTCTATACTCCTTGCCTGATCTCCTTTCAAGCAGACCATAGTCCCTGTGCTCAAGAATGCCAAGGTAACCTGACTAAATGACTATCGCCCCGTAGCACTCACATCTGTAGCCATGAAATGCTTTGAAAGGCTGGTCATGGCTCACATCAAAATCATCATCCCAGACACCCTGGACCCAGTCCAATTTCATATGATATATTACAAATTACAATTGGTATGATATGTAAGTTATGAATTGCAATTTGTACAGTATGTTACGAATTTGCAAAACGTACAATATGTTATGAATTTGTGTATGATATGTTAAAAATACCAATTGGTTGTGGCTAACATTAGCTAGGTGGCTAACGCTAATGTTAGCTAGCTCTAGGGGTTAGGGTTAGGGCTTAAGGTTAGGTTAAAGTGTTAGCTAAAAGGGTTAAGGTTAGGGTTAGGGCAGCTTTTCCTAAACTCTGTCTATGGGACCCCAAGGGGTGCATGTTTTGGTTTTTGCCCTAAAACTACACAGCTGATTCAAATGATCAAAGCTTGATGATTAGTTGATTCTTTGAATCAACTGTGTAGTGCTAGGGCAAAAGCCAAAAGGAGGAATCACCCGCAGCAAGAGCGACATCATTGATATATACAGAGAAAAGAGTCGGCCAGAGAATTGAACCCTGTGGTACCCCTTTAGAGACTGCCAGAGGTCCGGACAACAGGCCCTTCGATTTGACACACTGAACTCTATCTGAGAAGTAGTCAGGCGAGGCAGTCATTTGAGAAACCAAGGCTGTTGAGTCTGCAGATAATATTTTTTTTATTTAACCTTTATTTAACCAGGTAGGCAAGTTGAGAACAAGTTCTCATTTACAATCGCGACCTGGCCAAGATAAAGCAAAGCAGTTCGACACCTACAACAGCACAGAGTTGCACATGGAGTAAAACAAACATACAGTCAATAATACAGTAGAAAACTAAGTCTATATACAATGTGAGCAAATGAGGTGAGATAAGGGAGGTAAAGGCAAAAAAAGGCCATGGTGGCGAAGTAAATACAATATAGCAAGTAAAACACTGGAATGGTAGATTTGCAGTGGAAGAATGTGCAAAGTAGAAATAGAAATAATGGGGTGCAAAGGAGCAAAATAAATAAATAAATACAGTAGGGGAAGAGGTAGTTGTTTGGGCTAAATTATAGATGGGGTATGTACAGGTGCAGTAATCTGTGAGCTGCTCTGACAGCTGGTGCTTAAAGCTAGTGAGGGAGATAAGTGTATCCAGTTTCAGAGATTTTTGTAGTTCGTTCCAGTCATTGGCAGCAGAGAACTGGAAGGAGAGGCGGCCAAAGGAGGAATCGGCTTTGGGGGTGACCAGAGAGATATACCTGCTGGAGCGCGTGCTACAGGTGGGTGCTGCTATGGTGACCAGCGAGCTGAGATAAGGGGGGACTTTACCTAGCAGGGTCTTGTAGATGACCTGGAGCCAGTGGGTTTGGCGACGAGTATGAAGTGAGGGCCAGCCAACGAGAGCGTACAGGTCGCAGTGGTGGGTAGTATATGGGGCTTTGGTGACAAAACGGATGGCAATGTGATAGACTGCATCCAATTTATTGAGTAAGGTATTGGAGGCTATTTTGTAAATGACATCGCCGAAGTCGAGGATCGGTAGGATGGTCAGTTTTACGAGGGTGTGTTTGGCAGCATGAGTGAAGGATGCTTTGTTGCGAAATAGGAAGCCAATTCTAGATTTAACTTTGGATTGGATATGTTTGATGTGAGTCTGGAAGGAGAGTTTACAGTCTAACCAGACACCTAGGTATTTGTAGTTGTCCACATATTCTAAGTTAGAACCGTCCAGAGTAGTGATGCTGGACGGGCGGGCAGGTGCAAGCAGCGATCGGTTGAAGAGCATGCACTTAGTTTTACTTGTATTTAAGAGCAGTTGGAGGCCACGGAAGGAGAGTTGTATGGCATTGAAGCTCATCTGGAGGGTTGTTAACACAGTGTCCAAAGAAAAGTGTCGTCTGCGTAGAGGTGGATCAGAGACTCACCAGCAGCACGAGCGACGTCATTGATGTATACAGAGAAGAGTCGGCCCAAGAATTGAACCCTGTGGCACCTCCATAGAGACTGCCAAAGGCCCGGACAACAGGCCCTCCGATTTGACACACTGATCTCTATCAGAGAAGTAGTTGGTGAACCAGACGAGGCAATTATTTGAGAAACCAAGGCTATCGAGTCTGCCGGATATGATGATTGACAGAGTCGAAAGCCTTGGCCAGGTCAATGAATACGGCTGCACAGTATTGTTTCTTATCGATAGCGGTTAAGATATCGTTTAGGACCTTGAGCGTGGCTGAGGTGCACCCATGACCAGCTCTGAAACCAGATTGCATAGCGAAGAAGGTGCAGTGGGATTCGAAATGGTCGGTGATCTGTTTGTTAACTTGGACTTTAGAAAGGCAAAGACTTTAGAAAGGCAAGGCAGGATGGATATAGGTCTGTAACAGCTTGGGTCTAGAGTGTCACCCCCTTTGAAGATGGGGATGACCGTGGCAGCTTTCCAATCTTTAGGAATCTCGGATGATATGAAAGAGAGTTTGAACAGACTAGTAATAGAGGTTGCAACAATGGCGGTGGATAATTTTAGAAAGAGAGGGTCCATATTGTCTAGCCCAGCTGATTTGTACAGGTCCAGGTTTTGCAGCTCTTTCAGAACATCTGCTAAGGGAGAGGCGTTGTGCCGCAAGGTGTTGCTTTATCTGTTTTTTTTAAACCAGGTTTGCTTTTTATTTGAGCAATATGAGATGGAAGGAAGTTCCATGCAATAAGGGCTATATATATATATATATATATATATATATATAATACTGTACGCTTTCTTGAATTTGTTCTGGATTTTAGGACTGTGAAAAGACCCCTGGTGGCATGTCTGGTGGGATAAGTGTGTGTGTAAATTGACTATGCAAACATTTTGGGATTTTCAACACATTAATGTTTCTTATAAAAATTAGAAGTGATGCAGTCAGTCTCTACTCAACTCTTAGCCAAGAGAGACTGGCATGCATAGTATTTATATCAGCCCTCCGATTACAATAAAGAGCAAAACGTGTCGCTCTGTTCTGGGCCCGCTGCAGCTTAACTAAGTCTTTCCTTGCAGCACTGGACCACACAACTGGACAATAATCAAGATTAGACAAAACTAGAGCCTGCTTAACTTGCTTTTTGGAGTGTGGTGTCAAAAAAAACACTACACTCCAAAAGATAGCATTTATCAGAACAACAAACAGTATAAACACAACATGTAAAGTGTAGCTCCAATGTTTCATGAACTGAAATAAAAGATCACAGAAATACGCCCCAAAACATTTCATCTCAAATTGTGTGCACAAATTTGTTTACATACCTTTTAGTGAGCATTTCTCCTTTGCCAAGATAATCCATCCACCTGACAGGTGTGGCATATCAAGAAGCTGATTAAACAACATGATCATTACACAGATGCACTTTGTGCTGGGGACAATAAAAGTCCACTAAAATTTGCCAGATACTGACTGATTTTCTGATCCACCCCCCTACCCTTTTTAAAGTTATGTGACTGACAGATGCGCATATATATATATATATATATTTACCTTTATTTAACTAGGCAAGTCAATTTAAAACAAATTCTTATTTACAATGATGGCCTACACAGGCCAAACCCAGACAACGCTGGGCCAATTGTGCCCAGCCCTATGGGACTTTTTATTACCACTATGTACCGTCCTCACACAGGTGTAGGCAATTGTAATTATCACCTAGGCATCTGCATATGAAAAACTATAGCTTTGGCACATCTCTTGATGCTCTGATGAAGGTATAACTGCCGAAGCGCGTTAGGCTGCCAGCCAAAAATAAAAGGGTGAAGTGAGATGACGTCTTTTTGTCCTTTAAAAAAAAAAGTTTCCCAATGTTCTTGAACTAGGGATTTAATTTGAATGCCACACCTGTTGTTTACAAAGCATGTGACAAATAACATTTTATTTGGTATAGAAAATGGGAAATGGCTGTAATCTTAGTCATGACACTAATTATACCAGAGATTCTGACAGCCAAGTAGGCCAGAGGGTGACTCACAAAAAGCCTGAACACATACTTGACTGTGTGTGTGTGCGTGCGTGCGTGCGTCTTTTGGAAACGTAGTCTCCTCATCCTACCTCTTTTCAGCCTTTATAAGAAGCTCAGGGAAAAAAGAAAAAAGAACTGTCATGGAAAATTTAGCGGTGTAAATGTGCTAGCCTTGGCAGTTATTTCCAGAACTGGACACAGTCTTTGACACAGTCTTGGCAGGTCTTACAGTGTTCATTGTACTGCCTTTTTGGACATTTTGGGTTTTTTCCATCGTTTATAAGAAACCAATTGTCTGTATGAGACTCATGCAGAATGATAAACTGACAATTGATTGTGGTAAAGACAATGTCCTAGGGCTAAGATAGGACAAGTTAACATAGGACTAACATATGTTATCCATTGGTTTGAAGTGATGAAGGACCAATATATTGGGTGCATTTGGGTTGTTCCAGCTCCAAACAGTCAGTATCTCAAGCCCAAACTGCTCTTGCAGCTCTGCATCAGATTACATTTACCAAGTCAGAAAAAAAGTTTTCCCTAGTAAAAGCTTTGTCTGCCATCTAGTGGTCTCTTGACAGAACCTCATAGAAATGGACAGATCAGATTTGAAAAATGTGAATCATCATTAAAGGCTGCAGATCATGATCAGTTTAATTTGACATTTTAAGACCAAAAATAGATATTAAAATATATTTTGGTGTTTGCCTCTTAACTTTGACCACAGTTGTTACTCTCCACTGATCATTGGTTGAAGGTCAAGGGTAACAATCCTGTTTTATAAATTCAACATAGCAGAAAATATGCCCAGATACACTGTATATACAAAAGTATGTGGTAGGCCGCCACACAAGCTCACAGAACGGACCGCTGAGTGCTGAAGCACGTAGCGCCTAAAATTTGTCTGTCCTCAGTTGCAACACTCACCACCGCGTTCCAAACTGCCTCTGGAAGCAACGTCAGCACAAGAACTGCTCGTCGGGAGCTTCATGAAATAGGTTTCCATGGCCGAGCAGCAGCACACAAGCCTAAGATCACCTTGCGCAATACCAAGTGTTGGCTGGAGTGGTGTAAAGCATTGGACTCTGGAGAAGTAGAAATGCGTTCTCTGGAGTGATGAATCACGCTTCACCATCGGGCAGTCCGACGAATGAATCTGGTTTGGCGGATGCCAGGAGAATACTACCTGCCCCAATACATAGTGCCAACTGTAAAGTTTGGTGGAGGAGGAATAATAGCCTTGGGCTGTTTTTCATGGTTTGGACTAGGCCCCTTAGTTCCAGTGAAGTGAAATCTTAACGCTACAGTATACAATGCCATTCTGGACGATTCTGTGCTTCCAACTTTGTGGGAACAGTTTGGGGAAGGCCCTTTTCAGTTTCAGCATGACAATGCCCCCATGCACAAAGCGAGGTCCATATGGTTTGTCTAGATCGGTGTGGAAGAACTTGACTGGACTGCACAGAGCCCTGACCTCAACCCCATCGAACACCTTTGGGATGAATTGGAACGCCAACTGCGAGCCAGGCCTAATCGCCCAAGATCAGTGCCCGACCTCACGTATGCTCTTGTAGCTGAATGGAAGCAAGTCCCTGCAGCAATATTCCAACATCTAGTGGAAAGCTTTCCCAGAAGAGTGTAGGCTGTTATAGCAGCAAAGGGGGTACCAACTCCATATTAATGCCGATGATTTTGGAATGAGATGTACGACGAGTGTCCACATACTTGTGATAATGTCGTGTATAAACCCATTCACCTTGCCTCTCTGTAATCACATTCTTGCACTATTTTTAGTGCACAATAGGTGAGGAGAGCCTTTGAGCCCGCACTCCACCAATCCCTCTCACTGCTAATGAGATTTACTCTTGGCACAAGGAACGACTGGGACAATGGTGGTGTCTAGACGGGCCATGTGTCTTGCTCACTAAGAATGGCGCTTCAGAGAAGCCTGTGCTAATGAAGAGGAGGGGCTGCCAACAGAATGAGCCCTCAGCCTCGCCATTTCAATAGAGCGATTGAACTTTTTGGTGCGATATGTACTGTGCTAAAAATATCAGCTCAATGAAACGATTCTTCATTGTTCTTATCTGACAGATACTGATGGGCTCACATATCCCAGATTCCCCAATGTGCTCAAGAGACACCATGTTGTTTTCTCCTCATATTCATGGCAAGAGAATATTTTCAAATGCTATGATCATTTCTGGTTGTTCCTATTTAACTTGAATTTAGCTATCTAGTACATCAACATATAGGTCAGGATAATGCAAGAAGATCAGTTCAGAACACAACAGATCTTTTTTTTTTAACCATGCTCTTTATTGAACATAGGTCAAGGGAGACAGTCATGCAGCACAGATGAAAAGTGTGGGTATTATCAGCATGAGCTGATCCCTGGTAGAGCTACAGGGGGTCGGCTCACTGCTTGAAACCCTTAGACTGAGCAGAGGACCACACCTCCTCTCCGTCCCTCTCCACCACCATGGTACCATCGTTGCGCAGCCACATGCGGCACATCTTGAAGCCACCGGACGCTGAACACTTGGTCTGCCACATCATCTTGTTGTCCCTCTTGTACATGACAAAGTTGCAGTCGTCCTGCATACACAGGCGGTGGGCGTCGCGCTGGCCGGCGGTGTCGGAGTTCCACACAGGCTTCCAGCCGTAGATCACAAAGTTTCCATCCTCCTATGGAGATAAATAAAATGGATACATGCATGTAACTACATAGCTCCAACATAATGGGAAAACGTAAACCTTACATTTTCTATGGACTTCCCAAAAATAACACTTTCAAGTAGGCCCATAGTGTTTCACAAGTTCTACACACGTACCTGGAAGCAGGCTTTCCACTCGTGGTTGTTGGACATAAGGTAGTCTCCCTTACGCATCTCGTCAAACTTGGACATGTAGTTTCTGCTCATGATTCTGAAATGAGAAGTTCAGCAAAGATGACAAACGAGCAGTTGGAGGCATTGCTTATGTCAGTTTCCCAACAGAAACAGTTCAGGGCTGATGCACTCTCACACTCAACATATTGAAAGTCCTCAGTGGTAGATGTAGGCCTAGGACACAAATAGAACAGAGATTATGAGGTGAGATAGAGAGATAGAGAGAGAGAAAGAGAGCGAGAGAGAGAGAGGGGGAGATAGAGATAGAAAATAGAGACTGATGAGCGAGAGAGAGGAAAGAAATGGAGACTGACGAGAGAGAGAGAAATAGAAAATAGTGAAACGGTTTTGCATAAGGAAAAACTGAGAGGAGAGAGCAGTCACAGAGAGAACATCACGTCAGTCTTGATACTCACAGGCCGGTTGTAGAGTGGACGTTCAGTAGAGTCGCTGATGAGTTTGCAGCTCTTGGTGAAGTGTCATCTCTTCAGAAACCGTGTGCTTTTATAGCCGAAAACCCAGAGAAGAGACTAGTGAGAAGGATAAAACTCTCTCTGTCAAGACCTAATCAAATCTGTTATGCATAAGACATGTCTTTAAATGTAATCTGTAATGTGATTTTCAAACTCGAGATAAAAAACGAAATACTTTCATTTTGCGATTGCATCTTAAAAAAGGGTTTTAATTGTGGATGATTCGGCTAACTGTTTGCACCTGGGGTGTCTGAATATAAACTGTGTTAGAAGGGATTTCATCTTCAACACATTATATTCAAGCCAAAGACAAATTATACTGAAAATAAAATGTCTACTACGCTGGTTTCCATGTAGAGTGAGGCCATTTTGCTTGTGTACGGACTCTATATTCACCCCAAAATCACATATACATTCATAATACACTTAACTGTTATAAAGAACTAAAAAAAAGAACTAAAAAAAAGAACTACATTTTTTTTACTTTAATGTGGTGTCTATTTCAACACTACTGCTGACCCTATCTGTCCAATTAATGTCAACTGAGGTCATACATATACGTATGAAAATGGAATTAAACTATTACAGCTCTGTCTCGCTATAGGTTATGAAACATACTATATTGGGTGTATTGATTCTACATTATTAATGCATTCAAAAAAATAAGCTATGATCTTTGAAAGTATTTTACCACTCAGAGCAGGATTGGATCTACTCAGTACTTGGGTGGGAGACTGCTGGGGAAAGACAGGTTGATGGAGGTGGTGTCAGGATCAGTATAGCATACCATTATGCTGGCATAGTAGCTATAGGGACAACTAACTACCTGTAAGTTCTGGATATTACATTAAATCAAGCTCCTGACTTTCTGTGTTCTAACAAATAAGTCCCATGGAACTTATTGCAAGAGTAGGGATGCTAACCATGTCTTCCTGGCTAAATTCCAGGTCTGACCCCTCACCACATCATAACCATACCATAATGCCAAGCTTCATATTGGCCCATTGCCAATATGAAAGGCAATGTGGGATGAGTGCTCTGGAGCAAAATGGCTGCCATGTATCATCCAGATGAGTGTTGCTTGTGGTGGATGGAGTGGTGAGGCCCCCATTCATAATTTGTTATGGTTTTATTTAACCTTTATTTTAACATGGAAGACATATTAAGACCTCGGTCTCTTTTACAAATGTGACCTGTATGTACAACATAAATATACACATTATGCCCAAACTATATATACACATTAAAATACAAAAACACAGTCACGGGAAGCACAAATAAAACATACCAAATCACCCAGAAAAACAGTTACATTCTTCCACAAATAAGTCCCCAATCAATAGTTTAAATTGCCCGAACAGCACCAGAACATCAACACATTTTTGAATTTTATTCCAGCAATACGGTGCATTAAAACTTAAAGCAGATTTACCTAGCTCGGGGGAGACCCTAGGAACCGCAAGAGTTAACCAATCCTGTGAATAGGTTATGCAACCGCAAAGTTAGATAAGAGTGACATTTATGAAGTAGGGCTTTGTAAACAAGAGAGTAATGTGGAGATCTACGGGTCTTTAGTACAGCCAACCTTTTGAT